>NC_080794.1:81396225-81708447 GCF_028018385.1 Neofelis nebulosa
CTGTCCTTTGCCCTTGTTCTTTCTGCCCTGGCCACAATGAGTCCAGAAGATTTACTTCTGTAAAATATTACTGATACCGTGTTGATTCGATAACAGTGTTTCCTATTCTAGTATAGAATGCTTCTAGGGAAGACAGAAAGTTAATTTTGGGGGGAGGAGGGAAGGAAAAGAGACAAAGCTGGCTCATGATAGACAGTTTAATTTTTAGACTCTTTGCAAAAGTCGTAGACAGCTCTTTTCTCCGTGATGGGCTGTAATTTCTTACCCACAGCAAGGCCCTTTCCAGGTGTCTGCACTGCATGTCCTGGGTTGTCTCTATAAGCACTTTTCAGCACATCTGTCAAGTTCCAGAAATTAAGGCACTCGGCGCCTGTTGTTTGTCTGATATGAATGAACTCCGGTGACAAGCTCTTCTCTGGTTAACATCCTGACATCAGAGTTTGAGCCCTTTCGTTGTTAAAAGTTCTCGGTATACTTGTGCCCCTCCCACGTCAGACACACTGGGCCTGCTTTGTCATTTTCCAGAAGCATCCTGGAAGTACCGTGTCTTGTATCAGTGCCGCAGGTGACCCACCTTCTGGAGCAGCAGTGGCCGGGAACTGACAGTACTTCCTGTGTTGGTTTCATTGGTGGACGCACAAGGCCGGTTCCCCGGTGGAGACTCTGGTCGCTGGTCGTGTAGGCAGTGGCAGGTTGCCTGGATGAATTAGGCTCTTCCCTGTTCCTGACTTCCTCCCGGCACTGCTCAGACTCAGGGCATAGGGGACGGGAGCTTCAAACCGCTTTGTTCCCAGTAGTGTGGTCACGGGATCCTGGTACTCCTTTACTGGTTTGGGTCATTTGTTAACACTTTTCCCTGGGGAAATAATGACATCGCAGCATCCAGTGGATGCTGGATGCTAACTGCTGGATTCTCTGGGTCGGGCTTCTCTGTACATTCCAGACTGGATTGCCTCAGATCCCCTTTCTAGCCATGTGACTTGGAAGAATCACCTACCCTCTCAGTGCCTCAGTTTCCTTACTTGTTTAAAGGGCCTTTGATAACACTCTTCTCCCCCTCCTGCAGTGTTGAGAGCATCAAGTGGGGTGATAGACTTCCAGTGCTTTGTTTAGTGTGTGGTACAGAAGAAGCATTCAATAACTGCTGGTGAATTTAAATCCCAGTAGCAATATTTATTATGGATGGTATTGTTGCACCCATCTTAGAGATGAGAAAACTGAGATCCAAAGGTGAAGAGGTTGAGTGACTTGGTCATGGCCACAGAGCTGGTAAGCGTCAGAGCTGGAGCTTGAACCCAGCTCTCCTTAATCGGAGTCTGTTCTGCACATTGTGTTTCTCAGCCTGTATAATAGCACCAGGCAAAACCAGCCACAAACTGGACCCTGCCTGATGAGATATATTATCTTGATATTTGGGTTCTGTGCACTACAGTTAATTAGTAGCTGACAAAGCCATTCTTTAATGCAAGAATGATCTCAGCCTCAGTTTCCTCACCTGTAAGATGAGGCATTTGGACCAAGGTGATCGCTGCAATTCAAGACTCCAGCCCAGGCAGCATATGGAAGTGCAGGTTGGGGTTTCTAGGCCCACCGGGTGCGTGCCTTTGAGAATTCATTTCTTTCTTGGTTTTGTTACCTGTGCGAGGAGGATGTTTCCCCCAGGAGAGTAGTTAGAAGATTAGACAAATGTGAGGAAAGCCCGGCACACATAGTAGGTGCTGAATCCATGACAGCTGTCCCTAACATTTCTGTGACTTACCCATGTTCCTGGATGTGAGCCCCCTTACTTCCCCCTCCAGCTCCAGAGAAAAGGCATTTACCATGTTTTATTAATGCTTCTTACTTCTAAGGTGAGAACTGCTATAACACCATGGCTAAAATCCCAGAGCTTGATATAAAAACAGTCTGGGTATAAATCTCCACTTTACCACTCAGTAGCTGTGTGCCTTTCAGCAGGTTGCTTAACCTCTCTGTGCCTTAGTTTCCTATCCATAAAGTAAACGTGTGTTAATATGTTAATTTGCATGAAATGCCCAGAACATACCATGGTCCTAATTAAGTTTTCAGAGCACGTTAGTGCTGTTTATCACCCTTACGTCCGTACGCGGGGCAGCCCTGTTCTCGTAACTAGTGAGGGAAACTCAAGCATGGAGAAGGGTTCAGTCTGTTTTCCGCGTCCTGCAGTAGTGGTTGGCTGGAATTCATCATTATGGTCTCTCTCCGGTCCCTCTTAATAAGCACTCAGCGTTCACTGTCTTTCCACTGGGCTCATTCCCAGAATTTAAAAAACATTCAAAGCTTGGAAAAGTTAACCTAAGGGAAAACAATAGCAGGGGAAATTTTGCCTGCCTTTGTCCTACATGTCCACATCTGTTTGGAAGTAGAAGTGGTCACCCCCACTTCCTGTCTGTGTGTCTTTGTCTCCAAGGGCTCAGGCAGTGGAGCAGCCGCCTTTAAAGGCTTTTGCAGGAGCGGTGGAAGGGGTGTGCCCTGGATTTCATTCAGTCTGGTTTGTTGGGTGAAAGGGGGGTACCCATTCTTGTTTCCACTCCTCTTACTCAGTTCGGGGGTGCTTCCGCCCAGAAGGAAGTTGTTTTCCTAATGGGTTGGCTTCTGGGGCTTAATCTCTTAAATCTACCTTTTAGTTGGAAAATCTTGGTAAAAAGGGGGAGAGATGACACATGTAAATATGTCTCCGGCTATGCTGACTTGAAGACTGTGCTGTCCAAGGATATGGCAGATATGTTTCCAGGAAGAAGAAGTGGGATCGGAGCCCAAGTGTCATTAGGATGAGGGGAGGAAAGAAAGATGGCTACACCCTCAGGCACAGACATTTCTGTGGCCGCCTGGGTGATGGGTGCTGTGGTTCTTCCTCTGATGCATTCCCTCATGTGAAGCTCATGAGCTGGGGAGCCCTCGCCCTCCTGGGTGACTAGCATAGGCCTAGGAAGTAGTTTCCTGGTGGTTCTAGAAAACAGACCAATGTGCATCTACGTAGGAAAGTTGTAGAAGGGGTGAAATTAAGTGATGGCTCTGGTTGGGCCATCAGAGTTGGGGGGGGTGCTGTTGGAAGTAGGGGAGCTGAGACAGGAAGCGGTGCTCAGGGAGATCCCCTTGGCCATCAGGCTGCGAGCCTGGAGCCACTGGGTGGTCCTGATGCCTTCTCCGGCTCCTGCTCACGGGCCTGGAGCTATCGGTCTCCCCTGTGGTGTCCCTGTCTCCTCTTGGTTGGTACACTCCGGCTCAGGATCTCCTGTAGGCAGCCTCTGAGGTAGGCGAGGTCTTGCCAACTCGTATTTTTTCTGGGGTTTTATGTCAGTCTTACCTTAGAGTATTCCATCCGGGATTGCCTTGTAATGTTGTCTCTAGTCCTGCGCTATTCTGGTACTTAAGGTTGAATATCAGTGGGGTCACTGTGCGCCATTCACTGTTGAGTGAGCTGCTTTTCCCTATTGGGGAGTGTGTGGCCTCGTCTGCGTGTCTGATGTGAGAGGAAACAGGGAGCTAAGGACTTCTTGGACCTTGACTGTAACTTTGGACTTAAGTAAGCAGGGGCTTCCATCATCACTCTTGAAACACTAAATGCGTGAGTCAAACCTCTGACACCAGCATCAGTATCATTTGAGACACCTGGTACAAAATGTAGATTCCCAGATGTGTCTTGTAAGGCTACTTGAGCTTTGTAATGAACCCGACTGTTATTCAAGTGTGAGAGCCACCCAGGCACCCCTGGGAACTTCCACAGATGTCGCTGGAGGTATTAATGCCCAAGTGAGCATTGCCTTTTCCAGTCGCCCTTGGGGAAATCTTCTGCTTCTCTGCTCTAGTTCTGAATCTCCTCTTACACAGCTGCCCTTAGACTGGTGCCACATTCTTCTGAATACCTTCCATGGTGATAGGACTTGCTGATTTGGTGTTTAAACAGCTAAGTCATTCAGGGCCACAGCTGATAAGGAGGCGCATCCAGCTGGTTACTGCCATTGTAATGGGAAAGAAACCAGCCAGCAAGGGGAGGGGTTTTCTCATGTCTCGTGAGCTGCCTCTGAAGACGGTTCCCAGAGAGGAGACCCCAGGATGTGCCGAGCTCTTGCAATCTAGTTGTAGCAAGTGTGTAGAGCATCTCCGGTCGTTTTGAAAGACTGTGTTCATTTGGGTGAATTGTTTTTATAAAAGAAAAGTGTCTTCTAGCCAAGCCTATCCCCATTAGAAAGTCCCTTTCCAAAAAGTGGCATTACATTACAGGTGGAGATTTCCAAAGGTGTGACCACTATAGTCAATAGTCACCAAACCCCACCCTTCCTACCACTGTGTATTAGGTCAGTTGTGAATTTGTGAGATAATTAGTCCCTTCTGATATTGTTTTCCTGAGATGTTATAATCAGTAAGGAAGTAACTTCAATACTGTTCTCCTGGTTGTTGGAATGTTGAAAACAACTAATTGTAGAATGCTGAATAAAGGCTAGATATGGCAGGCAGAAAACCTGGTCTCCAAAGCCTGGCCTTGCTACTCACCAGCTGTATGTCCTTGGGCACATCATTTAGTCCCCAAGCCTGGCAAAGATAGTCACAGAGTCATCATGAGGATTTAAGAGACGCCGGTGCCTGATGCTACCCAAACATAGTTCCTGCCTCATAGAGTGCTCTGTAATCAATGTTGCTTGCATCTGAATCCCACCAGCTTGATTCATTAAACACTTATTGTACTCTTCTGTGTGCTTTGGGCCAAGGCAGGGGAGGAGATGGAAGAAAGGAAGGGAGACGGTAAGCAAAAGTATTAAACTCTGCTTTGTGGAGGAAATGAAATTCAGTAAAAGAACACCAAAGAAAATGAATCGATTGACTCTAAGCAAGTCCAGTGTGTTGCCAGAGAGATGGGGATGGGAGGCCAAGGGTTCTTTCTGCAGTGGAGGGTGTGAGGGGGTCCTCTGGCAAAGATGAGTCATCATTATAGGCTATTCTTTCCTGTTTAAAAAGCCACCACTCTGGGGCACCTGGGTGGCTCAGTCAGTTGGGTGTCCAACTTCGGTTCAGGTCACGATCTCTCAGCTCGTGGGTTCGAGCCCCACGGTGGGCTCCGTGCTCACAGCTCAGAGCCTGGAGTCTGCTTCGGATTCTGTGTCTCCCTCTTTGCCCCTCCCCTGCTCACACTCTGTGTCTCCCTCCCTCTCTCTCTCAGAAATAAACATTTTAAAAAAAATTAAAAAAAAAAAAACAAACTAAAAAGCCACCACTTTAAAGGTGGCTCCCAGCAATTGCAAATCAATTATAACCCACAATCAGACCTCCAGTTTTTTTTTTTTTAAGTCGTCAGAGCCTCTAAGTATAGATATAAATCCTCCTTCTTTGAGGTCAGGAGTTCAGTAACATCATTCAACTAGTGAGTCTAAATGAAACTAACTTGAACTAATTACCAATCAGCCCTCTGATAGCAAACTGCTGTCCTCATAAGGGATTATTTGTTATTTTTTCCAGGCAATTTCTTTCCTCACACCCCTGGCTGTTATTTGTGTGGTGAAAATTATCCGGCGAACAGACAAGACTGAAATTAAGGAAGCCTTCTTAGGTAGAGTATTCACAGTTCTTGCTCTAGGGGATGGGGCTGAACTTAATTAGATCAGTAGATTTAAAAAATCTCTGTTGGACCCAGCTGATTTTTCTCTTGGTTAAATTAAACTTGGGAGAAACAAGAGAAGGTAAACTTTTAGCCCTAAGAAGAGCCAATTCGCAGATGGTAAAAAACATCTTAACCTTCAGTGGCAGCCTGGCTGCTGTCCATTGTGCTGAATGTGAATGTCCGTCTGTACATCCCAGATCTGTGCTACTCAGGCACAGGAGCAGAGTAGCTCTTAGTGGTAAGGCAAAGATGATCTGAAACTGTCACTATTGACTGCCAAATCCCACATTTGTGACTAATAAATTACAGGCAATTCAGAAATCAGGCACAGATTTCTTGACCTGTCACCATTGGCTGGAGGCACAAATGGGCAAAAGCAGATGTAAAATATAACAGAATTCGGAAATAAACTCTATAACTCATCTTTTTGGGGACATTTCTAAAATTAAGCAATTTTTATTGTATAGAGAGTGTCGTAGTCTTTGCCATCTTTTATAAGACCGTTGTAACAAATTCTCCCCAAGCTAAGCTGTATCTGCATGTGACGCAAGTTTGACATTTTTAAGATTAAATCCGTTTTTATGATCTGCATATTAGTTAAAGGACTGAGTAAATGACAATATTAAGAGAAAGCAAAGGTAATTGGCTTGCTGAGTAACCCAAATAAACTTGCCAACAGCCAGGTTTTCAGCTTTCTGATCCTTAGGAAAACTGAATTATGTTTATTTTTTGACACCTCATAAAAGCTCTCCAAACTCTTACATAAACTGTGTTTTTGATGTGTTGTATGGACTTTATTATTCAGTTAGATAATATATCTGGAAAAATGAGATATTGCCCCTCTGAGGGTATGTTTGTAAATTATTAGGCTTTGAGGAAATGAAAAGGTAGCAAAACATGGTCTTCTCTTTTCTTGGTACAAGAATGAGTATAAGGGCAAAATCTTGGCTAGGCAGAACAGTTAAGGGGCTTTGTGCTCTGACACAGGACAGGAAACATTTCTTACATAACCAGGCTTTGGTTAGGCTCTAATTGAACAGAACAGAATCTCTCTCCAATTAGCTCATATAAATTAGGGGTTTAGTTACAGGGTTATATCAGCAATCTCACAGATAGCCACGAATAGGGGGAAAAGGGACAGAGGAACAGTATGGGAACTAGAATAGGGAGCCGGGCCATCGGGGCGGGAATATAGACATGCTTCTCTCTGTAATGTGCCTTCCCTCTACTTCTCAAATGTCCTGCCTAATCCTCCAGTGGGCCCATCATTTCTGCTGCCCCATACTTTTGGTTTCTATGGGGTTCGAGCTTGCAGCGGTAGGCGCTCCTGCCCCACACCCATAGGACTGTCACCTCCAATGCCTACCTCCAAGTACCTCTGCATCTAATGGACCAGACTTCCTGGGCAGACCCTCTGGCTCAGCCCATTTTTCTTACCCGGACACAAAAGTCATGAGTCCCTGGCCAGCCTATAGGTGCCCTATCTCAGGTCAAGTGTTTACCCGGCTGCTTATCTGTGGATTGGGGATTTGGCAGTCATATGATCTCAGTCCCCTCAGCTGATGTGGCAGAAAGGTCAGTTTTTCCAAGGAGGGCATAGTGCCCTCCACATGGGGGTGGAGCAGCCAGGGCAGTGTTTGGATAAATATTCCCATGGTCCCTGAAACGTCCTACTGGGAGTCGTCTCAGTTGACCTGGCAATCCTTTGCCTTACTTTTTATTCTAGTTGTTCCCCTGGAACCGAGTCCCAAGGTAATATGACTGTGGGTAAGACCTGTCTCTCATGGTTATGGTTATAATTTACTGCCAGCTTTTGGAGTTGTGTGTTGTTATGGCAGTAAGTGACTTCTCTAGACCTTTTCATTTTCTGCTAAATCTCCCTTAGAGTGACATTTAGAAATTGCACACCATATCCTGCCTCCTATATGTTAACACAGAAGGTGGAGTTATTGGATGTTCTGTTTGCCTAAATAAATGAGAGCTTGCCCTGTAAAAATGATAAAGAGCCTCCTGTTGTACACAGGTGTTTTTTTTTTTTAAATAACTTCTTTTAGGAAGCCTTGGAAGTAGGGGGCTGGAAGAGTAATCTTTAAAAACCAAGGACAGAAAATCACGTGTAGTGTTTCCAGTGTTATCTGGAGTTCAGGACTTTCTCAGTGAGAGTGGTTTAGTGTTCAGGTCCCTTCTTTAGCAGACCTGAATCCCGAGTCCTTCCTTTATCTGCATGTCCACAGTGGCCACCTTTGTGCGTGTGCCGTGGAACAAGATGGGTGAGGGTTGCCCCCATGCAGCATCCAGCTTTTAGGGGTTTGGCTGCAGAACAGCCGATTGGTATAACAGAGACCCCTGTTATGGAAATACCACAGTGCTGAATTCCCAACAAGCAAAGTAACAGCAAAAGCCCTCTAATCCTTTGGGATGCATATAAGCAGTATTGTTCTCAATACAGGCCTCTCGGAGGCTAACTCACTGGATACTTCACTTTGAATTTCTTTATCGGACATAGTCTGGTTTTTCTTTGGTTTTGTTTGCGTAATTCTCTCAAACCCACTGTGCTGTGGGATGTTGTAAACACAGCCCTTATGAAACAGACCCACTGGGTTATTGTTAGTCAACAAACATCCCTGATTGGGGCCATTCATTTCCTGCTCAGCCAGCCTTTCATGCGTCTGATCTGGGCGCAGCCTACCCTCTGGTATCAGTGAGAGGCCCCCATATTGGTCCCCCAGGGGTTGTACTATTCAGACAAAAATAATCAGTTCAGTTTACTTCCAGAATGCTGAGATGACTTTCACCCTAAATAGCACCAGTTAGGAGCCCGATTGTCTTCTGTCTCCTTCAGGCTTTTAGATCAGAGAGTGAAGTTGCCAGCTGTTGGTGGTTACATCTCATCTACACATTTTCTAGTTCAGCTACTTGAAACTTTTCAAAGAACTGCCCTGTGTTACAATAAACCCAGCCGGTGCTGAGGCTGGGGACATGTATGGTGTTCTGGATCCATGAAATTCCCTAAGGGCGTTGGGAGATCAGCTAGCAATGCTTGTTTCCGGAGACCTCCTCGGTGCTGAGGCCATGCTAGGACCCGAATAAGAAGGAGTCTGACCCAGCTGGGAAAACCCAGCAGTGAGTCTGCCAAACCAGCTCTAGCAGGAAAAGATCCCAGTCCTGCAGGGTGATCCCACAGCCTGTGAATTGTTATAGCTCTGGGGAGAATACATCAGTGAAGATAGCTCAGGGCATTTTCCCTCCTCTCTGCAAAGGAGACCTCTCAGCAGTGTTCTGAGGTGGCAAGAGAGGAGGGAAGCCAGCATTTCAGAAGGAAGGGTCTGTGTGTACAGGATGTAATCAGCGGGATCTCTCTGAATTCCCCCATGCCCGGTTCCGATTTATACATCCCAGTTGCCTGCTTGGTGTGTTAATGGCAGTGCGGGGCTGTCACTCTTGCTCTTCACACTGGTGGCCCATCCGTCCTTTGCTGCCACACTCAGACATGGCCAGTTGTTGCATGTCTCGCTCTTAGGTAATTTGTTTCCCTTTGACAAAAGTATTCATTTGAACCGGTCCCTCCCATTCTCTCTGCTTCCCATGACTTGTTAAAAGCAGATAGGTTTTGTATCAATCTCCGTGGCCGGTGCCCTCAGTGACTGTGTCAGCCATCCCATAGTACTTTCTGCTTGTAGAACACATTTGTCTCCCTTGATGACCATGAACTGGTCCAGGCAGTTCCTTCCTGGAAATGTCCCGCCACTGCTATTTTCTTCCATAAATCTCAGCTACTGTTGAACAGTTAATATTTGCCAAAGGGAAACGGTAGCTTATATGTTTTATTATTCAACAAAACAATGGAATGGGGGCATCAATAGGTTTTTATTGCTTATGCACGGTATTTGACCTTCCATTATGTTGACTTGCCTTTTGTGAGGTCTTGATAAATATGGGAGAGACCTGGGAGGTCCTTGCAGGGAAAGCTCTCTCCCTTTGGATGATCTGTACTTCAGCCAGCAAAATCCTTCCAAGCCACTTAGAGAAAGTTTCCATGCTGTATATTTTTTAAATAATGTATTCCAGAAGTTCCTACTGCCTTAGATGGCAAAAAGGTACCACCTGGCCAACCTTCTCAAAACCCAGTGAGGTGTTGGGACTGTTTACTTTCTCAGAAAGTGATTTGTTTGATAACGAATGGACAGCTGTCAGCAGGTGAAGAGTCAACAAAGAGATAATCACCAAGTGGGAATGTCCCACTCCGAAGACGGATACCAGCAGATGCTGTGATTAGAATTATGTTTGAGAAGATTGCCAGAAAGAAAGAAAAATGTTAGTTTCTTGCTACCACTAAGAGGAATTCTATATGCTGTAGTATTAAATCTGTTCCTATCAGGCCAGAACATAATGGATGTGTTCCTTTCCAATATTAAAAATATTAAAAAGTCAGGGAGGAGAGATAAATTTCATGTCATAGGGGCTTGGCATTTTATGAGTCACTCTCCGGAGTCTTGTCTTAATTATATTTTACTCTAGCCATGCAGACTTACCTCTGTTTTTTTAAAGTATTGGTTCATATTTCTATGGTCGTAAATCGAATAGTATTATCATGGAACGGTGATGTTGATGATGATGTTGATGATGATGAGGATGATGATTGTGATTGGGAACCAGCTCATTATTTTTCTGTCTGTTGGTTTTGTTTTGTAGCAGTATCCTTGGCTCTTGCTTTGAATGGAGTCTGCACAAACACTATTAAGTTGATAGTGGGAAGGTAAGTTGCAAAAAGAAACAAATGGCTTAGACTCTCAAGGTCATCTGTGGATTGGCACATGGGAAGCGATTCCTCTTCTCCATTATCTTGCCTCTCTATTGACTGCTCCAGCAGTGAGCTAGTCTCCATAGAGGTGAACGGTCGAAAGACCTGAATTTGAGGCCTGACTTCAGCCTTGACTAGCTGTTGGCCTTGGACAGGTTAGCTCCCCTCTCAGAACCTCAGCATTTACTGATTATCTACCTGGTGGAGGGTGCTGGCCAGGTAGCAAGAGGGCAGAAGGTAGATACAGATTGGGCCATGCATCACCTGGGGCTGTGGTATTCTTCCAACTTTCTGTTTAGAGTTGCTGTGAGGCCCCGATAAAATGCTGGCTCCCAGGCCTTGTCTGCTCTAAGGTTCTGGTTTAGTAGGTGAATAACTACATTTGGAGAACATGAGCCGATAAGGGGAGAGAGAGTACGCCAGCAGCTCTGATAGATTATTGATTCTGATTATTGATAGGTTATAGATATTGATAGACTATTATTGGGCCTAGATCCGAGAGCTGGGAAGATCAGGAAGTCAGAGTGACCCAATATGTGCAGAAAAGGGCCCTAGCGTTTATAGAACTAGCAGAGCCTTGCCCATGGCTGGCCTTCAGCAAATATTAGTTGAATTAATGGGAAATGATCGGCTATCACCCATCTGTGTAAAACTCCTCACCTGAGGGAGACAAAAAAACATGGGGTGAAGTGTGTTGGTGCAAGAATCCAATTGCTTGCTTTTGCCACTTACTGGTTGTATGTGACCTTGGGCAGGAGCATTACGTTTCTCAACCTTCATTTTTGCAGCTATAAGATGAAGGAAGTCCCGGGGATGGCATAAGAATCATACGTTATGATGCTCATGCAGTGCCCAGCACTGTGCGTGGTCCCCAGGAAGGGCTCAGTCAATGCTGGCTATGTCTGCGACAGGTGGCTTGACCTCAGGGGGCCAGCTTCCGCCCACTTCCTGTGAGGTCTGCCTCCCTTGATGTGGGCCAGAGAGGCCAGCCTGGATGGCCATGAGCTGTGCATCATGGAGCTGAGTTGTAGGGTCCTCCCTCTCAGTGAGGTTAGGTGAAGCCTGCTATTCAATGAGGGGCAATTGGCCATCCAAATTCAAGATGTAGGGATGTGAGAAACCTGGAGTCTGGGGTCCTGAGAGCAGCCTCTGAATGGGAGCTGTGGATGGAGGCAGGAACCACCTTCTATTTCTCTGGCACTGTGCTTAGGGCCTCCTATCTAGTCATCTCCTCTGAACCTCACGACCTCACCTCTGGGTGGGTATCGATCTCCCCCTTTTACAGATGTGGAAACTGAGGCTGGGAGAGGCTACACCGCCTTCCCAAGGTCAGAAAACTAGTAAGTGGCCAAGCGGGAGTTCCAACTCAGAGCTTTCTGACCCTGAAGCCTGAGCTTCTCCCAAGACCCCCGTGGTCCATGGGGAGCTCTGTTGTCAGTGACAGGAGGAGCTGGGGGCAGCAGGGAGTGGTGGGGGTCAGCTTGGGGTTCATTTGTGACGGCAGCATTTTATATTGAAAATGTCCATGGTGTCTTTTGTAGACCTCGCCCCGATTTCTTTTACCGCTGCTTTCCAGATGGAGTGATGAACTCGGAAATGCACTGCACGGGTGACCCCGACCTGGTGTCCGAGGGCCGCAAAAGCTTCCCCAGCATCCATTCCTCCTGTAAGTTCACGGTGGCTGGGACCCTCTTTAATTCCGGGTCGTGTTTCCTGACCACTTGCCTTGAGATTTTCGGTCGAGAGGAAAATGCCGGGACATGAATGTTGAGCACAGTTCATTCTTCTTCCTTGTAGGCTTAGAAACAAGAATTTGCCAGCAAGTAATAAGCCTGTGGACGAGGCTCTAGAGTTTACAAGACATTGTATGTGTTGCTTTTATGAGCTCAGCAGAGTGTGACATGTGACACTTTACCCTTTGGCAGTGCGATTCAGGAGCCTGACAGTGCAAGGGAATTTATCATGTTCTCTGGGACCTTAAGCTTTTCAGCTCTGTGTTCTTATCTAGCTCATTCTTTCAGTGATGGTATTGTGTGTGTACCAATCTATAGCCCATACATACACATATACAAACACATAAACACACACACACACACACACACACACCAATATATAGTCTGGTTATAGATATGCAAGCTGGGACCAGCCTTAAAGCCAACACTAAGTAATACGAATCAGGTGCAGGGCGGTGTAGTGCAGAGCACATAGGTCTTTGAAGTGTGACAAACCCTGGTTCAGTCAGATATTAGCTCTGTGATTGGCCCTCTCCTGCCTCAGTTCCCGCTGTGTAAAATGGGGATGATAATGCTTCCATGATTGGTTGGAACGAGAGTTAAAATAAGTAATGATGATTGCTGTCATTTCTGGAGCAGCCACCAGGACAAAATGTGTAGGTGCGTTATCTTATTGAATCCACTCAACGTATACGTGAAGTACTCAGTACATGCGTTAAATCAACGGTACTCATCCATATTATTGTTTGTAGCCAGAGCTGAGGTTCCAGAATACGCGGGCTCATTCCGGCAATGTTTACGGAATGACTAAGTGCCAGGCACTGTGCCAGGTGTGGGGGACACAGAGGTAAATAAGACACAGCTCGTGTCCCGGGGAGTCCGGAGGCAGTGGCATGCTGTATATTTAGGTTGGTGATCCTGGGATCATTGGAGAAGCACTGTGGCCACCGGTGACCACTTGAGAGAGGCCACTCTTGTTACCCGAAGTCCTCGATTCCTTACAGGTCTGATGTTACTTGCCTTTGGCAGGTCTGTTACCTTAATCTTTCCTGTTTTCTCTAAGTACTTAAGACTGAGTACTTCTCCCTGATAGTGGCTGGATCAAGGAGTAACTATCCTGAGGTGCTTGTGGACATTTTGCTCAGAGCCCTTAGAGGCGAGAGCCCTGCCAACAAGATACTGGGGTTCCAGACACTCTAAGTGAGTTGCTGTTAACCTGTATAGTGGCCCCCCCACCCCAGGTCGGATTATCCCCATTTTACGCATAAGGACAGTGAAGCTCAGACAGGCTCAGTAACTTGTTCAAGAACCCTTTGTTGACCTTCATGCCAGCCTCTGACTCCATAGTGTCTCAGGGCTTTCAGTGTTTAAATACAATGAAGATTTATGTATGTATGTATGTATGTATGTATGTATGTATGTATGTATGTATTTATGTATTTGGCATAAATGAGTGAGGGACAGAGAGTCAGAGAGAGGGAGAGGGAGAGGGAGAGGGAGAGAGAGAGAGAGAGAGAGAGAGAGAGAGAGAGAGAGAGAGAGAGAGAAGAGGGGCTCACCAAAAGTGGGGCTTGAGCTCATCCAATGGGGAACATGAACTCAGGAACCACGAGATCATGACCTGAGCCGAAGTCAGATGCTTCACCGACTGAGCCACTCAGATGCCCTCCATGTTCATTTAAATAAATAACTCGTACTCTTGTCTGGTTTGTTGGAGACTACAGTGGGTTGAATAATGTTCCCCCAGAAGATATGTCCAAGTCTTAGCCCACAGAACCTGTGAACATGACCTTATTTGGAAAATAGTCTTAGCAGAGGTAATTAAGGATCTGGAGATGGGCTCATCCTGCATTTAGGGTGGCCCTAAGTCCAATGACAAATGTTCCCATTAGAGAAAGACAGAGGAATATTTGAGACACAGAGACACAGGTGAGAAGGCCACGTAAAGTTGGGGGCAGAGATCAGAGTGACACAGGGAGCCACCTGGAGCCACCAAATGCTGGAGAAGGCAAGGGAGGATCCTCTCCTGGAGGCTTCATGGGGAGCATGACCCTGCCACACCTGTTTGGGCTCCAGAACGTGAGAGAACACATTGCTGTTGTCGTTAGCCATCAGGCTGGTGGTCATCAGTAAGGGCAGCCCTGGGAAAAGAATACAGAGGCTGAGACTGAACACTTACCAGTTAATGGAAGGGGTTTGGCTATAGAGTCTCGGGGGAGATTGAGAGAAAACGCCTACTGAGTGTGCTTCCCTAGAATGCCCATAGTGAGGGCCCCACGGTGCATGAAGGTGGAGGGCCCAAGCTTCTCTGAGGCTACTTAAGGCAAAACATCCATTTGTAATCACTTCCCGCTCTGAGTTTATTTGTCCTTCTGAAGTCTCATTTTTTTTTTTTATGTTTATTTGAGAGAGAGAGAGAGAGAGAGAGAGAGACAGAATGTGAAGCAGGCTCCAGGCTCCAAGCTGTTAGCACAGAGCCCAACGTGGGGCTCGAACTCACGAACTGTGAGATCATGACCTGAGCTGAAGTCAGGCACTTAACTGACTAAGCCTCCCAGGCGCTCCCTCTGAAAGTCTCATTTTAAGTGAGCGTCTGTTTTGGAGGACTTGTGGTGCCAGTGGAGGAATGCCCCACCACATGGTTACCGTCTGCTCGTCATCTGGCATTCTGATGCCAGCCACTGTGTACAGGGCCCTGGAACAGCATGCACCTGGGCTTGACCCCTGTCTGCTCTCCATCTCTGTCCCTGTAGTGTCACTCGAGTTCTCTATTGTTTTAGGGCATGTTCTGTCCTCCCAAAGACTGAGCTTTAAGGGGCTTCCAATGCTAAAAGCAGAAAGAAGTGAACCCCTGTGGGAAAACCTGAACCCTGGCTTTCCGATGGTTGACCAAGGACAGCGGCACAATTTAGTATCCCGTGTTGCATTTGACCTTGGGAAGGAAATAGCTCTGGGTGTGAAGAAATCAACCCAGAAGACCGCTGGTCCTCGAGAGTGGGGGCCAGGCCCCACAAAAGTGCTCATTTTAGAAGCACACCTTCCCTATCAGATGCATTTGTTGACAGAGCTGTCCGCCAGGTGCCCTGTCAAATGCATGGCTGATGTCGCATCTGTGGGAGACCAGCTTTTTGACAGAGGCTGTTACTATCTTTTGCTTAAGACACTACTTAAAAAGTTACAGGTTTTTACTACTTGGCAGACACAGAATCCTACCCTGTGTCTAGGCGTTGATGATAGTATTTTTATCTGCTCTCTTTCTTTGTTGTGACAGGTCAGTGATTGCCTTACAGGGAACTGCCACATCCACTTAGAAAAACCATCAGTGCTGTTCTTTGGATTTCTTACTGTGGCTAACAGGAAGCCTCGTGGTTGGCATGACTCTTGGCTTTCAGAGGAGGTGCTGGGCCTTAGTGGGGTGACGTTAGTGGACCCCAGTTGTGGCACACACACTCCTTCTCCCTTCAGTAAAATCAACTTTGTAGGTTGCACTGGAGTGAGTAGACACAGGCGTTCTGGAGCATGGGATCTCCCGAGATGAATTTTCCAGGCTAGGTAACCATGGCTTTGCTTCTGCTCTGTTTATAGATAATCAGTTGACTAGAAGGTGGTCGATGTCCACATATCATCCCGCAGGAGAGTTGGTTTTCTTCGAACATAAGAGCAAACGGTTTCTTTTGGAAATAAAAGATCTTGTTCCCAATTTACCATAAACAAGTCAGCGCTCCGCTGAAGTGCTCAGCTGGCAAACAGCATGTCCCACGGCAGCCTTCGTATGGGACTCGCTCCGTAAGGCAGCCCCGGCCACCCTTCTGGGCAAAACAGAGATCACAGTTTCAAAGAGCAAGTGTTCCCTCCAGAGTTACCAGAAATTTGGGATTTAAAGCAGAGAAAGGCAAGGGAGCTTCAAAGCAGGGATATTCTGAAAAGGGAATTGTCTTTCACTGCAGTCTCTGCTTCTGACCGGGTATTGTTTCAGGGTTAGGTTTCAGACAGAAAATAGAAGTAAATTATTAATGCCACGTGAAGCTATTAAGAAACTTCGTTCTTGTAAAAATGGTGAGAATCTATCAAGTGACATGGTTGTCAGGCTGTCAGCAAACAACAGCCCGTGGGCCAAATCCAGTGCCTGCTTGTTTTTGTAAATAAAGTTTTATTGGAACGCAGGGATGCCCATTTGTTTATATATTGTCTATGGAGGTCTTCACATTCTAATGGCAGAGTTGTACAGTTGCAAGGGAGACATGGCCCAGAAAACCGAAAACCTGTTGCTTATTCTCCAAACAAGTAGTATGAAAAAGCATTACCATGAGGGCTGGGGTTGGGTGGGGATAAATAGGGAGAGAATAGAGGAGTTTGGGGGCAGTGAAACCTACTCTCTATCATACTTGAATAGTGGATATGTATCATTGTGCATTTGTCAAAACTCATAGAACACACAACAGCAAGAGTGACCCCTAATGTGAACTGTGGACTTCGGGTGATTTGTCCGTGTAGGTCCATCAGTTGGAACAGATGACGGGGGATGTTGATAGTGAGGGGGCCTGTGCGTGTGTGGGGCTGGGGGTCCTGTGGGAAGTCTCTGTGTACCTTCTTCATTTTGCTGTGAACCTAAAACTGCTCTAAGAAACTTAAATTAAAAAAAAAAATTACTAAAGCAAGACCAGGGCACTGTAATTGTGCACACAGATGTTTCAGTTTTTAAACAACTATTACATTTTTTAAAGGGGGCATTTATAGGATAATCGGTGCTCGTGGGATACAGTTCTTTACATGACAGACAAGATTCAAAAGGTGTATTTGGCTGATGGTGATCTAACAGATTCTTCTTGAGCACTGACTGTTTTGTAGGTACTGGGTTAGCTCCTGGGGAGGGTACAGGATGGTCAGACGTGGTGGTGTCTTCTTTAGGGAAAGAACAAATACCAGGTGCATTGCCACGGTGCTGTGGAATTGGGGAGCTGGAAATTCCAAGCCAGGGACAGGGAGAACTCTGGGAGGAAAAGCACCTGTTCCTATCATTTCCCAGCAGAAGACATTGGAGCTGAACGTTTTGAGATATTTATACCAGAAGTGCCTTTATCTGACTCTTTAGCTGGGTGCGGAATTCTAGGTAGAAAATCACTTCTGCACAGGATTCTGGTTTACAGTGCGTTTGAGACAAGCCTTGTAGTCTTCCCTTCCTTGGTTTTGTTTTTCTTTCCCTGTCTGGAAGCTCTTAGAATCCTTTCTCCGTGTCTGGCCATCTGAAGTTTCACATGATGTACCTTACTGGGATTCTTATTTAAGGTGGAAACACTAAGCTAACTGGGCAGACCTCGTTAATTAATCTTCACTGAAGGATGACTGGGGAGCGAGCTGGGTTTTCACTGGTTGATTCTGAGTGCTGCCTTCTGGCCTTTACTTTGAGCTCTTCCATTTCCCAGGGAGGCGCCTCTGGCTCTCGCCGGGTGTACCTGAGCCTGGCGTTCTGGGTGCCAGGCTGAGGGGCTTGGGTTCTTACAGTGACCTTGCAGACATCCCCTTAGCCCCCTGGTTCTCAGCCTGGTTGTTTGGCCCTGTTCTCTACTTGCCTGCTTTTCCTTCGCCGGGTGTACCTGAGCCTGGCGTTCTGGGTGCCAGACTGAGGGGCTTGGGTTCTTACAGTGACCTTGCAGACATCCCCTTAGCCCCCTGGTTCTCAGCCTGGTTGTTTGGCCCTGTTCTCTACTTGCCTGCTTTTCCTAAGTGCAGAGCCTCAGATAGTTGAACTATCTTCTTCAAGAGTCAAGGATGTGATGTTTCCTTTCTGGTTTGTAGGTTGGGGTGGAGACTTAACTGCTCTTAATAAGGTCTTTCCACCTGTTCCCTGTTTCCATCCCGTGCCTTCCCCCTGCCTCCTGTAGTACCTGGGGCCTCCAGTTCAGAGCTTTGCAGGCTCTTGTTGGTGGGTAAGCGGCTTCTCGTCAGCACCGCCCTCCGCAGATCGTAGACTTGGCTTTCCTGGCTCTGAGAGGTATTCTTTCTGCCACCTGCTTTTTCATTGGCATACGGTGTGGACTTAAATGGACTAGCTCCATTTAAGGTAGAATCTATGTTCCTGTTTTCATTAGTCATGGTTTTCCAGAGAAACAGAACCAGCAGTGTGTGTGTGTGTGTGTGTGTGTGTGTGTGTGTGTGTAGAGGGAGCAGTTATTTTAACGAACTGGTTTGCATGGGTGTGGGTCTGGCAAGCCTGAAATTTGTAGGGCCAGCCCGCAGGTTAGAAGCTCAGGTATCCGGTGACGTTGCAGTCTTGAGTTTAAAAAGGGCAGAGCAAGCCAGCAGCCTGGAAAGTCAAGCAGGATTTCCATGTTTCAGTCTTGAGGTAGGATTTTATTTGGGAAACTTCAGTCTTTGCTCTTAAAGCCTTCAACGGATTGGGCGAGGCCCAGCCACATTGGGGAGGGTGAGCTCCTTGACTTAAAGATGGTAAATGGTCATCACATCTAAAAATATCTTGAGAGTAACATTTAGACTGAGGTTGACAGAACAGCTGGGCCCCCTGGCCTATCCATGATGACACATGAAATTAGCCATTGCACTGTTGTTCTATCCTTCTGCTATGATTTTAAAATCAGAAACAACCACTCTAATGCTCCAATACCTTAGCTGCAGAGGTATCCCGTGTTCGAAGGTTCTTGCTCAGCCTCAGTGTTCGTCTGCTGACAAGTCCTTGAGTGTGGCATGCACCTGTTGAAGGGTCTTTGTAAGGCTGAATGTCTGGGAGTTTGCTTTCACTGAACAAATCTAAATGCGTTTTAACTACAGATTGAGAACTGGTCACAAGATCCCATGTATGCTAACTGGCCAGGTGTGACCCTGTCCAGCATGAATATTCAGTATTATAAACCAGCTGGTTGTTAAATGTTAGGCAAGCTTTTGCGTAAAGAAACAGGAAAATGAAAACAGGAAATTGTAAGGTTTGGTCCTTTCGCATCATTGAGTTAATTGAAATTGCTGTCCGGGGGTTTTGCTGAATGGGTTTTGGTAGATGAGCAACTTGAAACGTACTACCTTCTTCTGGTAAAAATGCTATTGGGTGGCGGGGCGCCTGGGTGGCTCAGTCGGTTAAGCGTCCGACTTCGGCTCAGGTCGTGATCTCACGGTCCGTGAGTTCGAGCCCCGCGTCAGGCTCTGTGCTGCCGGCTCAGAGCCTGGAGCCTGTTTCCGATTCTGTGTCTCCCTCTCTCTCTGCCCCTCCCCCGTTCATGCTCTGTCTCTCTCTGTCTCAGAAATAAATAAACATTGGGGCGCCTGGGTGGCGCAGTCGGTTAAGCGTCCGACTTCAGCCAGGTCACAATCTCGCGGTCCGTGAGTTCGAGCCCCGCGTCAGGCTCTGGGCCGATGGCTCGGAGCCCGGAGCCTGTTTCCGATTCTGCGTCTCCCTCTCTCTCTGCCCCTCCCCCGTTCATGCTCTGTCTCTCTCTGTCCCAAAAATAAAATAAAAAATGTTGAAAAAAAAAATTAAAAAAAAAATAAATAAACATTAAAAAAAAATTTAAAAATGCTATTGGGTGGCTCAGTCAGTTAGGCGTCTGAGTCCCTGATTTGGGCTCAGGTCACGATCTCACGGTTCGTGGGTTCGAGCCCCGTATTGGGCTCTGTGCTGACAGTGTGGAGTCTGCTTGGGATTCTCTGTCTCCCTCTCTCTGCTCCCACCTGCTTGCTCTCTCTTTCTTGCTCTCTCTCTCTCAAGATGAATAAATGAACTTAAAAAAATGCTATAAAATGGCAGTTTCGGCTGCTGAGGTCATTGGTTCAGCCAGGGCACACTGGTGGTCATTTGTCTGGGGTCAGCTCAATTAGTGTGGTTTCTAGAACTTAGAGGAAAACGTCCAGTCTCACTAGTGTGTAGAGGGACGGCATCAGATTTGGCAAGAGCCCCTTACAGCTTTTCTCCTAAATCTGTATCATCCTCCATCTCAAGCTTCAAAGACAACTTGCGAGGTTCTGGGAAGCAACTGTGGTTATTTTGCCACATCTTTCTCAAGCAAACAAAGACTCCCCTGCACATTGGAAAGCCTTGCTCTCGGGTTGCCAAACGTGGGGAGGGAATGCTTGCCTTAAGCAGAATCCTAGAGCTCTTCATAGGAGGGCACCTCTTCATCTTTCACAATCACCCCTCCTCCTTGTCTCAGACATCCCCCCCCCATAATTGCTCCTTTCCACTGTGAAATTTTAATGCCAACAATATTCTGTATCTCTGCGTGTGTGTACTGTGACCCTTTGCAGGGCCACAAGCAATTATAATACCTAAGACTTTTTCATCTCCCCAAGAACCAGTTTTCATTCCCCTTGGTTGGGGGGCGGGTGATGCTGTCCTGTTTGAGGATGCATGTTTTGGGGTGGTAGTTCTCAACTGGACGGTTTTGCCTCCTGGGGGACAGTTAGCAATGTCTCGAAGGAAGTTTCGGTTGTCACAAATCGGGGGGCAGACTACTGGCATCTAGTACATAGAGGTCACCGATGCTGCCGTGAACAGCCTGCAGGGCTCGGGACAGCCCCGCAACACAGAGCTATCTTGCCCCAGATGTCAACTGTGTCCAGGCCGAGCAACCCTGTTTAGGGTAATTAGGCAGATGTGTGGAAGAAGTTGATCACTCGTGTGTTAAGTTCATCCACTCTCCAAGTTCCCGGTTTGACCAAATAGGATTGATTGATTGATTGATTGATTGATACAGTTTATTTATTTATTTTGGGAGAGAGAGAGAGAGAGAGAGCAAGCGAGCATGAGCGGGGGAGGTGCAAAGAGAGAGGGAGAGAGAGAGAATCCTAAGCAGGCTCCACACTGTCAGTGCAGAGCCCGATGAGAAGCTCGAACCCACAAAACCGTGAGATTGTGACCTGAGCTGAAACTGAGTCAGATGCTTAACCAGCTGAGCCACCCAGGCGCCCCTCAAATAGGATATATTTAAAATTGATACAGTTCGGGGCACCTGGATGACTCAGTCGGTTCAGTGTCCAACTTTGGCTCAGGTCATGATCTCATGGTTCATGAGTTCGAGCCACACACCGGGCTCCGTACTGGCAGTGCGGAGCCTGCTTGGGATTCTCGCTCTCTCCTCTCTCTCTGCCCCTCCCCTTCCTGTTCTTTCTCTCTCCCTCAAGATAAATAAATAAACTTCTTAAAAAAATAAATAAAATGGATACTGTTTAATTAATATAAAATACTCTCCCTCAAAAACTCAACTCACTATTTGCTTTCTGTGAAGAAAGCACCAGGGTAAGGTTAAAGGTTATACATGAGACTAACGCCTTTTTCCGTCTTTCTTTTTCAACTGTTTATTATGAAAAGTTTCAGACATATAACCCAAACCAGGAACCTACTGAATACCCGTGGCCCAGGTACAACACCTTGCCCTTCTTGCTTCTTATGTTTCTCTGCCCATTTCCTACCACCATTCAGTACTGACAGTGCTTTTTAAAAAATTATTTTGGTATTTTAAGGTAAAATTTGTATCAAAACACATAAATCGTTGTCATTCAGTTCCGATACATGCACATACTATGTAACCCGTGTTCCTGTCACAATATAGAGTATCTCCTTAACCCCAGAAGGTTCATTATGTCCCCGAGTCAGTCTTCAGTTCCTCAGGAGAGCCGCTATTCAGGTTTTTTGCTTTTGTTTTTGTTCAGATTCTTTAGTTTTATCTCGTTAGCTACCATACAGTGTAGTCTTGGCTTCAGGAGTAGATTCCGGTGACTCATCACTTACAGGTAACACTCAGTGCTCATCCCAACAACTGCCCTCCTCAGTGCCCATCACCCCTTCCCACCCCCATCCCCCCCCCCCCCCCCCCCCCCCCCCCCCCCCCCCGTCAACCCTCAGTTGGTCCTCATATTTAAGAGTCTCTTATGGTTTGCCTCCCTCTCTGTATTCCATTGTCATGGGTATTCCCCAAATCATTTATCCATTCTCTCTTTGCTAAACAGATCATTGCCAGTGTTTTCAGTCGTTAATAAAAGCCACTGGGAGCATTGATGTGCCAGAATGCCGTTTATCTTGGTTAAATAGCTGTGAGTGACGTTGGGGGGTAAAAGCGTAGTATGTATTTAACATCGGAAGAAACCGCCAAATATTTTTGCCGAACACTTGTGTCAGTTCGCATTCCCACGGGCGGCGCGTGAAAATTACAAGCGCTCCTTGATCTTCACCAACGTTTGGGTGTCATCAGGCTCTTGCAGTTGAAGCGTGTGGGCACGTGTGCGGTAGTATCTCATTGTACTTGTAATTTGCATCTCCCTGATGACTAACGATGCCGTGTATACTCGCATTTACCTATTGGCTCTTCGCATGTCTTCCTTGGTGCAGGGTCTGAACAAAGTCCTTCGGCCACTAAAAGTTTTTGGGTTTTTTTGGTCTGTTTGTGATTAGTTGGTGAAGCTTCCTCCTATTCTCTTCACAAGCCTTTGTGAAAGAAATGTCTTGTGAATATTTTCTTCCATCACTGGCTTCCCACTTTATATTCATAACGGTGTCTTTTGGGAAGCAATAGTTTTTAATTTTGATTAAGTCTAATTTGCCATTTTTTTTTCTTTCATCATTATTGCTTTCTGTGTCCCGTTTAAGAAATCTTTTCTCAAAAACAAAAAGGGGGAGGGGCGCCTGGGTAGCTCAGTTGGTTAAGCGTCCCACTGCAGCTCAGGTCATGATCTCACAGTTTGTGAGTTCGAGCCCCACATCAGACTCTGTGCTGACAGCTCAGAGCCTGAAGTCTGCTTCAGATTCTGTGTCTCCCTCTCTCTCTGTTCTTCCCCCACTCATGCTGTCTCTCTCCTACGAAAATAAACATTAAAAAAAAATCTTTTCTCACCCTCCAGTTGCGAAGATAACCTTCATATGTTTTTTTCAAAAACGCTGTGGTTTTTGTTTTATATCTAGGCTTTTCTCAAATTGACTTTTGTTCACTGTGCAAGGTAGAGTTTGAAGGTCAGGTTCTTCTGTATTGATATTCATTTTTTCTAGCCCCATTTATTGAAAAGGCTTTCCATTTATCATCCAATAGCCTTGGTACCTTTGTGAAAACTAATACACTGTGTAAGTGTGGGTCTATTTCTGCGCTTTGTATACTGGTCATTAATCTCTGTGCCTATCCTGATGCCAGAACCTCACTGTACTGATTGCTGTAGTTTTCTGGTAGGTATTGAAGTCAGGCGGTTTGAGTTCTTCATCTTTGTGTTCTTTTTCCCGAGGTTGTTTTGGCGATTACAGGTCTCTGCAGCTGGGGCCAGGGACAGTGGCAGGTTCCCCCTCAATGACACCCATATCCCAGGACTTGGGTGATAGAGGGAGGGGACCATACTAGCCTCTGGTCCTCTTGGGGGGTTAAGAAATGCTGATAGCCTGCCTCTCCCAAGAGGGTCCCATTGCCCTTGACTAGGAAGAGGAAGAGGAAGAGGAGGAGGGGGCCCTGTGTTCGGGCTATATCCACCTGGGATGGAGCTTCATCATAGTAGGCTGTGATTGAGGAAGGAAGGAATGGGTCAGGTTCAAATGCCACAGATTCTTACTGTTCTTACCGAGTTTTAGTGCATTTTTTTTCATGTTAAAAATTTTACGTATGTATGTATGTATGTATGTATGTATGTATGTATTTATTTTTAAGTTTATATCCAAGTTAGCATATAATGCAATAATGATTTCAAGAGTAGATTCCAATGTTTCATCCCCTATGTATAACACCCAGTGTTCATCCCAACAAGTGTCTTCCTTAATGCCCTTTACCCATTTAGCCCACCCCCCAACCCTTCCAGCAACCCTCAACTTGTTCTCTGTATTTAAGAGTCTCTTACATATTGTCCCCTCCCTATGTTTATATTATTTTTGCTTCCCTTCCCTTATGTTCATCTGTTCTGTATCTTAAATTCCACATATGAGTGAAGTCCTATATCTGTCTTTCTCTGACTAATTTCACTTAGCATAATACCCTCAAGTTCTATCCACGTAGTTGCAGATGGCAAGATTTCATGCTTTTTGATTGTTGAGTAATACTCCATTATATCTGTCTGTATCTATACCTATATCTATATCTATATCTATATCTATCTATATCTATATCTATCTATATACCACATCTTCTTTATCCATTCATCCGTCGATGGGCGTTTGGGCTCTTTCCAGACTTTGGCTATTGTTGATAGCACTGCTATAAACACTGGGGTGCATGTGCCCCTTTGAATCAACAGCCCTGTATCCTTTGGATAAATACCTAGTAGTGCAATTGCTGGGTTGTAGAGTAGTTCTATTTTTAATTTTTTGAGGAACCTCCATACTGTTTTCCAGAGCGGCTGCACCAGTTTGCATTCCCAGCAACCGTGCAAAAGGGTTCCCCTTTCTCTGCATCCTCGCCTACATCTGTTGTTGCCTGAGTTGTTAACGTGAGCCATTCTGACAGGTGTGAAGTGATATCTCCTTGTGGTTCTGATATGTTTTTCCCTGATGAGTGATGTTGAGCATCTTTTCATTGTGTCTATTAGCCATCTGGATGTGGCTCTTTTCTTTGGAAAAGTGTCTATTCATGTCTTCTGCCCATTTCTTCACTGCATTATTTGTTTTTTGGGTGTTGAGTTTGGTAAGATCTTTATAGATTTTGGATACTAACCTTTTATCTAATATATCATTTGCAAATATCTTCTCCCATTCCATCGGTTACCTTTTAGTTTTGTTGATTGTTTCCTTCAGTGTGCAGACGCTTTTTATCTGGATGAGATCCCAATAGTTGATTTTTGCTTTTATTTCCCTTACGTCCAGAGCCATGTCAAGTAAGAAGCTGCTGCAGCCTGGGTCGAAGAGGTTGCTGCCTGTGTTCTCCTGTAGGATGTGATGGTTTCCTGTCTCACATTTAGGTCTTCCATCCATTTTGAATTTCTTTTTGTGTATGGTATCAGAAAGTGGTCCAGTTTCATTCTTCGGCATGTCGCAGTCCAGTTTTCCCAGCACCACTTGTGAAGAGACTGTCTTTATTCCATTGGATATTCTTTCCTGCTTTGTCAAAGATTAGTTGGCCATACATTTGTGGGTCCATTTCTGGGTTCTCTACCCTATTCCATTGATCTGAGTGTCTGTTTTTGTGCCAGTACCATGCTGTCTTGTTGATTACAGCTTTGTAATGCATCTTGAAGACCAGGATTGTGATACCTCAAAAGCTTTGGTTTTGTTTTTCAGGATTGCTGTGGCTATTCTGGGTCTTTTCTGGTTCCATACACCTTTTAGGATTGTTTGTTCTAGCTCTGTGAAGAATGATGATGTTATTTTGACAGGGATTGAAATGTGCATTTTTTTGTATGCTCTAAGGACCATCCAGAGACTTAAAAAAGTTTTTTTTTTTAAATAATTTTTCCTAGTTTTGCTTTGGAGTGGGTCCACATAGCTCCTAGGGTCACATTGCCATCCTAGGAGTAGAATTACCTTATGTCCGTTTTGATGAATTGTATTTTTAAGGAATTTGTACATTTCTTCTAGGTTGTTGGATGTATTAGTATGAAGTTGTTTGTACTATTCTATGGACTTTGTGATGTCTGTAAGATCAGTGGTAATAGTGCCTCTTCCATTTCTGTTATAGTTATTTGTATTTTCTGTACTTTTTTTTTATTATTTTTACTTGGGGTTTATCAGTTTTACTAATCTTTTCAAGAAAAACAACTTTCATGTTTATTTCTTTTCTCTCTCTATATTTTTTCTATACCATTGATTTTGGCTCTTCTTTGTATTGTTTCCTTATTTTTTAGGATACCTTTTATTTATTTATTTATCTAAATTTTTTTTAACATTTATTATTAATTTTTGAGAGACAGAGCATGAGCGGGGGGTGGGATGGGGAGCAGAGAGAGAGGCAGACACGGAATCCCAAGCAAGCTCCAGGCTCCGAGCTGTCAGCACGGAGCCTGATACGGGGCTTGAACCCACGAACCATGAGAACATGACCGGAGCCAAAGTGGGATGCTTGACCAACAGAGCCACCCAGGAGCCTCTATCTATCTGTCTGTCTGTCTATCTGTCTGTCTATCTATCTATCTATCTATCTATCTATCTATTTAAATTTAAATTCAAGTTAGTTAACATACAGTGTAGTCTTGGTTTCAGGAGTAGAACTCAGTGATTCATCTCTTACATATGACGCCCAGTGCCTATTCCTAAAAGTGCCCTCCTTGCCCATCACCCACTTATCCCATCCCCCACTCCTCCCTCCCTTCCAGCAACCCTCAGTCTGTTCTCTATATTTAAGAGTACATAAGAGTATGGTTTGCCTCCCTCTCTGTTTTTATCTTACTTTTCCTTACCTTCCCCTGTGTTCATCTGCTGTGTTTTTTTAAATTCAATAGATGAGTCAGAGAAAGACAAATATCTTATTTTCTTATTTTTGAGTTTTGTTTAATTTGCTCATAATTTTCTAGTTTTCTAAGTTGGAAATTTATATCATAGGTTTTTTTAAAAGACGTTTTGCTTTCTCATGTAGCATTTATAGCAATAACTTTCCCTTAAGCCCTGTATTAGCTGTTTGGTATGTTGTACTTTTATTCCTATTATGTTCAAAATATTTTCCAACTTCCCTTGTTATTTCTTCTTTGATCTTTGATTCTGTCTTTGACTTTCCTATTTAGAAGTGAATTGTTTCACTTTCCAAATGGCTTTTCTAGCTATCTTAATGTTTTGAATTTTTAACTTAGTTTTATTGTGAACAGAGAACAGCATATTCAGTATTTTGAAATGTGTTGAGATTTGTTTGTTGCCTAGTGAATACTTTATCTTAGTGGACCTTCCATGTACACCTGAAAATGTAATTATGTATTTTTTGGGCGTGGCATTCCGTATGTGTTAAGATGCTGTCATTCAGAAATTGTTGATCTTTGCTTTTGTAATTTTTGTCTTAATGTTCTGTCATGACTACGAGTAGGGCTTGATGGCATTCAACTATGACTTTTGTCTCTTTTTCCTTTTAGTTCTGTTTCACGTATTTGGAAGGTTTGTTTATAGGCACATACACATTTATGATTGCTGTGTATTCTTGATATTTCAACTTTTTTTATCATTAGGAAATGTCCTCTGTTCCTCATTTTACCTCTTCCTATATCATGCAATGACTTCTTGTGGATACAAGGCTCTTGGGTCCATCAACCGTGAAAAAAAGTTTATAACCGAGATCTTCCGCACTGTTTGTGATGGAGTGGATTTAAATTGCAAAGGAATTGTTGGCTAGACACCTATTTTGTGTGGGTTCCTTTTACCTCTGTATCAAATGATGGGCTTTTGACACAGTCTTCCAAATATGGGCCCAGAGATCATTCAAGATGGTAGATGTGTTCCAAAACTAGACGTTCAGATTATTGCATGTGGTCTGTAATGAACATCTTTTGGGATGTGTATGTATGAATGGAAAGACACAAAGGGAAAGGGAAAGAAAAAAGGAAAGAAAGAATCAACCAATCAGTCATGAGCCAACACTGCTCCCCAGTCCCCTTCTCTGAAAACTGTCCCAGTCCTCAGGGATGACCCATCTTCAGATGGGGCCCTGCCATAGAAACATTGCCTTTATGGGTTCAGAGCCACTGGCCTTTTTCTTTGTATTTTCTCAGATTCATATCTAGCATGCATATCCTTAGTATCCGTGTATTTTCTTTTCCTTTTTGGGGAGAACTCCTAGAAGTACATACGTTCTTCCCACGGGGGTCTCCACAGCAAACATTTCATTCCGGGCTTGCTTCCTGATGTCTCCCGGTGAGTCGGGCGGCCGCCTCTCCCACCTCTCTTGGCATCTACTTGGGAAATGCAAAGTCATTTGAATGTTAGCGGGAGCCAACTTAATTAGGAAGTTAAGTCTGCCGAAGGAAAATGAAGCAGATCATTCTACAGCCAAATCTGTGCAATCTTTGGATGATTCAGACCAGCGTTTCTTTGCTCCCATCAGTCTCTGGAGTCTGCTAATTAGTGCTAAATAGCACCTTCCTTCTATGCCAACAGTGGATTCAGCTCTGGGGATGTGGAAGTAGAAAAGACATTTCAAGCCTTTGAAGAGTATGGCATTCTAGAATGGTGATGTCAGGACACTCTACAGCTTAAAACCCTTCAGTGGCTTCCAGTGTACCTTAAGGTTAACCCAGCCCCTTCGAGATAGTCTTCAGACGCTTGCATATGCTCTGGCCCCTGCTGCCTCTTCAGCCTCGTGTCCTGCTCCCTGACCCAACCGTGCTTCCTGCGTTCCAGCCACTCTGTCCTTGTGATGACACTGCAAACAGCTATCATTGATCCAAAATGGGAAATGGGGCAGGGACTGTGTTAACGGCTTCCAAGGACTTATCCCATTGAATCCCCACAACATACCTGTGAGGTCGGTACTGTTATTAGTCCTCTTGTCCAGATGAGGAAACTGAGGCTGAGGGGGGATAATTATTGGCTCCAACACCACACAGCCAGCATGTCACGGAGCTGGCATTTGGACCCAGATCATGTGACTTCAGAGCCTAACTTTTGACAGCTCCCTCAATGTGAGATGTTCTTTCCTTCCTTGGCCTTTGCACGTGCCCTGCTCTCTCTTCTCAGGGGCTGTCAGGAGCCTGCCTGTCCTCCTTCAGCACCCACTGTGTCACGTGTACCAATCCAGTTCCAGCCACCAGCCCCCACTTCTCTTGGTGCGCTTGGCACCTGGGCGTGCAGAGAATGGACGCGTGTATGTCCCCTGGAGCAGCCCTCAACCAGAAACTAACGGGGCTGCTGTATAAATATCCCAGGTCCCTTGCTGCTTATGTAGAATGTGTCTGAGAAGTGTATTTTACAAGCCCTAGTGGGGTTGGTCTCTTGCCTCCGACAGTGATAACTGGATATTGTGCCTCACTGGCTTCCTTCCTATCTCTGTCTCACCTCCCCACTGGATTTTCTGGAATCATTTTCCTAATAAACTGTTTGCAGCTGAATCTATCTCAGGGTCTCACCCTGAGGGAACCGGAACTGAGGCCTTACCCTGGCTAACTCCTACTACTTCCTTGAGTTTCAGCCTCTATGTGGCCTTATTAAAGCAGCCATCCTGAACACCCCACATGCCCCTGCCACTATTTTTGGTTGTAGCACTTAGTTGCGTCTATAATCATTCTGGTTGTTTACTTGTTTTTGTCTGCTTCTCCTCCTTGAGGGCAGGGACCTTGACTATCTCCAGCACTGGTGTATTTCTGGTGCCCATCATAGTGACTGGCTCATTAGAGGTGCCCCAAATGTTTCTTGAACAAATTTGTTAACTGAAAAAAGACTTTCACTGAAGCTATGTTTAGGCTATAACTGTGTGATCGGGACCCCAAATTCACCATTGATGCTCAGTTCCGAAAACAACCCCCACCTTCCTCTGTTTAGAGGAAGAAAGAGAGACCCGAGCTGTCAGGGTGACATGCTCAGCTGTCCTGCTCCCTCTCAGGGAAGTCTAGCAGCAAACGCTTGACTTCTCAGTCTTCCCCTTGACTCTTAGAACATGAAGGGATCTGGTTGGGCTAGGGTCTCATCGCTTACTCTGACTTAGGAAGCTCTGTGGTTCTGCCGTGAAGTCTTCAGTTTTGTAAGAGGGTTTAAAATCCCAAGCAGAGAAGTTCTTGCGAGAATTGAAAGGCATACAGGTGGGGAAGCACCTTGCATGGTGCCAGGCTCTTAGTCGGTGCTTTGTCAATGCCTGGAAAGACCAAGACGACACCTTGAGTTAGGATCCCTTGTGCCTGGAAGCCTGAGTGGGGCCTGGGGACTTGAGTGTCTGTTGCACGGGGAGTGCGGGAGACAAGCTAGCTGCTGGAGCTTTGACATTCATGAGTCTTTTTTAATAAGCAGGCATTCAGAGGTTAAAAGTTTTTGGGAAGCCTCTTTATGTTCATTTCCACCAGTAAATGGATTCAGTTTCAGGCCACAACTTGTTCTCTTCCATAGGATTATCTCCCTTGGTTTTCTAGGTTATGAGGAGCTCTGCAAGATTTTGTTAGGAAGGAAGGAAGGAAGGAAGGAAGGAAGGAAGGAAGGAAGGAAGGAAGGAAGGAAGGAGGGAAGGAAGGGGAAGGGGAAGGGGAGAAAGGAAGGAAGGAAGGAAGGAAGGAAGGAAGGAAGGAAGGAAGGAAGGAAGGAAGGAAGGGGGAGAAGGAAGGAAAGAAAGAGGCAGTGTTCTTGAGAACCTCCACCTGAGCCCCTCCAGATCCCATGGTGATTAGTAACCTTGTAAAAAGTACGGATCGTATTTTTGTCCTTTACTAATACGGCCTTTTGGTCAAATGTTAGAATATTTTGGCCTGGATATTTACCACACCTTACAAATAAAACCAGATTCCATTTATTAAATCCTTTCAAAATTACTTCCTTTTGGACAAGAAAAGTGACTGGCACTTGCTGACTCTGGCTAGAGCAGGGAAGCCCTACGAACAGCTGTCTTTTTCTCCCGTTTCTCCCCGTTTCTCCATGTGGCTTGGTTCTGTGAACCTGGGCGTTGTCTCCTCCTGCTGTCATACCTACTGTCGTACCTGCTATGACAAGTGAGATGCCGCCATATAGCTCACAATTGGGACTTTGTCATCACATTGCAGGTAAAACTTCCAGGGTTCTCTAAATGCTTTAAAAAGTTTTCACTCACTCATTTCTTTAGAAATTCAGTCATTTATTCCACACACTTTGATCGCATGCCTACTGTGTGCCAGGCTTTTGTGCGTGGTGTGGGAAGAGGCGGTGGTGGATAAGACAGACACAATGCCTGTCCCGGTGGAGTTCACAGGGCAGGGCCACTGCAAGGCCATGGAGGATTCGTGCCAGTTAGGAGAAGGTATCTCTTCCAGCAGGTGCAACACAAGGTACAGGGCATAGTGAACAGAGAGCCTCCCTCCCTTGTCGGCTGGGCACCCTGGGGCCACGAGTGTCCTCAACAGCCATTCTTGGTAGCCCTGATGGACGGCAATGGACACGAAACAAATAGCCATTACAACCCTGGCATATGCTACCAGGAAAAATATATAATACCTAGTAATTAAAGTGGTGTCTCTTACATAATCGGAGGCATGTGAGACAGTTCATTCTAAAGGAATGGTGGGGCAAGACTGGAGAAGAGGGGCCGGGAGCATTTCTGACCAGAAGGATGCTATGCCTACCCATCCCTCATCACAGCACACGTGGAGGAGGGGGACATCTGCCAGCGGGTGATGGAGAAGAGGGCCGGGACACATAGATCTTTTTGTGACTTTTGGATTGCGGCTCAAAATCCCATGAGCATTCATTTATTTCTTTTTTCTTCATATGTTCAGAAGTATGTATTGTTGGTGTCAAAAGAATGTCATTTTAAGACCTAGCCTGGGACTAAACATGATACATTTGCCTTTGTCATCATTAGCTTGCTCTACATAGATAAATAATTTTGTGTCCGCCATTTATGTGTTGACTATGTAGAGAGAGAAGAATTATTTTCAGACTCAGACCTGACTTTGGCCTGGCCCCATTACTTCAGGGATGCAGTCTTGGACAGGTCGCTTCATGACTGTGTGCCTCAGTTTACTTATCTGTAAACACAGTCCCAATCCCTACCTTTCAAGGTGTCAGGGCAGCGGGGGAGGGGGTAATGAGATCATTTATTGCCATTCTGCCTTGAACTCTGACTCTGGGGAAGATCAGACAAAGTCTGGTCTCTATCCCCTTTGACAGATGAGAGAACAAGGAAGAAACAAAATCTCCTGTGCCTACAACAGGTATCCATTTGAACGCGTTTGTGTCTAAGGCAGCATGACAGCAGGCTGCAAATGTGTCACTCAAGTTTATTTCCCTATCTAAAGGTACGTGTTTGATGATTATATTATGAATGATTTCCTTCGTGCCATGCGTTTTGCCGAGAGGGTTGTGGGATAAATTCAGTCAACATATTCCTTTTGTGTTGGTTCTCACGTTTACACCCGCAGTGTTAATTTGATTCTAAGCACAGATACCTGTGCTTCAGAAAGTCAGCGTCTTATAATTTTTCAAAGCAAAACTCAAACATTGAAAAGATCTTTCTCTCAGCACGGTCCCGCTTCGCATTTAAGAATCACAGCGTGCCATTTTTAGATTATTCTCGAACACCATTGTGTGCTTCAGAGAGCCTCCCCTGGGCTGGGCTTCCGGACACGGCACAGCATGGTGCCCTTGCCTGCCAGCCTCAGGCTGAGAGGTCGGGAGGTCTGCTGGAGGTTCATGGCCAAGAACGTCGGTTGACAGTTGTACCCACGCCTAGCAAGGTCACTGAGGTGGGGATACCCAGAGTGAGGTCTGTCCGTGTGTTGGCCGGCGTGGGCCCAGACACAAACTGCCAGAGTCATAGCCTGACCTTAGACAGTGGAGTTCAAAGTCATTATCTGCTGTTCTTCCATCGTGTTTGCTCACTGGCTGTGGCTAAAGCCCAAGAACAGAATTAACAGTCAATTCCCTAAGTGAATAACATCATTTATCAAGGTAGTTTCTGGAGACGCAAAGGAAGCCTCCGGGTACAGCTAGGATGGTTGTCCTCAAAACTTAAAGGCAACTTGGGAACCACGGTTTACTGGACCTCCCTCAGTGTTTGTGAGGCGGGATTTGGAGCAGTGGGGACATGGTGGCCGTGAGCCCTTCGCCGAGGAGCTGGCTGCCTGCCCCAGCAAAGAAGGTGCTGGTGAAGGGCTGCGGCCAACGTAGGGGGCCGTGTACACCTCTGCAAAATGTGATTTTTCTAAAAGTATGCTCAGTTCCTTTCCCCCATCTGGCACACGCACTCATTCCTCAGTTGCTGGGAGAAGTTAACCTGTAGAAGCTTTCCCGTGACAACCACCACAAAACCCACTGTCGCGTGACTCTCAAGGACGCTTCCTTCTTGTCCTGGGCACATGGAACAATTGGACGCCTGATTATTGGTAAATGACACCCTCGTTTTTCAAAGTTGTCAAAAATTCTCCCACGCGTTGGCAACACTCACTGGGATGGAGTTTTTCTTCCTCTAGAGGCAGTCCGTGTGCTGTGTCTTAAGAGAGGCTGCCACAGGCAATGTCCCCCGGACACTGGACCAGTGTGGCTGTGGGCGGGAGGGCTGGGCCCCCTTGCTGGGAAGCTGTGAGGAGCGGCCGAGGGGGCCCCACCAGCACCAAGGACTGCCTGCCACGAGCTGAGTGAGTAATGTCACAGAGTCGTAGAAGCCGCGAGGCTCCAGGGACACCCGGGAAACTGGAGTCCCCGTCTTCAGCACCGTTTTAGAGCCTTCCTGTTCAAGCAGCATTGTCCTTGCCTGTAGATGGTGAGGTGGAAGAGGGCAGAGCCCAGCTGACCCTGGCACCCTCACAGCTGCCTGTCACAGGGTGCCCTGCCTGTGTGGTCAGCCTGTGGTCCCCTACCAAGCTCCAGTGGGAGGGCCAGAGCCTGCGAGGCCCATGAGGCCCAGGAGCGGGTCCCCGGATGTCGTCTCTTTCCCTCCCTCTGCCCTGGAAGTGGCAGTGTGGCACAAAGGTGGGCTGGATGAAGGCTTGGCTTGTCGACAACTCCAGCGTTTCATTTAACTCCTTCCTCCAAATATCAGCCTGGATGCTGCCCCTCCCCCAACCTCCAGAAGCCCTGTATGGGCTTCCTCTTCCATTCCCTCACCCATGGTGGCTCCAGAAGCCCTAAATGCTCCTCATGGTGGCCTGGTGGCACTGCCTTGGGAACATGGGGACCTATATCACTCGCAGTCACTCACCAATTTCTGTAATAATTCCTTGGAGAATTCTAACCTGGGGATTTTCCTAAACCGTGCTTGAACCAATTTGAGCTTCCTCTCTGTATTAGGGTTTTCCAGAGAAACAGAACCAGTGTGTGTATATAATGAGAACTGGCTTTTGTGATCATGGTGTCTGAGGGGTCCCGTTCTGCCGTCTACAAACTGCAGGTCCGTGAAAGCTGGCGATGTAAAATCTAGTCTGAGTTGGGAGGCCAGAGACTAGGACTGATGGTGTGTGTCCTTGTCCGAGTGAAGGAGCAAACTGGTGTCTTCGCTCAAGCTGTCAGGCGGAGAGAAGGCGAATCCCCTCTTGCTCTCTCTTTTATTCTATTCAGACCCTCAGATTGGATGGTGCCCACTGACACTGCAGAGAGCACCCCGCCAATGCAAATGCTAAATCAGAAAGCAGACACACCCAGAAATAATCTTTAGCCAAATATCTGGGCACCTTGTGATCCGATCAAGTTGACACATAGAATTCACCACCACACTCTCCTACCCTCTTTGGGAAGAGCACATTTCTCTCCTCTCCAGTACATACCCTTTAAACCAAGCAGCCTCAAGCCCCCACAATCACTGCCCTAGCCTATGGCTCACTGTCTTCTTCCCGAAATGCCTTCCTGGCTCTTCGCTGTAGCCGCCTCCCCCCACCCCCACCCCCCTCTGGCACAGAATAGTATCGAGAAAGTGAATATACGCCCTACCTACCCATCTTTCGAGGTTGGACTCATTTTCCCAACTCTTCCTGCAAGCCACCTGTGGCGATAAAGACCCTCATTCCCTTCTCCATATCATTTACCTTGTTCCTCCTGGCAGTGTGGTTGGATGGCTAAGGCCAGAGAGTGCACAAGGACACTGTTGTCCACAGTAAATTCAGACGTAAAGGAGAATACAAAAGCACAGTTTTCCGTTTTTAGCCTGGAATAGTTGATACTATGCATTGAATAACAGGTGAAACGAATAGCAGAAGTTCACAAGGAATAGGTCTACCATGTATGTTCAGTTCTTTTTTATTTTGTTATTTTTTTTAAACGTGTTTTTATTATTGAGAGACAGAGCATGAATGGGGGAGAGCAGAGCGAGGAGGAAACACAAAATCCGAAGCAGGCTCCAGGCTCTGAGCCATCAGCACAGAGCCTGATGTGGGACTCAAACTCACAAACTGTGAGATCATGACCTGACCTGAGCTGAAGTCAGATGCTTAACCGACTGAGCCACCCAGGCGCCCCTGTCCAGTTTCTTACTAGAGTTCAGGGATGCTAGGAAGTATGTTCTTTTTTCCTAAAATCGATGTTCCTGAAATAATTTCCTTTAAAAAAAAATCCTTAGGAGTGTTGAGCAAAGATAATGGAAAGGAAAATTATTTTTCTCTCTTTTCTAAAATAAAGAGCTCAATAAGAACAAGTACTGAAATGAGTATTTATAGTTAATCCCTAGTATTTTTTAACTAAGAGGAAATAAATGCCTTTTGAAGAAATGTCTAGAAATTAGAAGGCAAAGCATAACTCAATGAGGGCCTGTTATTAAATAAGCAGAGATGGCATTATTTTGATTAGACATAGCCTGTCATATGCTTGCAAGTGACATTTCCCATTTTCACCAATCATAAGGTTTGAAGTGAAAGTTGAAAATTGTATTTAAAAAAATAATTGGTAAAATGGAGGAAGAAACCCAGAAGAATGATTGATTATCAAAAAGTCAAAAAAGAGCCACGATCATTCAGACTTGGCCGAAGTGTTGCTTTCTGTAATTTCCATCAACAATGGCATTTTACTTAGTACAGTGTGACCCTTCTTGGCCATGTGAAGAAACTGAGGGACATCTTTTCTTTTCATGTTCCTTTTTCCAGCTGCACTTAGCATAGTTTCATGGAGGTTCTATACCTTTCCAAAGCCAGGCTGTTCAGGTCCTGGTAACATGATCCTGAATCATTTACTCATGGAAACTTACTGGGTGAGTGGAAATTACACAGGTGTTGGAATCCAGAGGACATGAGTGTGAATCCATAATTTAGCTTTTGTGACTTTGGTAGCTGCTCATCTCTCTAAGCTTTGGTTTTCTCATCTTTGAAATAGATATAATGCTATTTCACATTATTGTGAGGATTATATCACTGAACTTTCAAATTGTACTAATATTTTTTCATTCGGTTTAGTCACATGCCGGTGAATTTCTTAAGGATAATGACTGCGTATGGACCAAAATGATTGGCGTTAGATTTGGGGGATTGATTTTCATGGCAACAGTTGTTTGGAATACCAAAAGTTTAAGGTAAAGGACTTCCAATTCCACTGGATTTGCCCTTGTTGTTAGTTCTTAAGATTAATAGAATTGATAAACTCCTAGCAAGACTGATCAAGGGAAAAAAGAGAGAACACATAGATTACCAATACCAGGGAGGAAAGCAGAGCTTCTCTTAAGTATCCTAAGTAAATCAAAAAGACTATAATAAGGGCATTTGTGAAAAGTTTCATGCCAACAGTTCAACAATGGATGTGGAATGGTCAAATTCCTTGCAAACCACTGCTCACCAGAACGGATATCGATGGAGTAGAAATATAATTTGTAATTAAAAACCTTTGTAGAAAGAAATTGCTAGGCTCAGATGGTTTCACTTAAAACCATCTTCAAACGTTTATCTTAAATATATAAATAAGTAAATAATCTTAAATAAATAAATAAATAAATAAATAAAACTCAAGTAATTTTTAAATAAGTTATTTCAATAAAACTTTCAATAAAATAAACTTACTTAAATTTATTTTAAATAAATAAACAAAACTTAAATAAATAAAACTTTCAAAAATATAAAAGGGTGCCTGCCTGGGTGGCTCAGTCAGTTGAACGTCCGACTTTGGCTCAGGTCATGACCTCACCGTTTGTGAGTTTGAGACCCATATCTGGCTTTGTGCAGACAGCTCAGAGCCTGGAGCCTGCTTTGGATTCTGTGTCCCCCTCTGTCTCTGCCCCTCCCCTGCTCATGCTCTGTCTCTTTCTCTCTCTCTCTCAAAAGTAAATAAACATTAAAAAAATTTTTTTTAAATATAAAAGAGAAGGGAACACTTTCCAACAAATTCTGTAAGACTATACAGATAAGGTTATAGAATAATCCTGATAACAACATTTGGAAAGATATTACAGAGAAGAAAAATTGCAGGCCAATATCTGTCATAAATATAGACACAAAATCCTTTAATAATTTAGCAAGTTGAGTCCAGAAATACATACAGAGGAATTGGAATTTATCTCAGGAATGCAAAGTTGATTGAAAAATTAAAAAGCAATCATTACGATTTCCCAAATTAACAGAATGTTGGGGAAAATCATATTATCATGTCAGTAGATGTAGAAAAACAACACTCACTCATGATAAAATCTCTTATTAAACTGGAATAAAATGGAACTTCTTCAGTTTGATAAAAGACATCTATGAAAAACCTACTGCTAACTTCATACCTAATGGCGAAAGATTTAATACTTTCCCCTTTAGATTGTGAATATCCTACAAGGTTGTCCATTTTCCCTGTATCTATTAAAAGTTGTATGGTGGTTTTAGTCAGTGCAATTAAACAAACAAACAAAAGACAACAAGTGAAGTTATTTTTATTTGTAGATGGCACGATTATTTAGAAAATCTTAGACAATCTACAAAACATAGTCGGATTAATAAGCAATTTTTAAAATCCTAGGTACAAGGCCAATATAAAATTCAACGTTATTTCTATATAATAGCAAGAAACAATTAGAAAGTACAAATTTTAAAAATACCATTTACAGTAGCATCAACTTATGAATACATAAGAATAAACAACAAAAACTGAAAAACCTCGGGGCGCCTGGGTGGGTCAGCTGGTTAAGCATCCAACTCTTAGTTTCGGCTCAGGTCATGATCTCACAGTTGATGAGTTCGAGCCCCACATCGGGCTCTGTGCTGACAGTGTGGAGCCTTCTTGGGATTCTCTGTCTCCCTCTCTCTGTGCCCCTCCCCCACTTGTGCACACACACTCTCTCAAATAAATAAACTAAAAAACAAGAACAAGAAGAAGAAGAAGAAGAAGGAGAAAAACGTGTATGTTGGTTTTTCTTAAATAGAACCATAGATTCAAAACAATCCTATATAAATTTTTTTTGGTAGGGATTGAAAGTTGATTATAAAATTTATGGGAAAATTCAAAGGACCTAAAATAACAAAATCATTTTGAAGAAGATAAAAATTTGAAGTACTGACAGAACTTGACTTCAAGACTTCATCTAACACTACAGTGATCAAGCTAGTATGGCTTAAGGATAGATAAATAGATTAATAGAGCAGAATAGAGCCAAGAAATAGACTCACACATATATGGTCAAGGTGCTAAGGTAATTTAGTGGTGTAAGAAAAGATTGAAATCAGTGGTACTAGAAAGCCTGAATAAAGTATGAAAAATAAATTAACCTTGACTCCTACCTCATACAGTATGTAAAAATTAAAGTGAATCATCTACTAAAAGTTAAATCTGCAAATCACCTAGAAGGTAATGTAGAGGAATATATATTGGTACTTTGGGATTGTCAAAAATTTCTTAGAAGGAACACAAAAGCACCAATAATAAAAATAATAACTTGAACTTCACCAAAATTTAGAAGTTTCATTCTTCAGAATACGTCATTATGAAAAGAAAAAGGCAAGTCACAGACTGATAGAAAACGCTTGGAGTTCATATATCTTACAAAGGATTTGTATGCCTATATCCACAATACATGAAGAGTTCCTACAGATCAATGATAAAAAGATAACCTAATAAAAACACAAGCAAAAGGCTTGAACAGAGACTGCATAAAGAAAGGTGTGTGAATGGTCAATAAACACATGAAGAGGTGCTCAATTATTGCTTATTAGGGAAATGTAAATTAAAACCACGAGATACCGCTTCATAGCAATGAGCTAATAGTTAAGTTTAGAAAGACTGATAGCGCCAAATGTCGATGTTGAAGGTGCAAGAAGAACTCTCATATATTGCTGGTGGAAATTGGTATAACCGCTTTGTAAACCGGTGGTCAGTTTTTTTATAAAATTAATCATATACTTACCCTGTGACTCAGCAGGCCCATCCTGATGTGTTTACCCAAGAGAAATAACACATGTCCAAGAAAGGACTGACACAAAGTATTGTAGCAGTTTCATTTCCTAATCAGCCCAAACTAGAAACAATACAAGTGTTTACCCTAGGAGGAGAGACAGCAATGAACAGGGATAAACCACTGTGATCACCATATGTGGATTTCAGAAACACTGTATTGAGATGAGGAAGCCACACACAGAGGAGTACGTACTGTGCGTAGTATCCTGTTTAAGTGAAGTTCCAGAACAGTTACAACTAGTCTGTGGAGTAGAAATCAGAGTGGTTTGTTCTGAGCGGGGCATCGCAGACTGGGGAAGAACTGACTAGAAATGGTTGTAAAATCTTTTGGGAGATTTTCCTTACATGAGTATCTGTGTTTTTCAGGGTTTAAGATTTGTGCATTTCACCGTGTGTAAGTTTTATCTCAATAAAAGAAAAGCTAGACCAAAAGCAAAAATTCTCAGAAATGTAAGAGGTACCGTCCAGGTATGAGTGAATCTCAAGGATATTTCAGAACAGCTTGATAATTGATGAAGACATCACATCGTACTTGTTTTAACTTGAAAGGCAAGCAGGCTCTAAATTGTGATTGCATTTAAGTGGTATTTGAAATGACCTTGGGAAATAATAGGGTAACCTGAGTTCAGTGTTGTCCACTGATACAGTGATTCAGACCAGTGGGCTCTTACTGTCTTCCTTCTTCTACTTTGGCTTATCTCCCGGCCATTCACTTAGTAGCCAATTGATTTTTGATTGCACTTCTCTTTAAAAGTCTTGGGATAAAAGTCAAACTCTTAGAATAACCGTGTTCCACAAAACCCTGTAAAAATCTGGCCCTTGCCTAATCCTCTAGCTTCCTCTCGAGCCATGATCTACTCCAGCCATGCTGACCTGACACTCCTGATTGTATCCAGCTCTCTGTCTTTCGGGGCTCCACTGCTATTCCCTACTGTGGACACTCTTCCCAATGCTCTTTGCGTATGTAGTTCTTTCTTGTCTTTCAGATTTATATAAAATGGTGCCCACCTGGCCCCATCAATCACTCTCTTTCAAAAGCCTATTCCTTTTCTTACACGTTCACAGTTTATAATTATTTTTATCTCTAGATCCATAAGACCAAGAACCAAGTCGGTCTCATTGTTCCCCCAAGCTGAGCATAATACCTAGTCAAGCATGTAGCAGGAACTAAATAACTATTTGTTGAATAGCTTCATAATAAAACTCTCAACCTTATAACCCCAGGTGGTGTTGGTGATCGTTATTTAAAGTAATTGTGTGTGTGTGTGCGCATGTGTGTGTCTTGGGAAGTCCACACATTTTTCTAAATCTAGACCAGATTGTTGTTCATTGACAAACACTTGTATTGTCATAGGGAATAAAGTCATTTTTCTTTAAATCCAGACATTTAGCTGCCCACGGTTAGGTGACCTTTCACTGAATTGCGGCGTCTGTATTTAATTGATGAAACATTGACGTTAAAATCAGGGCAATATGTCATTGTCTCTCCTCTGAGCAGAAAGTTGGAATCTGATTTGATTGCAGGGTTTGACACTTTGCATTTTTATTCTGTCACCAATGACCATCAAAGATTGTCTTGGGAAGACTCAGGAACTTTATCATTTCCTGTATTCTGCACGTACATACCTATGCTTATCCCCAGGAAAGCAGTCTGGCTGGTAGACCAGATGAACCATTTGACTGAATTGACAAGTAGCTGCTACTGCTTCTCTGCCTCTTTTTTTTTTTTTCCCTTTATTTTTCTTTCTTAACTGAACTGACTGAATCCATGACCTACTTTGGCACTTCAGAACAAAAACAAGCTTCCACCTCTGGGCCTCATTTCCCCAAAGCCATTGGCTTGCGTCAGTGATTGGCAAGGAATATCAGCTATGCTGATTTCCAGATCTCTTCAAGGAGCTGAGTGACAAGGACTAGAGCTGATGGAATCAGTGCAGGAAAAAGCTGGGGCCCCTGCCCCCAAATCCTCTTCTGGTATTTGGTACAGCATAGACGGAGCACACTGCATTTGGGAAGGGCGCAGACATCAGCGCTCTCAACATCCGGATAATTGTTATCTCATCCTCTGCAATGCTGAGATTTCATGGGGAAGGTAGAGTCAACAAGCCATGAAAGGAAATATACAGTAAGAATCAACCGCCTTTGCAGGTGATCTGCTCTCCAGCATCTACGCCTGCTTCTGGGGCTTCCCTGCCACCCTTGCCCAGGTCTCACTGGTTATTGGGGGTTTTGACACGATGGTACAACGCCCGCGCATGCTGTAAGGTGGTGACCAACGGAAAATCTTTGACATCTGGACAAAGATTCAGGATTTCATGAAGTCAGTGAAAGTGATGTTGCAGAACTGCTGGACCAAAGACTTAGGCCAGTGTTACAATTAAAAAGAAGCAAACCCACTAGGATGAGGCCAGCGGACTTGCTTCAGAAGAGACTGATTTGAGTATCAAAGGATTATGAGATGTAATTGAAAAATGATGAAGACTACTGATATTTCTGTATTTATATATATAAAAAGAAGGATCCTAGTGATTTTGAAGGCAAAATGTCCAGTGTTGCCTCACCCTCTTATGTTTACATTATGTCAAAAACAGTTGGGGCGCCTGATGGCTCAGTCAGTAAGTGTTCAACTTCAGCTCAGGTCACCATCTTACAGTTTGTGGGTTCAAGCCCCGCATCAGGCTCCGTGCTGACAGCTCAGAGCCTGGAGCCTGCTTCAGATCCTGTGTCTCCCTCTCTCTCTCTCCCCCTCCCTCACTCATGCTCTGTCTCTTTCTCTCTCTCAAAAAAAAAATTAAATTTAAAAAAAACATCAAAACTTGATTTATTCTTTGTTCTAGAAATTAGCTTCATTGCCATTGTAACCCATATTGTGTAAAATACAAGATAAAATAAAGTTTCACAAGTTTTAGTTTAATTTTTTGACCTGGCATCTCAATGAAAGATTTTTTTGCAGTATTTAATGTAAAGAGTGGCTTTCTCTTTTAAATAGATTCACTTTAAGTAACTGTTTGCTGTCTGTGAGATTGCCTGTCCTGAGAGTAAGCTGGGTTCCATGGGCCTGGGGCCTCCTGATGCCCATGGGGGCCTGAAACCCCTCGAGAATCAGAGAGAGGTAGAGGGGCAGGTCAGAGAGGCCCAGTGCCATGGCTTGAACTGCTCTCCAGACTTGGCCACTCCTCTCTGTGTTCCCAGCACCTGCTCACCCGTGGATCTGTGTGGCAGCAGGTTCTGGCCTCCCACTCTGGGCGGCATATGACTCCTTGCCTGCCCCCAAACTTGCTTTAGGAAATTTTGGGAGTGCTGATAATTTCCCAGAGGCTGTTGGTTAAACCGAGTGCCAAATTTGGGAAGTAGGGTTGGAAGGGAATGGAGAATAGTGCCAGCGAGGGAGTAATAAACCCAAAACGCCAAAACAAGCAGACCCTAAATAGCAAAGCCCTTATTTTTGCCTCTAGAGAAAAAAAGGAAAACCTGGCTTTTTTGTCATTTACGAAAATAGCACCCCACACCTCCCCCCCCCCCCCCCCCCCAGTCTCTTGCTCAGTCTGGTAAAATTCTCAGGTGAGGTTTTGGCAAATGCCTTAGTGAAATTCAGACTCCCTGAGAGTGTTCTTGTGCGAGGCAGAAAGCATGGGACCTGGGAGGTCTGACTGGCTTCAAGCCTGTTTGAATGAATGAATGAATGAATGAATGAAATTTGGGTCTTATGTCTATCACTTTCGGTGGTGACCTTGAGGAGGATGACGTATCATTCATTCACCTAACTACCATTTATGTCAGGTTGCTTCTTAAGTTCCAGGCACTAAATTGTGTGTTGAGGCTGGAAAGGTGAGTGAGACAGCATCTGTCCTCAAGGAACTCAGTCGGGTAAGGAAGTCAAGACCGTAAAGGAGGGATTCTTCCAGGAGGCTAACCGGCTGTATGTACTCTGAGACCAAAACTGTAGGCGTGGGTATCCCCTTGATCTATTATTTTTGCAGACTAGTGGCTTGTGTGACTAACTCCCTCTCTTCCCTGCCTTGGGAAAATGGTGAGCGCTGTTAGGAGATCACCCTCCACTCCATGAATATTCTCAGAGACTGACAGCAGATGTTTCGGTCTTTAATTTCCAAAATTCCAATTTTCTCTTAAAAAATTTTTTTTTAAATTAAGATATTTTCTTGTCCTCAGGCTTCTGGCACCTCTTTTGTTTTCCATGTTTTTGCATCGATTCCTGGAAGTAATTTTTGATCTCATGAGGAAAGGCTCTCAGTGTCCTGGGGAGTAATTGTTCTCTTTCTCATGTTGGAAATCACAGTGGGAACAGAACAGTTAAATTATTTCTGGCCCAGGCATCTGTTTGTAGGTACAGGTTGTGTTCAAATTTCATGGGTAGGATGTCAAGTGGTGTGGACATGGGCATAACATTTAAGCTTGCGATTCACAACAGAAGGGACACAGGGCAAGTTCGGTCTCCTGTGGAGTATATTGAACAAAAGCATAGAAGCTTTCTACTGACTGTGTATAGCTAACATTTATTGAGCATTTACTATATTCTGGGAATGCACCAAATTGTCTTGTAAATGCATTGTCTTGTTTAATCCTCAGAAACAGTCTATGAGGTAGATATTCTTATAAATCGTATTTTGCAGGTGAGACCCAGAGGGTTAAGTATCTTGTCCAAGGTCACACAACTAGTAAATAGTGAAACTAGTATTTAAACCCAGGCATTTAGGTGTTCCTTTGCATCAATATCTGCCTGTCTTCTATTTCGTTTAAGATGCTAGTGAAGAAAACTCCAGTTTGATCATGTATGCACAGAGTAGCTATTTCCTTCTGAAAACTTTGTAACAAAAGTATTTTATGTTCATGTTTGTGGGGCATGCTTCATTGCTAATAATTTTTAAAGAAAAGAAACAATCCAAGTCCTGATATTTCTTAGCCTGTGCAAATCACACAAAACATGACAAATGACACAGGATTGCAAGTTGTGTGTTGCAATGAACAGGAAAAAAAGGGACGAGGTGTTTCACCCTTAAGAAATAGTTACATTAGAAAAATAAAGTAGCAATGAAGCTTGAAAAACATCCTAGTGTAAAATCTGTAACAGTCAACCTGGCCAGTTTCATTTATTCTGTATTTATTCTCATGACAAGCTTTGAGTGCGCCCTGGTTAAATCAGTGTTTTCAGAATTCTCAGTGGCTTGAATTTTATAATCTGAGAAATCAATCAAGTGCCTCCGGAGAATGCCATGTCTTATTTACTTGCAGCCTCCAAACGCCTCTTGTAATTAAGTATTAGTTGGAGTTCATTGCACTTGAATAATAAGGTGATGTTTGGGTAGGCTTCCTTTGTTGTTTTTTCTTCAGGAGCATTGCTTCTGTTCTCTGGTTAAGCAGATTACTGTCGTCATAAAAATGCACTTTAAAGTCTCCGTAATTATGATTCTTAGCGTCTCCTGAAACCAAAGCCGGTGCTTTGTGTTCATTAGTGTGTTGCTGCAGCTGGCGTGCGTAGCCCCGATGTGCACACTGCCTGCCCTGGGATCATGGAGCTTTTACAGTCAACCTTTACGATGAACGAAGACCAGCGCTGGGGGACTTGAACTTGGTGTTCTTTTATTTAAGGGGCCTGACTTGCTCGATGACCTAATGAATGGCTGAAAACTCCCTGATATAGGTAGGGCAAACAGTTTGGTGACTGTCTCTATCTAACCTGCACTTCCTCCTGGACTATATCATTTTCTTACTGCTTTTTTTTTTTTTTAACAGGGACAGGGACAGTTAGTTAACAGTGAAATATATGTACAAAATCACATATGAAACATATCTGTATGGTTTACATAATAATACTATTAAAGTAAATAATGGTAATAGTTATAACAGTAGTAGGAATAGTTAAATAATAGTATTAATAATAGTATTAAATAATAGTTAAATAATAATATTAAATAATAACAGAAAACAGACCCTCATGTACCCACTACTTGGATCAAGATAAATTAGAATGTAAATATACTCTTAGAAATCCTAAATAACCTTCCATGGTGACTGTTCTCTCTTCCACTGTTGCCATTATGTTGAGTTTTTATTTTATTTTAAATTTTTTAAATTATTTTTTTAATCCTTGTTTTTGAGAAAGAGAGCAGAAGCAGGGGAAGGGCAGAGAGAGAGGGAGACACAGCATCTGAAGCAGGCTGCAGGTTCCGAGCTATCATCACAGAGCCTGACACGGGCTCAGACTCACGAACTGTGAGATCCTGACCTGAGCTGAAGTCAGACACTTAACTGACTGAGCCACCCAGGTGCCTGCATTATCTTGAATTTTCTTTTTAATTTTTTTAAATGTTTATTTGTTTTTGACAGAGAGAGAGAGAGACAGGGTATGAGCGGGGGAGGGGCAGAGAGAGAGGGAGACACAGAATTCAAATCAGGCTCCAGGCTCTGAGCTGTCAGCACAGAGCCCGATGTGGGGCTTGAACTCACAGACTGCGAGATCATGACCTGAGCCAAAGTCAGACGCTCAACCTACTGAGCCACCCGGGCATACCCTTGAATTTTTAAAAATAAGTTATTTGCTTTTGTGAGTAGTCTTACACACACACACACACACACACACACACCTAAACAAAATATTGGTAAGTTTTGCCTATTTTTAAAATTTTTTAAATGTTTTTGCTTTTGTGAGTAGTCTTACACACACACACACACACACACACACACACACACACACCCCTATACAAAATATTGGTAAGTTTTGCCTATTTTAAAAATTTTTTAAATTTTTTATTTTTGAGAGAGAGAGAGCGAGCGAGCAGGGGAGGGGCATAGAGAGAGGGAGACATAGAATCCAAAGCAGGCTCCAGACTCCGAGCTGTCAGCACAGAGCCTGACGCAGGGCTCCAACTCATGAACCGTGAGATCATGGTCTGAGCTGAAGTCAGACACTTAACCGACTGAGCCATCCAGGCGCCCCTGGTTTTGCCTATTTTTGAACTTTACATAAGTGGCTCATATCCAGTCATACTGAGTATATTTTTGTCATTTGATACTTTTGCTTACCATTGTTTTTGAGATCTGTTTATTAATGTATATGGCAGAAATTCATTCATTTTTATTGCTGCATAATATTCCAAGGCATGACTATACCAGTTTTAAAAACAATCATTCTGGGGGCGCCTGGGTGGCGCAGTTGGTTAAGCGTCCGACTTCAGCCAGGTCACGATCTCGCGGTCCGTGAGTTCGAGCCCCGCGTCAGGCTCTGGGCTGATGGCTCGGAGCCTGGAGCCTGTTTCCGATTCTGTGTCTCCCTCTCTCTCTGCCCCTCCCCTGTTCATGCTCTGTCTCTCTCTGTCCCAAAAATAAATAAAAAACGTTGAAAAAAAAAATTTAAAAAACAATCATTCTGTTAATGGACACTTCGGTCATCTCCAACTTGTACCAGTTATGAAGAGTGTTGCTATGGACTTCTGGTGCACTTATTGCAAAACCAATTCTCAGATGTGTTTCCTGGCAGTAAGAGTTCTGGGCATTTGCTTATTTTCAACTTTAAGAAATAATGCCCAACTGTTCTTATATGGTCTCACCAGCAAGTTATGAGGGTTCCTATTGCCTACAGCCTTGCTGGCACTTGGGGTCATCAGGATTTAGTTTTTGCTGGTCTGGAGGGTGCAATGGCAGCCTCAGTTATGTATGGTCTGTGTCTTCCTGATGACTACTGAGCTGGACCTTGTTCTCATGAGTTTAATGGAGTTTAGGTTTCTGCTTTATAGGACATTACCGTTGCGTCTTTTGCCTATTCGGTTAGGTTGCCTGTTTTAATTTTGCTTACTTACAGGTTTTTTTAAAAAATATTCTGGATATTAGTTCCTTGTTGGCTATTTGTGCAGCAGACATTTTCCTCTTGGCGCTTGTCTTTTTCATTATCTTTACGTTTGTTTGGTTTTGCCTCCCACGTTGAATTTGTGTATTCATTCTCTTATTTATTCATTCATTTATTTTAATAACTGTTTTATCCTCATAGAAGTGTTACTTCCTACTGCCCAGAAGTCACCAGCATGAACACCTTAGTGCATATTCTTCTGGGTTGGACGATTTGTGTGTGTGAGCGTGAGAGTCGGAGTTTGTGTATGTGACTCTGTGTGTGTGATCAAACTGAAAATTCAGTCAATAATTTCCACCTTTCCATCTGAGTAAATTTTCATCACATGATGTATACAAACCATCTCCAGATTTTCCCAATGTTCCTCTTACAGCTGTTGTCAAGCCAGTATCCAATGCAGGATTTATTGTGTATTTGGGTGAACCAAATTCTCATTAATAAATGCAGTCAGTTTCATCAGTCCTTTCTTTATGGTTAGTACTTTTGGTGTCTATAAAAATATGTCTCCCAACCTCAAGGCTGTGTTACCTTCCAATTGCTCTAAAATTTCATTGTCTCTTTTAGGTCTGTAATGTATCTGGACTTGATTTCTGGGTATGGTATATGCTATACAGTAGATGCCCAATTTTATTTTTTTTCCAAATGGATATCCATCTTTCCCAGCACTATTTATTGACTTACACTGATCTGTAACATGACCTCTGCCATATCGCCTGTCCACACAAGGATGGGTCTTCTCCTTGGCTCTCTCTATTCTGATCTATTTGATAAGCAAATGGATCTAATTTGTTTGTTCCTGTAGCAATGCTGCAGTGTTCTAATCATTATAGCTTAATAATAACTTGAGATTAAGTAGAGCAAATCCCCATGTTAGCCAGGCTAGACTGGGCTATCTTTCAGTGGCTTAAAACTTTTTTTAAAAAGTTGTGTCTTGCTTATTACATGTGTAATTGTAGTCCCTTGGGGGCTCTGTTGGGTCATCTCAACATGTGCTTCCCCGGAGGGAGAAGAGAGTATGAAGAATCACACATCATCCTTAAATGCTTAGAAGTGACACAAGTCAGTTCTCATATTTCATTGGCAGAACTAGTCACATGACCACACCTAGTTTCAAGGGTGTTGGGGAATATAATTCTTTTATCAGTAGAATTAGATGGTCGCCTACCACATCTCTGACCTTGTTCTTCAGTAATGTTTTGTCTCTTCTCAGCCCTTTGCTTTTCCATATGTAGTTTAGAATCAGCTGGTCAAGTTGCATGAAAATCCTAATTGACATTTTGATTGACATTTTATTGAATCTATGGTTCAGTTTGGAGAGACATAATATCTTCCTATCCCAGTGCACGGTATAGTTGTCTGTTTAGGTCTTAATGTCTTTTAGTAGCTTTATACTTCTATATTTAAAGAATTTCCACGTTATTCAGCACATTAATTTTAGATACTTTATATTCATGTTATAACTATAAATTCTATTTTTAAATTATATTTTCTATCAGATTGTTTTCTGGTATCCAGGAATATAATTGACTTTGGTATATTATGGTATATTAATTTTTTTAATGCAGAAATTTTCCTAAACTCCTTAGTAATTCTGATTACTTATCTGTAAATTATTTTGGGTTTTCTACAAAGAAAATTCTATTACATACAAATAATGACAGTTTTGTTTTTTCCTTTCCAATTCTTAAAAGTTTTTATTTCCTTCCCTTACTTCACGAGCTAGGACCTCCCATACAATGTTCTAGAAGTGGGATAGAGGCGTCCATGCCTTGTTACTGATATAAAGGGGATGTTTTAAACATTTTCCCATTAAACATGATGTTTTGGGTAGACATTTTTAAAATCAGGTTCCTTTTATTTCTAGTTTCTAAGAATGAATTTGGTGCATCTACGAGTTGGAGTTTTTCCCCTCTACTGTGTTAATGTAGTGATTTATAGTCCTTAATTATTACAATATGAAACAGGTGTTAATTGCTGTAATTAACTCGCTTTGGTTAAGCTGTTTTCCCCCTTTTTACTTCATGCTAGATTTCATTAATAGTATCCTGTTTAAGATATTTATCAATATTTTTTGAGTGATGTTGGCCAATAATTCTCATTTTTGTAATCACTGGTTTTGTAATCACTTATCAAAGTCAGACAGAAGTACACAAAAGAAACACAAGACCTACATAATCCACCAAAATGGTTGGAAACATTATTTATTTCAGTGGCTGACAGATCAAACATAAGTGGGAAAATATAGAAGATTGAAATAACAAAGTTAAGCTTCATACGATGAGTGTTGCCTCATTTTTAATCCTTTGTAAAGAGTCTGTGTAAGATGGTTTATCTCCTTTTGGGATGTCTGGCAGGTATGCCTGTAAAATATTTGGTCTTAGAATTTAAAATACTGAATCAATTTAAAGTTACAAAGCTCTTGTGTTTTAATTTTTTTTCTTGAGGTATTTTTGGTAATTTGTATTTATTTTTAGAGCTTAGTTCTTTTAGGTGAACTTTCAAATGTATTGATATAAAGTATTTTGTAATATCCATTTGTTCTCAATTTAATATCTGCATTACTCAGTTTTTTATTGTTTATAGGCACCTTCTCTCTCCCTCTGTCCTGAATTTTTTTGTTTATCTTGCCAGAGCTTAATCTGTTACTCTTTTCAATATGCCCTCTTTTGCTGGAAGCCTCTGTGCTGTGTATTTGTTTTACCTTATTTCTGTTGCTATCTTTATTATTTCCCTCTTTCAACTTTGAATTTATTCTGTTCTCTTTTTTTAAACTTATTGAGCGAATTTAAATGCATTGCTCAATAATGCTATTCTCTCTTTTTTTTCTAACTGGAACAATTTGAGCTGTAAATTTTCCCGCAAATGTGGCTTTGAGCTGCATTCTGTAAGTTTAAACACATATGTTTTCATTAAATTTACTTTTGAAAATTTTCTAATTTTCTTTTTTTTCCTGTGACTCCTCTAAGTTGATTAGAAGAGTCTTAAAAAAAGAAGAAATCCTAAACATAGGATATCTTTCTTGTTATAGTTTTGAAATGACTTACAGTGTAATTCCGTGGTGGTCAGATAATGTGATATGAAAATTACCACTCTTTTGATCTTGAGGCTAGCTTTATGGCTTAGCATGTGGCCTGTTTTCCTAAATATTTCTCATAGCTTCAAAAGGATGTAAATTTTAAAATTGCAGGACATAAAGTTGTACATATGTCCATTAGGCCAAACTTGTTGTGCTGTCCAAATCTTAATATATTTAACCATTTTCTGTTTATGCTTAATTTATCAATTATGAAAATGTGTGTTAAAGTGTTTCACCCTTATTAGATGACATAGTTCCATGGCCTTTGTAACTTTGTTCATTTTTGATTCATATAATTTTGAAGTGATGTGTAAACACAGTTTAGAATTATCATACTTCCTAATGTATCTTCTACTATCTTTATAAATAAGTCATGAGCATCTTTATTTCTAACGCTGTTTTTACAATAAAGAATATCTGATTTTACTACTAAAACCAGCTTTCTATTGGTTAATATTTGCTACTTATATCTTTTCCTATTCTCTGTGCTCTGTGTTTTATGTATGTATTTCTTGAACTTTTAGCCGGAGCTAATTTTAATTACAGTTGTTGCCATTACTCATATGTGAGGGTTTATTTTTATCATTCATTATGTACTGTTTTCTCTTCCCTTCCTGCATGATTTTTTGTTATGATTTTTCATTATTTTCCTCTTTTCTGTTTAGAAGGTCTATCAGATCTCTAGTTTAGCACACACAGTGAGCACAGTCTCAAGTTATTTAATATCTTTGTTTTTCCCATCTGAACGTTTATTTCTATTATTTTTTTAATGTTTATTTATTTATTTTGAGAGAGAGAGAGCATGAGCAGGAGGGGGGGCAGAGAGAGAGAGGGAGAGAGAATCCCAAGTAGGCTCCACTCTGTCAGACCCGAGCCTGATGTGGGGCTTGATCTCACAAACCATGAGATCATGACCCGAGCTGAAATCAAGAGTCGGATGCTCAACCAACTGAGCCACCCAGGTGCATTTCTGTTCTCAACATTGAATGTGAAAACCCTGAATGTTTTTCCTCTGATAAATGGATTCTCATTTATCTGGTAGATCTTTGGTCTTCACTCTAGCTTGAGTCCTTTTCTCTCTCCCCCAGCAGAACCACCAACCCATGCATGTGTAACCCATGTACAACCTGTGCATGTGTAACCCCTGTGCATACCAGCACCTCTGCTCACCGTCGATTTTCTGTCTCAGCCTGTCCACCTTCTGCCTCAATGAGAACCTTTAAATGTCCTTCTCTGATATTCTTTTTTTGGTAAATGCCCTATTTTTTATTTTTCTAAATTTTCTTCGTTTGATCTCGTTCTCGGAAGATGGCTTTACCAACAGTGGAATTCTAAGTTGACGGTTCCTGTCTCTCGGAACTCTGAAGGCACCATTTTGCTGTTATCTCGCTGCGGTGCCTCTGGCATGTTTGAAGTCAGTTGTAAGTCGTACTGCTGCTTCTGTGTTAGTATTGTTTTTCCTTTCTGGGTGCTTTTAGCCTCTTGCTTTTCTTCTGTGTCACCAAGTTTTATTATTCTGTGTGTTGGCATGGGTTTCCTTTCACGTATCTTGTGTGAGATTCACCGGGCTCCCTAAATCTCAGGCTTGTGTCTGTCACCATTCTGAGATACTCCAGCCATTATCTGGTTGAATATCTCTCCTCCCTTTTGCTCTGTTGTCTTCTTCTCCACTCTGGAACTCTGGTTAGACTTTCTCACCGTATTAGCCACATCATGTGACCTCTCCATATTTTGCCTGCCTTCTTCTAATGGCACTTTGGAAAAGTTTTGAATCTGTCTTCCAATTTATGGATTCTCTATTCAGTGTTGTCTCACATGTGTATTTAATCTATTGAGCGTTTAAGTTCAATTACTCTATTTTTTTATTTATAGAATTCTATTTGGTCTTAAGAAATCTGCTTCATTATTTTTTATGGTGCGTGTTCTTTGTCCTTATTTTCATGCCTCCCTATGATTTCCTTAAACACATCGCAAATAATTATTTTATATTCTGTGCCATATATTATCTGAAGTTGTTATGAGTCAGCTTTTCCTCCAGAGGCTCTGAAATCTTTTCGTGTTTAGAGCTTCCTTAGTCTGGGCTTTTAATTTTTCCTAGAGCTTTGTTTAGGGGAATATTTTCATGTCTGGGTTGAGGACGAATTTTGCCAAAGAGCCCTACCTGCTCCGGGGCCATCCAGAATCAATTCTCCACTTCAGGTTTTGTGGGGGCCATATGAGGAGCGTGAATTAGGCAGCAGAGATCTGTGAGAGAGGTGTTAGAGTTGTGAGATCTCGCCACACGGCACAAAGATGAAGACAGGGAAGTCTTACTGTTTTCCTCCTTATTTACTCTTAAGCCTTTGAGATCTAAGGTTCATCCAGGAGGCTGCTGTTATGTTCTCTACCTCAGATAAGCCTGAGACCATGTCCCTTCACCCCTGTGCCTCATGGCAACATCAGAGCAGAGGCTCGAGGTCTGCAGGTTTCCGTGAACACATTCAGGACACAGGCTGGCTTTACTGTATCTAACGTATCTTGTATCTAAGACCCGGGCTTTCCTGGCATTTGGGGGAACCTTGCTTTCATTAATTCTCTTTGCGTCAACTCGGTGATAGGTTTAAAAGATTGTTGCCTTGTCCTTGTATTTCATTCAACATGGAGTTATTTCAGTCAGGATATATAGTCTGCCACACTACTGGAAATAAAATCCTGGACTTGGGAAGTGTTAGCTATTTCTGTACCGGTAAAGGAGACCGAAGTCGGGCTGACAAGCAGACAGATCTGGGTCCGAGGCCAGCTGCGAGTTTTCTCATCTGTTTCCTCAGCGTTTCTAATTCTCCCTTTCATTTGTACATGGAATTTGTGTTTACGAGGTACTTTTGCAAAAGTCATGGTTTTGAGACTCGGGTGAGGCAGATCTTGTCCCCATTTGGCAAATGGGAAAGACCACTGTGGGGGACACCACTCTGCCCTGGTAACACCTGGCAGAGTTCTATTTTAGTTCTATTTTGTGCTGTCTTGGATTAAATCACCTAAAAGAAGCCAGCTACTGGATTTCAATTTGTTGCATGGGGCGAGTTGGTACTTGGACAGGTGTCTTCAGGAAGATCCTGAGCCCCACGCTGGCTTCTTGATAGAGTCCCTTGATCAGTTAGCAGTGTCTGCTAAGGTCACAGGAGATGAAAAATCAGCATTTTTGCTTTCCCGAATTTAAATGGCCCTTTTAGCTTAATAATAATAAAAAAAGAACCCACAATTCTTGTATGAACATAAACAAATCTTTTTAATTTGGATGGGGCCAGCAACAGGGGGACAGCCTTTGCATACATCAAATAAATGAGGCTCTTGCCATATTTATGGTCAGTTTCCTTAGGGATGTAAGTGAGAAATTAACATGGATCGTGATGGAGGCTTGTTGTCAGGGAAACCAGGACATGAGGGAAGCTTGGGAAGCCATCTCCTCCGGTACCCAGTCACTTCTTCGGCCCTGAGTCTGGGAGGGGCTGCAGTGTTCTTTAGTAACCAGAACAACACCCTTGCCGGGCACAGGATGTCACATGAGGTCCATGTGCCTTCCCCTCGCCCCTCTCCTGCAGGGCTGAGAAGATTCAGTTGGTCGTGGTCAGCACCCATCATGGCCAGTCTGCGGGGCAGCATTTGAGCCAAACACCTCGGGGCCTGCAGATCTTAACGCGGAGCCCATTTGGGCCTGTTCTGTGTACAAAACCCAGGTCTTTCCTCCTGCGTCCCCACTCTTCTTGCTCTGCTGTCATGCTCACGGCACTGCTGGTACCAGATGTGGGGGGGTCTTCCCCAGCCAAGCAGTTCTCTGCCAGGGGGCTCCGATTTAAGTCAGTTCTGACACTCTACCTGCAGATTGCCTCTGATCCCGTGGGTTAAGGGCTCGGTCTCACAAAACTGTCCCCACCCAACTTCAGATGCCAGTCACTAATCCAGGTTGTCGCTATGCTCCTGGCCGATTGGCCACGAATCTGAGGGTCCCATGGTCTGCTCCTTGGCTTTGATTGATTTGCTAGAGCGGCTCACAGAACTCAAGGAAACACTGAACATTTACCAGTTTATTAAAGGATATGATAGAGGTTACAGACGAACAGCCAGATGAAGAGATGAGGCAAGGTCTGGAACGCCCAGTGCCCAGGAGCTTCTGTCTCCATGGAGTTGGGGTCATCCTCCTGGTACAATCACCAGCCTGGAAGCTCCCTGAACCTTGGACTTTGGGGATTTTTGTGGAGGCTTCATTACACAGGCATGATCGATCATTGACTCTGTTTCCAGCGTCTCTGGAGAATGCGAGATGGGGCTGAAAATCCCAAGGTTCTGATCATGGCTTGGTCTTTCTGGTGACCAGCCCCCATCCAGGAGCCCGCCCAGAGTTGCCTCAATAGAACAGAAGACACTCTTGGTACTTATCACTTAGGGATTTACAAGGGCTTTAGGGGCTATGTGCTCGGAACCAGAGGCAGAGACCAATGTGTACGTTTTCTTTTGTCTCACACATTGTCCTCCTGTGTGGACTGAGCTCCCCAGTCAGAGCTAGTGGTGGGGGCAGGTTAGAAGGGTTGTTTTTCCCTAACAAATCATATGCAGGTGGTATAACAACTCGTAGAAGGTCACTTCCTTAAGCGTGGCTGGGCGGTAGCCATCATTCAGACTTCAGAGGCTTCCCCTGAAGCCCGTGCACCCCACAGAGAGGCTGGTCAGACGGACGCACTGGGCATATTCATGGCCACTGCCTACTTAGTTGCTTGTCAAACCATGCACGTTACTACTGAAATTTCACCCTCAAATTTCTGTGCTGCCAAGGCCTTGGGAGGGAAAGTAAAATGATTTCTCATTGAAATGTTATCTTCATCTGGCCCATGTTTTTATCAGCTTCCCTAATGGTATTATGGCAAGAAGTGATCTCTCCCTTTTGAGGGCGTATTTTCATATTCATGTTTCAGATCATTGTGGCGTGTATAATCACGACTGAAAAAAGCAAAAGTTGTCTTGGCGATTTAGACCTTCTGGAGATTAGGATGCTGTGGTAGGCAAACCACTTCCATCGTGGTAACTCCTCATAGCTCTCTCTAGGGCGAGGAGTAGCATTTATGATTCCTAACGAGACCTGGTCATCAAGCAGCGTGGGGTGGGGGGTCGGGGAGCCAGAGTGGCTTTTGTCACCTAAAAAATCCTTAATCCTCCTCTGCGGATGCTTTCCCTGTTCCCGGGATCTTGTCTCCAGGGACTGACTGAAGAACCATCACCTTCTTCCCCCAAAGCCACTTTCTTAGGAGCTCCCTCTGTACCTTTTTTGCACATTGTGCCTGAGCTGGCTGTTGATTCTTTCTTTCTTTCTTTCTTTCTTTCTTTCTTTCTTTCTTTCTTTCTTTCTTTCTTTCTTTCTTTCTTTCTTTCTTTCTTTCTTTCTTTCTTTCTTTCCTTCCTTCCTTCCTTCCTTCCTTCCTTCCTTCCTTCCTTCTTTTTTTTTTTTTTTTTTTTTTTTTCCCAGAACAGAATCCTATTTGAAGATGCAGACTGGGGTTTTGCAAGGAGCTTACAGTCTGCCTTTTCTGTTTGCCTTTCCTGCCTCTGACATTTGCTTTACAGACTAATTATGAGCTTTGTGATTCCCTTTCCTTTTCCCCATCGCTCAGCCTCAAACAAAGCTGCACACTCATTTCTACCGTGAGATGGAAATCTTGTCTGGCTCAGGAAGCTTGAGTATCACCCTGCTTAGAAGTAGGGGATGGAGGGCATGACCTTTCATGGCCATGATGTTTTTCTGTCCCCAAGGACCTTGGCCTGTTGCCAGAGTACCTAATAGAGTCCAGTTACATTTGTGAAGTGAATAAATGGTCTCTACCATTTACATATTCATTCAGTTACTATGTATTGGTTACTTTTCTCACCAGGCGACATGCTGGGTCCTAGGGCTTCCGTGGTGACCCTGAAAGGTACATGCCTACAGGGGGTGTGAAACACAAATAGGCAGTTAACAGTGCCATGACCGCAATTATGCTAAGAAACTCTGTGGTTTCTTGCTCTATTTAGAAATAATTCACTGTTTCTAAGGGCTGCCTTAACCTTCAGTAAATATTTCGACCTAGCTGAGCCTCCATTTCTCATCCATGAAATGGGCCGATTACCTATGTCTCTGTGTTGTTCTGGGGATGAGGTAAGGCTAGATACTGAACACTTCTAGTGCAGTGCCTGGCAGATGGAGGCATCCCACGCCTGAGCGTCTTGCTGTCCTTCTGATAGAACATTCCTAGTGCCTGCTCAAGTCCTCACTATTTCCTCTTTCCTTCTTCTCTAGTTTATGGAGACACCACTCTGCCTGTCCATCCTTCAGGCCCTTGGAATCTCATGTTGCTTCCCTTTCTAGAGCTTCACCTCTATCTGAGAACTCTGCGAGCATCCGAGCATTCCCGGTGTTCCCTGGAATCCAGCCCGGATATCTGGGGGCTGGGTGTCAGTCCCTGGGGAAGAGAGGGGCTTCTATTCTGAAGATCCCAGGAGGATTCTGGGGCCACTCTTGTAGGATGAACCTTGTAGGAAGTATGCATGTGCGCTCATGCGTGTGTGCAGGCGTGCGTGTGTTTGAGGGGAGGGGGGGTGCTAACTGTGGATATGTCTGGAGGGTGGGATGTGGCAAGAATGAACACCCCAGCTCATCTCCACCCCATATGTTATTCTGAGCCAGTGCCTGACTCTACCCCTTCTGTCAGTGGGCACATCCCTCCCTTCTTTGTGAAACCTTCCCTGCTTATCAGATCTTCAGCCATTCATTCACTATGCACATTTGTTGAACATCTGGTGAGTGCAGGTGTGGGGAACACAGCCTCTGTCCCCATAAAGCTTAGGATCTAGTAGAAGGGAGATAGATGCTAAACAGTCACAAGAATAAGCATATTGGGTTAAGTGTTATGAAGGGCAGGTACAAGGTACAGTAAGAGCCTGTTACACCTGCTGGTGGGGCTAGGGAGGGCCTCTGAGGAAGTGACATTTAAACTGAGACATGAGCGAGTAGGAGTTAGCTAGGCAGAAAAGGGATGCTCATCATTGCGTTCCCATAGCGCCCCCGAGAATATACATCATCTGGTCTAGCTTCCATAACACCACCGTTTCTTCCTTTCATTAATTTGTTCATTCACGTGTATTTATTGAGCACCCGTGACTCGTCTGGCGCTATTCTTGGTGTGGGGCATATAATGGCAATGGATCAGACACCATCGTGTTCGTGGAACCACTGAGTTTGCATCTTCGTTATCTTTGCACGTGTGTCTGTTTCATTTCCTCCTCCACACTTTCAGGTTCACTTTGCGGGGAGGCAGCAGCATTTTGAGAAGAGCGTTAAGTAGGAAAGGAGAGGGAGGGTAAAAGGGACCAGACCATCGTCGACAGCCTAATGCACGCCGGGCACTTTGCCCAACGTATCATGGACACTCTATCGTTGGTTCTCCCAATCACTCTATTGGACAGCTGCTGGCATGTCCATTTTCTAGATGGCAAGCCTGAGTTTTAGAAGTTAGGCACCTTGTCCTAGATCACACACATAGGAGGTGGTGGGGTCAGAATGCCCATCTAGGTCCACCCGGCTGTGCTACAGAGCACTTCTCACCTGCGTTTATTAGATCCTACCTCCATCTCTGATCTGCTATAGGTTCTCAGTTAATTTCATATTTCTGGAGTCTCAGGTCCGCTTGGCCACCTGGCTCCCTACAGTGGGTCAAGATGGTTTTCTCCATCCCTCTGGAGCAGTCCAGTGGTGTTGACTTCAACAGTCCCAGGCTCAGCCTACCTTCCGCAAGGTGGTTAGGGTCTACCCAGTCTCCTCTGGTCTAACAGACAGCTTTCAGTTTCTCATCAGCACACTAATTCTTGTTAAGTCTTAGGGCTGATGGTGCTAGAGTTAGCAATTCTGTCTGAAGCTGACAGGCACTGTGATCATGCCTAGTCACAGACAGTTCTACCACAGGGTTGAATGACTTGAAGCCCTGGATTGCAGATAACTGAGGCGGTTTTTACAGCCCAGTTCTATTTCCTCCTTGGAGCTTCCCTTGTTTTTCCCAGTTTTCCTCTCACAAATAAAACTTCTCCAGGGCAAGAACGGGGTCTTGTGCATCTTCCTATCGCTATGGCCCAGCAAAGTCCCTGGATCCGAGAGGCCATTAATAAATATGCGTTGAGAGAGTTAATGAAGGAATGGATGGCAATAACATACCTTTGGGCTCAGTCCTTTCTTCATTCAGCGCATGTCTATTGGGGCCAGTCAGTTTGTAAGAGTATACAGATGTGAGGGTGAAGAAGGTATTGTAAGTCCTGCCCTCATGGAGGTCATAGTCTAGTGGGATCTATGTCTACCGGGTTATAAAAGCAAAGCAAAGCACTTATGTATAGATGCTTCCTAAGATAAATCAGGACCTAAGTCTTTTCACCTAAGTCATCTAGTTGAGCTGATTGATACTTTTGAGGCTCTGTTGAATTATATTTGTCATGATGAACTCTTGTTCTTAAAAGAAATTTTAGAAGAATCGTTGATTGATGTAAGATTCAAAAGATTTCAGGGATTTTGAGAGTTCTCTTTCTTCCAGCAAAAATAGACTTTTTTGTTGCCTCCTGCATCAGAGCAGAGTAATCTCAGTTGTTCCTGAACTGGGGAGAGGCAGGCTGTTTTAAAAATCACAGTGTGTCCTGAGTCTCTTCTGTGGTTTTCATCAAAATTGACCCTTGAAATTGTAACTCTGGTTGGGTTGTTAAATCAGACGCGAATGATCATCTGCCAATAATTTCAGGCGAAATAAATAGCTGTCATTCCTTAAACTCTGCGGAATGGTTTTAGGCTACAGATGCACTCTCGATCCACATTCTCACAAAGATTTGTGGTGATCTTCTTTCTTCTTTTTTTTTTTAAGTAAAATCTCTTAACCAATAGCTTAGAATATTAATGAATCTCACTTGTCCTAAAATAGAAAACAGAGCAGGCATCTTGGCTAGGCTGAACTGTAAATTGAGAAACTAGGGATTTGGGGCCATGGGGACATTAGAGCAGATTCTAACACAGTGAAGCTTGTTACTGTGGAATCCTAGGAAAAAAGCTACATGATGGGTCACTTAGCATGGGGGCATGGCCTCCTGGCTCTCCGATCCTCTCATCTGAGAGCTTCAGGCATTCCTCAAAGTGGGATCAGAAAGATATATCCACTGACTCATCTCACTGAGTCTTCAGGTTTGTTCATCTTACCAGCTAAGATCATTTTATCTCCGCTGAGAGCCTTGGAGGCTGCAGAATTGTAACAGCCTGAATACCCAGCCCCAGAATTCTCTCCAAGCAAGCATGCAGTTATATAACTAAAGAGCTGCAGATGACAAAGTAGACTTGGGGAAGGCTTCTCTTGCAGAATGGACCATTCCTGTGCAAGGCAATGCACAGCAGCTGCTGCTGTAGCCAGCAGGCTTAGGCAGGAGATGGCTTGGGGGCAGGTGCTACACGAAGCATGTTACAGTTCCTCGTTAACTGACTTGCAAGATCACTTTGTAAGTCGAGTGCTGCAAATCCTATTGCACAAACAAGGAACCGGAGACCCCAAGAGGTGAGCTTCTATGGGAGTTAAGTGGCAGAGCCGAACACCACATGGGTTTGCCTCAAAAGCCCGCACTCTTCAACAGCACACAATACAGCCTTTCCTTAACTTATGATGGGCTTATGTCACGATAAGCCCGTGGTAAGTTGAAAATACCATTAAGTTGAAAATGCACTGAATGCACCTGACTTAGTAAAACCTCATAGCTTAGCCTAGACCCCCCCCTCCCCACTCCACTCCCCTTGAATGTGCTCAGAACACTTATATTAGTCTACAGCTGGACAAAATCATCTAACACAAAGCGTATTTTGTAATCAAGTGTTGAATATCTCCCGGGATTTGTTGAACACTGCACTGAAAGTGAAGAACAGGATGGCCGTGTGCCGGTTGCTTGCTCTGGGGAGCGCTGGGCTGACCGGGCGGCGAGCATCACGAGGGAAGATCATATCGCATGTCACAAACATGGGGAAAGGACAACATTGAAAAATCAAAGTACAGTTTCTACTGAATGCATATCTCTTTCCCACCATTATAAAGTCAAAAAAATATAAGTTGAACCATTGTAAGTCGGGGACTGTCTGTAGTCCCTGCTGTTGAATGGATTGTCTAGTCCCCAAATCCCCTGCCTAGCTTAAAATGGTGTTGCTGTTGGTTTAAACGAAAATCATTGCGGGGCGCCTGGGTGGCTCAGTCGGTTAAGCGTCCGACTCCGGCTCAGGTCATGATCTCGGGGTTTGTGAGTTCGAGCCTCGCATCGGGCTCTGTGCTGACAGCTCAGAGCCTGGAGCCTGTTTCAGATTCTGTGTCTCCCTCTCTCTCTGACCCTCCCCCGTTCATGCTCTATCTCTCCCTGTCTCAAAAATAAATAAACGTTAAAAAAAAATAAACAAAAATCATCGCAAACTCAAGTGCTTCTTTGCTGTGGTGTGGGGAGCAGGGACAAGTTGACTTGTAATTTTCAGCTCAGGCTTCGAGGGTCATTTAACAGTAGACCACTGGTGCTGGAAGGCAGCGGTCAGGTGAGCCATCAGACCAGTAGTCTGTGGATCCTGCCCTGTTGGCCCACACACCAGGCTCACTTGGTCTGCACCGTCGTAATTTTTGATGAGTTGTTCATATTTTAAAATGGAGACATTTACCGTCAACTTCGGGATTTCCCTCCTGTGCTAGAAGATCGAAACTTCTAGGAACACAGAGCCCACGTCTCTACGTGGCAGACACCGGCTGCTGTACAGGGAAGGCTGCATCTCTAAACAGGCAGGTGTTCTCCCATTTTCTCCAGTCCTCCCCACTCCCAATTGTCGCTCAGTAGTGAGGCCAGGTGTTAGTTGGCATTCACCATCACAATGAGCCGTTGATTTTTTCAGAAAGTGAAGTGTTTCTTATCTGAGTATCTAGCAACAGTAGAATAATAAAAGACAGACCAGGAAGGTTTTCTGCTGCACAAAGTCACCTCTAATATCCAACTACTTTACTCATGTTTCCTCTCTGACCTGGTGGCCCCTGTGGTTCAGTCTCTCATTTTACAGAGCAAACCGAGGCCCAGAGAGGGAAAGTGACTTGCCCAGGCTCGTGTATTCAGTTAATGGCAGAGCCACGGTGAGAACCCAGATCTCTGCCAGCTGCACTGTCCTGCTTGTAAGGAGTGTGCAGGTTTGTTCCCACGTGCTGCTTTTGGATGGTCTTGTAGAGATGGTCTTGTAGGGGTGCATTCTCCTCAAAGCACCTTTCAGTATTAAGATTTATTCAGCCACCTGGTCTTGCCCTTCTCTGTCTTGAAAAAGAAAATACTAACACTTTGAGCATCATAAAATGGAAAATTTGTACAGATGACCTCATCAGGGTGCAATTCCATTTTTGGTGCCAGGAATGATCAGTTTGGGAGAAATTTATTAAAAAGGGCACAAATGGAAAGCACAACATGAAAAGCAGGATCTGTCCCCTTGCTTCTTATCTCATTTATTTTGAAAGATTTTTCTTTTTTTTTTTGGGGGGGTGCCAGTTTTATTTCTTGCAATCATTGGGGTCCAAAGGTCTTCCACTTGGTTTAAAAGTCAACTGGGGAGGAAAGGCAAGCCACATTATTTCATCTAAGCTAGCTAAATAAATAGAACTTTCTTTGCAAAGGGAGACTTATAAACCTATGGCAATTCACCTGTGTAGCCTGGGAGAAGAATCAGTGATTCCTTTTCAAAATCACCAGGCAGGCAGAGAGCCCTGTTCAGGGGATGTGCCTCGCGTCACGTCCTGGACGGGCAGCTTGTATTGTGACGCTTTGCTTATCTCCTCTCATTGACCACAGCCAAGCGAGCATTGAAAGCGCCAGAAACAGGGTCGGGAAATCATCCTCTCTCATCTGCTTCCTAGTTTAGAGGCTCCAAGAACATCTTTGCTTTTCACAGCCAGATCAACATATAAATATTTACAATCGACTATTTCCAGCTAAGAAAACCCGCCACGGGCTCTGAAAGCAAGGGGTGTATGCTCTATCCCATAGATTGCTCTGTGTGTGTGTGTGTGTGTGTGTGTGTGTGTGTGTGTGTGTGTGTGTGTTCAGACTTTGGAAAGTGAATCAATTCAGAGCCCCCAAGGACAGGTAGAGTCTCAGTATCCCCTTGCCCACTGGCTTGGGAGTGTTCTGATCATATTTCTGTTATCCATAATGTTAGCAAAATATGAACGCATTTACCCTATTCTATGATCGTCATCTTCTGAAATGTCCACAGCCTTGAAAGCTCTGTTCTCAGCTCCATTCCTTAATCATGCTAGAAATGGGGGCGATGTCCAAGGGGAAGGGCAGACAGAATGCACAGGGTGTCACCTGTTCCACATGAGCACGAAAGGCTGTCCAGCCCTGCAGTGTCTCAAAAGTGCACGTTTCTTTGAGAGAATAGGGTGTTGGTTGCTTGGCTAGCCTTGGAAAGCATTTCTTTAAAAACTTCCCAGTTTTGTTTTTCTCCCAGTCAAATTGAATCTGAGCCTTGGGGAGCCCCAGGATCTCAGGGCTGGAAGGCTCCCAGAAGATTACATTCTCATCACAAACCCCCAGCCTCACAGGAGGCAGTGCAGAACAAAATGTGGGATCACATGAGTTCAGTGTGATTTCGCAGAACCTGGTTCTTATCCAGACAACTTTTGGAAAAGCAGGAATGCAAAGTGGCCATAGTGTCCGTGGTTCAGATGGGCCTCCCTGGCCGCAAGGTGGAGCCCCAGAAGCTCTCTGCCAAAGGACGTTCTACTGGCTCAACCGCTGTATAAATGTCACTGAGAAAGCGACAAGCATAAAAGGTTTAGCATGAAATTGGAGCCTGCCATGTCACCTAGCAAAGCAATGGCACACAGCGCTGCTTTAAAAATACTGCCCGGGGGCGCCTGGGTGGCTCGGTCGGTTAAGCGTCCAACATCGGCTCAGGTCATGATCTCACAGTTCATGAGTTCAAGCCCCGCGTCAGGCTCTGTGCTGGCAGCTCGGAGCCTGGAGCCTGCTTCGGATTCTGTGTCTCCCTCTCTCTGTGCCCCTCCCTCACTTGCACTCTGTCTCTCTGTTTCTCAAAAATAAATAAACGTTAAAAAAATTTTTTTTAATTAAAAAAAAATACTGCCCAAAGGCCCAGTAGGATGTGTGGAAGAAGAGCAGAGGCTGCTGGGTGGCCAAGGATCTGGACTGTGGAGCCCAGCCTTTAACGATATGCCTTGGAATGGCTGCTCCTTTTCAGAGACGCAGACACTCCAGCACTCCCGAGGGCTGTAGCATGAGTCCCATGACATGGGACAGAGGTCATTTTACCTGCCTGCCGAAGACTGGGTCCCAGCCCACCACTGCTGAAGCTGGCCAAATTTGAGTTCCTGGGGGACAGGGAGGTGGTCCAGTGTAGGCTGAGGGTCTGGCCTAGAGCCACCCACCCCAGTTCTTGACCTTGGAGGGTTTTCAGCAGCCCCTTCCCTTGCCCATCTTGTGCCTCGAGGCATTGACTGCCTGAGCTGGGACATGTCCGTCGTAAAGTCTCCAAACCAGTTTTTTTTTATGGAGACACATACAAACTCCTGCTCATCATTCCCCTCGTACTCGTTGACTTTTTTGTTTTCCGTTTCTTTTCCCAAGAGATGCCAGTTTGGCAGCACGTAGAGCTGCCTCTCTGATTGAAATCTTGGAGACTTTCATCCGTAACTTCACACAGCCCCAGGGCAGTTCTTTTAGGCTCCTGCGCTCAGTGTAATCAGCCAGATAGACTTGCTACACTGTCTGGTTTGAATAAAGTCCATTACTCGCCTGTAAGAATTCAGGATGAGGCCAGTACCCACCAGAGACAACTGTCCAGCATCTCCCTCCTACTCTGGGACCTCAGGGGAGAGTATAAATGAATAGAAGAAACAGCAGTGTGGGCAAGGACAGGAAATTAAGAACCCATTGTGCTTGAGAGAATGGTAGCCAAATGGGGCCACCTTGGAATGTCCATGAATCACTTAAAAACCTTCCACCCCAGCAAAAATGTAGAACAGGCCTGGACAGTGAAGCCCCTTACGTATTCTCATTTCAAACAGAATATTCAGTATGTATTGGCACTGCTTTGTTGTTTATTTAAGTGCTAATCATTATTCAGAAATGTTTAAGTGCTTCATTTTTATTCCTGAGATAAATCTGATTTAATAGTATGTTTAAAAGGGGGGGGACCCTCTTCCCTTCTTTAATTTGGTTGAAAACATTCTGCTTTGGCATAGGCTTGCGTTCGTACCTGGGGGATCCCTTTTAAGAAGACACATTGTTATCAGAGATAATTTGGTAAAGCTGCCGTTCATTTATTTTTACGTGATTATCTTGAACCTACAATTGGAGGTCCTGCTTTTTTCATTTAATGTACCATAAGTGTCGTCTGTGGTGCTGTATTAGTGCCGTGATTTCCTGGGTGCATCGTAGTCCACTGAGTGGAGGTATCTCGGTTTGCTTATCTGTGCTTCTGTGTTCATCACCTTCTCCTTTTCTATAATTATGAGTAACTCGACCAGAATATCTTCTAGAACACTCCATATTCTTGTATGACTCTTAGAGATGTGTTATAAAGAGGATGACTGTGTTTCAGGCCAGGCCTTCTCAGACTTGAGGGTGCACGTAGGTCACTTATGGACCTTACAAAATGCAGAGTCTGGCTCAGCGGGTCTGGGCAGGCCTGATGTTCTGCATCCGTAACAAACTCAGGGCTTCTGCTCGGGCTTCGGGCAGTCTCTCAAAGTCACCGGCATCCTGGCATCCGGAGTGTTTGCAAGTCCCGGTTTTACCAAGTCCCTGTGTGGGCTAGTTACCAAGGAGCTCTGCCCCCCAGGAACATTGTCCCAGCAAGAGGAACGTTTTGATTAGGCTGGTGTCTGGAGAAGGCAGGGGCTGCGGCTTCCACGATAGCGCCCTAAGCACAATCCTGGCTGACGTTAGAATGACTTGGGGAGTATGCACGTACACACTCCCACACTCACGTTTACTCACACACATACTCATACGTATATATACATACACACTCACATTCACATATACACACGTATATATACACACACTCATAATATACACATATACCCCTACTGACATGCACACACTTACACAACACACACACACAGTTGCACACGTGCACACATACACCCTCGTACATATACACATACATGTTTGTATACACTCACACACTTACACTCACATATTCACACGATTCACATATACGCACACACTAATACATACACACATATGTACATACATCCTCACACACAGCACCTATACGTACACACTCATATATATGCATACACTCCCACCTACACATGCACTCTTGCACACTCACACTCATACACATGCTCCAGACCAGTAGACCATCACCAACAGGATATCTGGCAGCAAGACCTGGCGACCAGTATTTTGTAAAGCTTCCTAAGTTTTTCAGGTGACTCCATGAACAGCCAGGGGGTGAGGGCCATTCTTGTAAACCCACAGAAGACCCCCTCTAAACCTCACTGAGTTCCAACTGTGTTTTAAACCTGGCTGGATGAAAAGTTTGGGGATTATATATGCTACACCCGACCTCCACGCTTTTGACCATGGGCTTGGCATAGTCAGGAGTGGTCTTTGCAATTCTAAGTATCAATAACCCTAATTTCTAGACGAAAACAAGGCATTTCTCATCGCCGTCTTCTCCATCAGACGCATCCCACGCAGCTCCATCTCAGTGAACGCCACCAAGCCCCAAATCCCTTCCTTTTCCTCACCCTTCCGATCCAAGCAACCATCACGGTCTTGTGTTCCATGCACCATGTTTTCCTTATGGAACTCAACGCATTATATTAAAATTCTCTCTTAACATGGCTATGTCTTTCAACCAGACCGTGAGCCCCTTGACACGGAGAAAGGATCTGATGCGCTTTGTTGTTCCGCCACCTAGAGTAGTGCTCATCTAGCACACAGTAGATGCCCATTAAATCATTGTTGAGTGAGAGGAAGAGAAAGAAAGAAAGAAAGAAAGAAAGAAAGAAAGAAAGAAAGAAAGAAAGAAAGAAAGAAAGAAAGAAAAAGAAAAGAAAGAAAACAAAAAGAAAGAAAGAGAGAGAGAAAGAAAAGGAAAAGATTTTGATCGCACACAAGCCTGGAAAGCCACTCTGGTTGTTAAAAGTTTCATACCAGCGTGGTTCTAGCAAGAGCACAGATTGCCTAGATGGTGCCTGGTGCCAGCATGCCTTGGCCCTGGGGCGCACAAGATGGTAGATAGGATGCCCGGTGTGTGCCGCGTCCCTGCCACCGTTACCGCCCGCTGGAGTAACACCTGCTGTTTCTCTTTGGCAGTTGCCTTTTCTGGCCTTGGCTTCACGACGTTCTACTTGGCTGGCAAGCTGCACTGCTTCACTGAGAGTGGGCGGGGGAAGAGCTGGCGGCTCTGTGCCGCCATCTTGCCCCTATACTGCGCCATGATGATTGCCCTGTCCCGCATGTGTGACTACAAGCATCACTGGCAAGGTGAGTCCCTGCCCGGGGCCCGTCCCCATGGTTGTCTGACACCGTCCTGCAGGGATGGGTATAGCAAGGCACCTATTCAGGGAGAACCAAGCTCCCACCGTCAGACCAGAGGAGGCTGAAGTAACAGGAGCTGCAGTTTTCAAGAAAACCTGCCTGTTCAAAGGAGCTCTGACCTTCATGCTGCCCTTGCTGGGTACAGACTCGGAGCCCCACCATCTCCTCCGTGCTCAGGTCCTGCCGGGACGGCAGACCCGCGGCCTCAGACCCAACTGTGATTTCCCTGCCAGATCACTTGCCTCAGCCTGCAGACTTAGTGCCAGGTGATTTGGGGCTCCCGTCACATCTCACATCTGTCACGCAAGGACGTATTTCTCACCACGGTGACACTTCCAAAAGATGTGTCCAGCCCGGGCATCCGTGCCAGCCACGTTCTGAGCAGCTGCTCCAAGGATGTGGTGAAGCTTACCTATACATACGACTCCTGAAATACCCGAGAAGAGTGAAAATGACACAAAACAGGTGAGGGACTGGAATAAGACTAAACCACGCCGTCTCCTCCTACAGATAAGCTGCAGCTCACAGCCTACACCTGCCACCGCAAACAGGGAGCAGACACAGAGGTGATGTCCAGAGGACGTGGGGTGGCCAGGAGCGCAGGATCTAGGGCCGTGTTTCCTGCCGGGCAATCCTCACACCACCTGGAGCAGGCCACCCTGAGTTGGGAGGCCGACTCTGGGGGTAGGTCTTTTTTTTTTTTTTTTTTTTTTTAATTTTTTTTTTTTCAACGTTTTTTATTTATTTTTGGGACAGAGAGAGACAGAGCGTGAACGGGGGAGGGGCAGAGAGAGAGGGAGACACAGAATCGGAAACAGGCTCCAGGCTCCGAGCCATCAGCCCGGAGCCCGACGCGGGGCTCGAACTCACGGACCGCGAGATCGTGACCTGGCTGAAGTCGGACGCTTAACCGACTGCGCCACCCAGGCGCCCCTGGGGGTAGGTCTTGAGTGGTGGCCAGGAGTCTGCGTTAGCATGCAAGTCTGTTGTTTCTGATGAAGTCTGAGGAGCTTTGGGGAGGAGCGCCAGTGTGTCAGCTTTAAGCAAACTGAATTATATGTGCCCCAAACCAGATTCCCCATCCGTGTGGCTTTCCACGATTGGCCTGGGGCTTGTCCCTCCTCTTCTTGCCCGGTTCCTGCTGCCACCAGGCGGTTCCCCTCCTCCTCCTTTTCTGTCTCTGCTGCCTGTGGTTCTGTGCCCTCCTCACCTCATCTAGCTATTCATTCCAGTGGTCCTGAGGCAGCAGATGAGGCCAGAGGTGAGGGGGGCTCCTAAATGGACATCTTCTCTGGATTCTCTTGCTCCTTCCCCAACCTCAGCTCCACCCACCACCCTCCTAGAGCTCGCACTCTGGGCTTCATGAGCCTCTAGCAGCAGCTTGGAGCTGGGAGTGAAGAGTGTAGGGGAAACAGAGGCTGATGCGTGGTCTGGACAGGTAGATGCATCAAGTGCAGTTCAGGGTCTTGAGGCCCTCCTGATGGGGAAGCCACTAGGAGCCATAATGCTGGGTCCTGCGCCCTCCCTTGTGGTCTACTTTTATCGATGACTCGGATGAAGTTCTGGATAGCACAGAGCTACATCATGGAAGGGAAACAGAGAGAGAGAGTCGCTGAGTCAACAGCAGAAGGGCATGCCCACGGCGCCCGGGAATATTTTCCAACAGAATCATTGTTGTCCAGATGATGAGGGCATTTCCCCAGGGTCCTTGTGGGTCAAGAACATCATGGCCTGGATGGTGTCTTATGGACTGCTTTTCATTTATATCCCTTGCAAACTGAAGTTTCTTCTTCTGAACTTGGAAACAATAACCCCCAAATATTTCACATGCTATTTCACAGACTGAATGAAATAATGAATCTGAATGTACTTTGTAAGTGAAAACATATTACACAAATGCAAATTGGTATTGTTGTCTCTTCGTGCATTGTTTCTAAAGAAGGATATGTTGTGTTGCCCAAACAAGTGATTTAGAGGCAGATGTATTTTTGGAACATGGTCTATTTCTTTTAAAATTTAAATCCAAGTTAGTTAACATATAGCATAATAATGGTTTCAGGAGTAGAATTTAGTGATTCATCACTTACCATGTAACACCCAGTGCTCATCCCAACAAGTGCCCTCCTTAATGGCCATCACCCATTTAGCCTATCCCCCCAGCCAACACCCTTCCAGCAATGCTGTTTGTTCTCTGTATTTAAGAGTCTCTAATGGCTTGCCTGCCTCTCTGTTTTTCTTATTTTTCCTTTTCTTCCCCTATGTTCATCTGGCATGTTTCTTAAATCCCACAAATGATACTTATCTTTCTCGGACTGACTTATTTCGCTTAGCATAATACATGCTAGTTCCATCCACATTGTTGTAAATGGCAAGATTTCATTCTTTTTCATCACTGAGTAGTATTCCATTGTGTGTATGTGTATGTATACACACACACACACACACACACACACACACACACACACTGCATCTTCTTTATCCATTCATCAGTTGATGGCCATTTGGGCTCATTCCATAATTTGGCTATTGTTGATAGTGCTGCTATAAACATTGGGGTGCGTGTGCCCCTTTGAGTCAGCATTTTTATATCCTTTGGAATGTGCCCAATCCTGTCTGATCTCAGAAGCTAAGCAGGGTCAGGCCTGGTTGTGCTTGGAAGGGAACGTGGTCTATTTGTAAGCTATGAATCCTTGGCGTGCACGTTTATTCAGTCACTTTGGATTTGAGAAACAATTAAGGGTTTCATGATGGAATAGACCGCTGCTTCATCTTGGAAGGCAGGAAGAGCCTTCATGCAGCAATCTTGTCCTGAAACCCGAAGACGTGAGGTTGGCCTCTCTGAAATAGTTTTGGTCCTCATGACCTTGGTATGGCTGGTGCGTCATGGAAGGATGAAGACTCACAGTCCTAGGCTTTGTCAAAGTGGTAGACTCATGACGCAGCTGGTGCATCGAAGGCCTGCTGGCATCAGGGCTTCAGACCCATCTCATCCACCTGGCACACAGAGGGACTTGGAGCAGTAGAAGGAGGATATTAATGCTCTGTGGGCTGATGGGCAAGTGAAGCAATAGAATTTACGTTCCACGACGTTTAGGGCCACACCTGAGGGGCAAAGCAACCTGTCATGGTAGACCTCCATGGCAGTCAGGCAAAACTGAGTGTACATGGTACATCGATGTCCATTGGTACAGGTCATTGCTGTGGGTCAAGTACCAGTTCACCTGTGCCATCATCTGTTCAACTGCTACCCCTAGAATTAGCCAGGAGAGGACTGTGCCCTTCCTTGGATTCTTTAATGGGCTCTGAAACAAGTCCGGTTCATTTTACCTGAACTCCCCTTTATGAGGCCATCTGTCACTCTCTACACCAGTGGTCTCAACAGAGGGGTGACTGCTGTACCTCCCAGGGAACACTTAGCAATGTGTGGAAGTTTCTTTTTGTACAGCTGGGGGTGGTGGTAATGGTGATTGCTCCTGGCACCTAGTGGGGGGAGGCCAGGGACGCTACTAAACATCTTACAATGTACAAGATCATGTCTTCCTCACAACAAAGACCTATCCAGCCCCAGATGGCTGCTGCTGAGGTCGAGAACCCCTCATCTACGGTGTACCTCAGCCCCCTGCTTTTTCCCCCTTATTATATGTTAAGAAGCAGTAGTGTTCGAGGTGCCTGCATGACTCAGTCAGTTGAGCATCCAACTCAGGCTCCATGCTGAGGGTGGAGCCTGCTTAAGATCCATTCATTCTCTCTCTCTCTCTCTCTCTCTCCCTCCCTCTCTCTCCCTTCTTCCCTCCCTCCTTCTGTCTTTCTCCTCCTCTCACACACACACTCCCTCTCCCCGCTCTGTCTCTCTAAAAAATAAAGTAGCAGTGTTCAATGAGTGGGAAATTTTATTCAGTAAACACTCACTTATTAAGGGAGTAATCAAGGAGGCCTCCAAGGTTTCCAGCTTGGAGAAGGGATAGACAGTGTGGGGGTGGCTGTTTGAGGCAGGATTCCTGATGGAGATAAATAGGTTGTTGTTTTTCTTCACAGACTGAGCCTGCCCAGTGACCATGGGCAGGGGCCGTCCATTATGATGGGAATTCACATGGAGCCCCATAGGCACCAGCAAAACATGAATTTCTCTCATTATAGACTTTAGTTAACAACATTAGTATGATGAGATTTTTACGAGTCCATTTCAATTTTGATTTATACAACCGTGCCTAATGGAGAAGTACGTCCAGTTACTCAATTACATATTCTTATCCAATATAGCTCATAATCCCAAATGCCTTACTCTTTTCATCATCATTGTTGTTTTCTGTTGTCAACACCCTTCTTGTCTTTTCTGTCTTCCCAGCTGCACTCTAAATATACCAGCCTGTTGTTTTATTAAGTGAAGAAAATGGAGGGCACGGGCCATGGCAGGAAGGGGCACGTGAAACATTTAGCAGGACTTTTTCAGAAATAAAACCAGCTAGATGGGTAGCAAATCTGTGTGTGGCTGAAGTTCTCCGTGTTTTGTGACATGCTGGCTTCCAGGTCAACTGGAAGCTACAGAGTTTTGTGGGTGATGCTAACTATAAAACCCAGCACCTCGTAAAGAGGTTTACCTTTGTGATTAGTCATGTGTTTTCAAGAGTTAAAATTTATGGAATTCCCATGCTAAGAAAAATATATGTGGAAAAAAATATAAAGAAGGAGAAGAGCATCTTACTGAACTTCCTTCTGCCTCAACTCATAGTGTTGTGTGTTCATGTTTTCTAGTCAGTGAAGTATGACAGCTGGGAGTGGCAGGAATTATAGTTTGTTATGTGAATGGGCATAATACGCTGCCCTCAAATTCCTGTATCTGGATCCAGGCTTTCCTTATGTGACTCCACCTTTGGGGGTAACCGACACTGGTTTCTTTAGTTGTAATGTCATTCTCAGCAGCCCTGCTTACTTGTATGGTGTTTCGTTCTAAGAAAGAGCATCTCCCTCTGAATGAAATACAGGAAAATGGGTCTCCAGGGGAGAAAGGGCCCTTCATTCCCAACCAGCCCAAGTTAGAAAGCATCCTTGTCAGTCACGGATGCCATATTTGAGCGGGCTGAAGTTTTCAAGATGGCTGCCACTGCCTTCACGACATTTCCCTTACTGGGCTGTGAAGCGTCTGTGATTTGAAATGAATTTTTGTGTAGTTACCAGACTTGAGGTTATTAGATGTGAAGATGAGGTGGTTGGGAGGTGGGGGCACTTTGCTGGACTATTCAGGTGTCACACTAAAAAGTGAGGCAGAGGCTGCTACCTCTGCCCCCCATCCCCCACATACACATAGTTGAGGGATACACGCTCTTAACCATTTGTTTCCTTGGGCTGTCAGAAGCAGTCTCTGAGCAAAGTGACTTGAAAAGGACCCCTTGGAACTATATTACTATTCCTACCAGAACCCCACCAGCCTTCCATAGGACAGAAGCACTGATACTCTCCCATGCGTATCCTTGGTCTGGAGTGAACTGATCTCAGCTCCTTTTCCCTCCACTGTCGGCTACCCTCTGTAGTGGGGTCTGCATTCACATTCCTCATCAGCTGCTGAACGTTGGTCGGGGTCTGGGAGCCTCCAATCCTCAATGGCTTATGAGTCTGCCCATCTCTGTCTTCCTACCCTCGCTGCCCCGTAGGAGGGCTGGGCAGTCTGCAGCCCCAAGTCACCCTGCTCCCTCCCATCAGAACCCACTGGACAGCGTTTGGGCCAGGCCAAAGGGAGTGTGAGTCAGGGCCTCCAGGTTAGCCCTGGCCTTCCCCTGTTGTTCAGGTCCCGGGGAAGATGGATGGTGGCTGCTCAAAAAGGCTCACTGATAACCTTGCTTTACTTCACTCCAAGGAATTCTTCCCCCCTCTGCTTTCTCTCACTGTCTCTGGTTTCTCTTATGGGCTCTGTCTTCAAAATATTTCTAGAATCCAACTTCCTCTGTAGATGTGGCTTGTTCCCTTCCCCCTCCTGACCTTGACTCAAGCATTACATTCTGGCTGAGGACGTCTTGTGATGGTCACTCTGGTGATTTGGCAGCCCTTCCTCCGAGCTTCCTAGCGCTCTCATCTTGCTCATTTATCACTGCCTGATGAACTAAGTAGTTTATTATGTATTGATTATTGTCTGTCCTTATCCACTAGACCAGAAGTCTGCAGACTTTTTCTGTAAAGGGTCAGATAGTAAATATCTTAGGCTTTAAGTAGGCCATACACTCTCTGTCCCAGCTCCTGGATTTGGCTGTAGCAGTGTGGAAGCAGCTATGGACAATATATAACTAAATAGTTGCCCTAGTTTGTGGACTCTGCACTGGAGTCTGATCTCCATGTGGGCAGAGATTTTTGTCTCTTTCGTTGGCATGGCACATGGTGGGTACTTGTGTTAGGTTCCTAGGACTCTTGTAACAAAGTGCCATAAACTGAGTGGCTTAGAACAATAGAAAGTGTCTCACAGTTCTTTCTGGAGGCTAGAAGTCCAAAATCAGGGTGTGAGAAGGGCCACACTCCTGCTGACACCGGTAGGGTAAGATCCTTCCCCTCTTCCGGCTTCTGGTAGCCCCAGATGCACCTTGGCTTATGGCAGCATAATTCCAATCTGTGCCCCCAGTGTTTTCCTTGTGTTTCTTCACACTCTCTTCCCTTCTGTGTGTCTGTCTTTGTGTCCAAATTTACCCTTTTACCAGAACACCAGTCATATTAGGTTAGGGCCCGCCCTCATGATCTCCTTTTAACTTGATGACCCCTACACGGACTCTGTATCCAAATAAAGTCACATTCTGAAAACTGCAATGAGGACTTCAACATATCTTTTTTTTTTCCCGCAGGGTGGGGAGCCACCAGTTCAGCTCATAACAGTGTCCAGTAAATGTGTTGAATGAATGAATGAATGAATGAATGATATTAACTAAATCATGTTCCTTTCTTACCAGTACCATGTTTTTCTTCACACTGGTTTTATTAAAATTAACCTTTCCTCTGCAAGTTCTTTTCCTTTAAAAATTAACCAAACAATTACACCTTAAACATTCACTCATTCATTCATCCGGCCTCTTGTGCCTGTGTGCTGGGCATGTCCCCCACGGGAGGTGTGGTACTGAGGGAGACCACACCGCGGCTGTCAGCATACGGATGGAACACGCATCCTCTGTGCTCTGAAAGTTCTTTCTTAGAGACTCAAAGTCACAAAAACGGGAAACTTCATTCCACAAGTCCATTGTGGCAGAATGGCAGAAATTGTCATGTGGGCTTGTTGAGTTTGTCAGAGCTAATTTTTACCCTGGTATCCTGGGTCATACAGCCCAAGGCATACAAGGGCCCAAGTGAGGCCAGCTTAGTGAGCTTGGATGTTGCCATGGCAACAGAGAGATGTGTTTGCTCCCCCAGGGGGCTTGACAGTGCATCTTCAGAAGCCTTTCTGCTTATTTGTGCCAGACCAAGTGAGCACGGCCAGGATGTCCTGGCACTTCCATTTGCCAGACCCAGAGAGAGCCTGTCCTGTTCTTTGACCTCATGAGAAGGGGGTGGGGGCCCATTTTATGAGTGGGAATCATATCCAGGTTGCCTGATTTCTACCACCGTTGGAGCCCATCTGGTGTTGCTTCCCTCCCCCGACTTTCTAAAGAGTTTTGTTGACGTATGATTCATAACTTGTAGTTCATTCCCTTTAAAGTGATTTTTAGTATGTTCAGAGTTGTGCAGCCATCACCACTATCTAATTCCAGGAAATTTTCTTCACCCCAGAAAGAAACCCCTACCCCAGCTTCTGGCAACCACTAATCTTCCTTTTTTTTCGATGGACTTCCTTATTCTGGGCATTGTGCATTCATAGAACCACAGTATATGTGGCTTTTTGTGGCTGGTCATGTCGATTCTCTAGTGCGTCTTGTCAGTGCTGTTCAGCACATGTCCATTCACCAAACATTTACTAAGAACTGCTGGCCCCTTGGAAACGAAGATGAGGGAGGTTGTCAAGGGGAAGTCAATACTGGGTGGTGGGTATAGGTTAAGAAGTATGCACACACGGCAGCCCAGAAAGCCCGTGGGGTCCCCGCTCCTTGCTGAGTGTCCGTATTACCTGAGGGTATGTGAATACCTCACGGTCAACTTAGTTTTTTTTTTTTTTTTTTTTTTTAATTTTTTTTTTTAATGTTTATTAATTTTTTGAGATAGAGAGAGACAGAGCATGAATGGGGGAGGGGCAGAGAGAGAGGGAGACACAGAATTGATAGCAGGCTCCAGGCTCTGAGCTGTCAGCACAGAGCCCGACGTGGGGCTCGAACTCACGGACCGCAAGATCGTGACCTGGCTGAAGTTGGACGCTTAACCGACTGCTCCACCCAGGCGCCCCTCAACTTAGTTTTCTTAATATTTGTTTTTGTGAGAGAGACAGAGCACCAGTGGCGGAGGAGCAGAGAGAGAGGGAGACAGAATCTGAAGCAGGCTCCAGGCTCCGAGCTGTCAGCACAGAGCCCAACGTGGGGCTCGAACCCATGAACCGTGAAATCATGACCTGAGCCGAAGTCGGACGCTTAACCGACTGAGCCACCCAGGCGCCCCTTATTCTTTTTAAGTTTATTTATTTATTTTGAGAGAGCAAGTGTGAGCTGAGAGGGGCAGAGAGAGGGAGAGAGAGAATCCCAAGCAGGCTCCATGCTGTGAGCATGGAGCTGGACACAGGGCTCGAACTCACAAACCGTGAGATCATGACCTGAGCCAAGATCAAGAGTCAGTCACTTAACCAACTGAGCCACCCCCCAGACACCTTCCTGCCTTTTTTTTTTTTTTTTTTTTTTTGAAGTTGGAATACCTCATGGTCGTATGTCCTGCAGGATTACGAAGACACCACCAGGTAAAAGATAATCCTTCTCTCAGGTACCCAAATTTGCCAAGCCCCTTCCTTCTTTCCTCTGCCTGGAAGACTGCAGGTGCCCTCCCTGTCTCCACTGCCCACTTCCCCCCGGGTCACGCCTACTTATCCTGCACGGCTGGCCCGTGGGCCATGTCCTTGGTGAGACTCCCCCGGTCCAGACCAGCCCAGGCTACTCCACTGGGCGATCTCACAGACCCTCACTTCTCCTTCATGGCATATGGCACAGCGGCAGCTCACTGATAAGGCTGTCACTGTTTAGTGTCCATCCGGCTCCTTAGGACTGTGGATGTGTACATTGTATTCAACCTCGTGCCCTGGGACCAGACGTCACGCCTGACCCCTGATACCTGTGCAGCACATACACATGACATTGATGCTGAGTAAAGAGACTCCAGTATTTCGTACTTCAGGGACATGGAGATTCATGCATTCCCCTTTCGAACCCTCTGGTCCCGTGCTACCATAGTTAGGGTAAAATCCATCCCAAGTGGTTTTTCCCTTAATAAAGGCCTGTTTGTCTGCTGCCCGCTTTTCTGTCAGCACATGCCCTACAGGACGTGAGTGTTGATTTCATCAAAATACCAATAACCCACTCGAGGCACTTGATGTCAGTCTCCCTCATAAAGTAAGTCCTTTTTTGGCCCTTGTTCACCACCTTTGTAATAAAGCCCCAGATGGCTTGGCTGAGAAGGCGGCTTGGCTGAGAAGGCGGCTTGCCTAGACCTTGCGTTGCCCTTATTTTTTCTAATGACTCTGGCGGACCTGTGATACCCCTGTCCGCTCTTTCAACGAAATGGGAAGACAGCATGGCCGGGACTTGCCACTCGCCTTGCCGTCAGCCTAGGGCACCCATACTCAGAACGATTCGATGTCCTGTGGACAATGGTGTACCCAGGGGGATGCTGCGCCCCGGAAAATGGAAAGCCAAATGACATTATCTGTGGGTTTTGTTATTTGGTCCGTTCAGCAGTCAGAGGCTCAAATGCAGATGTCCTGGGTCATTTCAGACCCTGATAAAAATAATGCCCCCGCGGGGCTCTTCCCTGGGGTTAGAGGAAACACAAAACAATAGTGCCAACTCTCTGACCTTGAGCCCTTGAGTCCTGGCACATTTTTAGAGGCTGCCGGTCACAGGCAATGTGAAGAGCTTCTCCTTTTGAGGAACTTGATTTAATTCCGTTAATTATGCCTTGTGACCCCACTCAGGAATTCACGATGCTGTCTGCCTATAGGAGGTGTGTGCAGTCCAACAAGATGGTAAACGCGGAAGTGGAAACCCCCAGGCAGCCTCCGGAAGGGTCTGGGGTCTTTTTGGCAAGAATAATCTATAGACACAGTTTAAAGTGCAACGCACATGCATACACACACCAAATGAGGGTTGTTGGGGTGGGCTGCATTCATGGGGTCGCTGTGGATCATCAGCTGAATGCCTTCTTTTTTTTTTAATTTTTAAAAAAATTCTCATGTTTATTTTTGAAGGAGAGAGAGAGACAGTGCGAGCAGGGGAGGGGCAGAGAGAGAGGGAGGCACGGAATCCCAAGCAGGCTCCAGGTTCCGAGCTGGTCAGCACAGAGCCCGACATGGGGCTCGAACTCATGAACCAAGAGATCGTGACCTGAGCCGAAGTGGGACGCTTAACTGACTGAGCCACCCAGGCACCCCCAGCTGAATGCCTTCTTAGCAAGGGGGCTGCCCCAATCGTGTAGGTACCTGTTCTGCCTGTAGATGGTTTTTTGTGGGGTTTTTTTTTTTTTTTTTTTGCCTCCTCTGTCCCCCTCGGCCCCTCAACTTGACGAGATGTTAGGGGGATTGGGATTCTCACACCAGAGATCTGTTGAGTCGGCGATCCTGGTGTGTCATAAAATGTTTTCTTCACTTTGTGACTCAGAAGGTTCATTTCTTCCCTGGAAAATCACTTCCCACGAGGCAGAGACTGCCTGCTCGACGGGTGTCTGTAACACGCCAGCGATTCTGCAGGTCTCTAGTGGAAACTTGCAGAAGAACCAGAAATCACAGGTATCTAGATCCTGTAGAGGTGGCTGGACTCCTTCCAGAATCTAGAATTGATTTCGAAATTCGAGAATGCAAATCTGAGTTCCTGCGGTGCTCAAACGCATATTAAAGACATCGGAAGGAATCAAGTGAACATTTTAAAGGGATCTTTAAGTTCTAGATGTGAAAAGATCTGGAGAGGCCACCAAGATCTGTACCTCTAGCATGATTTCTCTTTCTTGTGGTCTTTCAGGGGGTCCGGCAAGCAAACCAGTCACCGCAGCAGGTGGGAAAAGCGCTTTCTGGAAAACGTAACTGGCCACATACGAATGAATCGTAACACGTGTCTCCCGTTTTGCTCTTTCTGCCTAGATTCTTTTGTGGGTGGAGTCATTGGCCTCATTTTTGCGTACATTTGCTACAGACAGCACTACCCCCCTCTGGCCAACACAGCTTGTCACAAACCGTACGTCAGCCTCCGAGTCCCGACGTCGCTGAAGAAAGATGAGCGGCCCACAGGGGACAGCGCGCCCAGCATGCCTCTGGAGGGCATCACCGAAGGCCCCGTATGACTGCGGTCTCGGGAGGATGGACGCTGAGCCCAGGGCACACTCTTCCACCCCGGCATCACAACGCAGTAGGAGAGGTTTTCTGTAGTGTGTTTTTCATCAACTGTTCCTCAAAGTTATCCCTCTGCTTCCATCTGGCCGATGGCATTCCTGCTACTTTCAATGTCTCCTTTCAACTTTCTTGAGTTTGCAAAGGAAGGACGCAGGGACAGTCTCTGAGAGACGTGGGGAAGGAGGCTGCCAGGGGAGGGTGGGTGCAACTCGGTCCATTCCTTTGTCCTCAGTGTTTGCTGTAATAGCCACCGTCCTGTGTTTTCATGGTCGTGAAACGTAATAAAGCCTCCAAGCTGGAAGACGTGGTGTCAGCTGTCCAGGGCAGCAAAAGTCATTCCAAGACGTGGTGTGTTTCACAACTGAGGCCAGCGTGGGCAGCTGGTCCAAAGCCAGCTCTGGCTGTAGGTCATTCCAGGTGCTGAACTTGGAAACTTTCTGAAAGGTCAGCCTATCATAGCAGACGTCTCTGAAATGGAGCTGAAGCTTAGGGCTCCTGTCTTAGTCTTTCCAGGGTTCTTCTTCTTCTTTTATTTTTTTTAAGTTTATTTATGTATTTTTGAGAGAGAGAGAGAGAGAGAGGGAGCAAGCAAGCAAGGAGCAGAGAGAGGGAGAGAGAGAGAATCCCAAGCAGGCTCCACGCCCTCAGTGCAGAGCCTGGTGCGGGGCTCGAACTCACGAATCGTGAGATCATGACCTGAGCCGGAGTTGGATGCTTAAAGGACTGAGCCACCCGGGCGCCCCTCCTGGGTTCTTAAATCATTGAATTTAGAAGGAAATGAGGTGAACGGCTTCACACAAGTGACTTCACCCAGTATAGTGAAAACAGAGATGCCTGAGCGCCAATATGGAGAGGGGGTCGCTGCAGTTGTCTGAGGGCTGGCGAGCACCAGATCCTTTCCAGGGGATGGCCGGGTGACCTCTGGCAGTAAGAAGCAGCTTCAGGGTAGGACCTTTCCCCTTGAGGACCCGAGTGTGGCAGGACTCTGCCAGAAGGTCTTCTTTAAACAGCGGCGTGTTCCCCCCTCCTGTCTGGCAGGTGGCATTTCCACATGACGGGGCTCCGGTAGAAAGCACCGGAACAGAGTCAAGAATGCCCTGTTTTAGCTCAGCCAGCCGAGGACCTTGGCCATCCGAGGGCAGACCGTGCTGCTCCTTGGCCAGTTTGTTCTTTTCAAAGCAGTGAGCCTTCCCTCCATTCGGTTCTGCTCAGACGCACCCCGCAGTTCTCCCGGTTCCTGGGCCTGCTGCGAAGGGGTGCGTCTTTGATGACTAAAGACTGACACTTTGCAGCAGTTGCAGTAACAGACTGCCTCTGTCTGCAAAGACTCGAGTGGCTGTACAAATTATCACCCGAGCAGCTCTGGGCTGAGTGTGCCAGTTAGAACCATCAGGATGTTTTCGATTAGCTGTCTATACTGTGAGCTCAGCCCCCGGGTGCACATACCGCCTTGTGAAGACCTTTTACAAATGAGCCCCTGTGCAGCCCTCTCCAGCTGCGGTCCTTCCAAATTGGGGTCAGCACAGAGCCGTGGGGTGACCCTCCCGTTGTGAGGTGGGGTGGGGGTAGGGAAGGCTTGAGTTGCCTTTCATCCACAGCCAGACTCTTGATTTCTAAAAACCACGGCAGCTACGCTCACAAGCAACTCAGAAAACACATGCGATATACTTTAGAAGCGAAACCATAGCAATCTATATGACATGATTTAAAATCCGGGGCTAAAATTCATGTAAAATTAGGAAATCAAATAATCTGATTCAACTAAGTGTTTACAATCTTCAAAAATATAGTCACAAATAACAGTGCAAGAGAAGGATCCTTTGATGCTATTAAAAAAAAAGTTATGGTTCATATATATATATTTTTTAACGTTTTATTTATTTTTGAGACAGAGAGAGACAGAGCATGAACAGGGGAGGGGCAGAGAGAGAGGGAGACACAGAATCTGAAACAGGCTCCAGGCTCCGAGCCATCAGCCCAGAGCCTGACGCGGGGCTCGAACTCACGGACCGTGAGATCGTGACCTGAGCTGAAGTCGGATGCTTAACCGACTGAGCCACCCAGGTGCCCCTCATATACTTCTTTGATTCTGTAGTTACCAGAGCTCTGCTTAACAGGTGGGACAAAAGTGAGAGTTACACTTTACTACTGATGACTTCAAATGCTGGGCCATGAAATGGAAATTTAATGTAAATAACTTACATTTACAGATAAATGGAAGGATTCTGAAAAGTAACAAAGAACAGAGCACTGTTAATGCTGGTAATTGAAGGGAAAGTCCTACCCCAGGCCGTGTAAAAGCTTTCATGAAATTATAAAGTTACAAAGGACGTAATGATGTGAAGCTGTGGCAGGATTCTTAGAAGCCATAACGAACCGCGTACGTTCACAAAAGGCCGGTGTTTTTGTGGATCCACACATTTTAATTTCATGCTCTATTAACATGAAGGAAAAATAACACCATAAGGCACTAACGAAGTGGCCGTGAATGAAGGCACTTCTGCGTGCCCCTGACCCCTTCTGGGTGTGAGGGGTTACTAATGTAGGCGCTCTGGCAAAGCAGGTCGCACACAGCGCAAGCAGTCAGAACCCATCCTGGCGGCCGTGGTCTGTGAGACCTTTCCTTCCTTCCCTAGTGAACCTGCTCAAAGTCCAATTAGAGATCAGCAGGCACAAGGTCAGACACCTGGAGGCAACAGGGGAGGGAATGGAGTGAGCAGGGCAGGAGGGAGGCAGGGGAGGAAGCCGAGCCCAGCTGAAGAGCACCCACCCCAGGTAGAAGGTGGCAGGGTCTCTTTAGTTCCAGATTGCTGCCAGGTAGGAAGGCGAGCCCACTGCCGGATCTTCTGATTTTTCAAGAGAAGTTCGGAATCTGCCTTCTTATCTAAAAATGCTTGATTTTACATCACATAGCTGTGTCTGCTGAGATCCTTTAAGATGCAAATAATAAAATACCCAGTTGAAAGCAAGTTGACCAAAGAGGGTTTATTAATATTATAGATAATAAGAAATTGGGAAGTAGGTGGTCTCAAAGGCCTCCAGCCCTTTCCATCCTCCTGGTCCACTATCTTCAGGATGTCGGCGATACCCCCCTCATGATCACAAGGTGGCTGCTGTATCCCCAGGAATCACATCTTCATTGAATCATGCTGGAATGCAGGAGTAAAGGAATCCAATCGTGTGACGAAGTAAATGCACTCCGGGAGTCTCTCTTTATAAGGAAGTAAGTGTTTCCCAGTACCCCTGAAGAATTCTCTTTGCCCACCTTGGCTAGAACTATGTCACATGGCAATCCCTGGGAGTAAGGGGGGCTTGGGAGGGAGAGTAAGCAGCATTTTCAGCCTCTGGGGTGCTGGGAGACACACTTTTTTTTCCCACTAGGGTTGTTTTCTGTTACTTATGACCAAAACTGCTTCTGAAGAACTTTTCATCACCTCACTACTCTCCAGAATTGGAGGGACAATTTACAAGGACTTTACAGATATTGTACGGATGACACCAGGCTTCAAATTCCACTCCCTACTTTCAAAAAACTGCATTCTTCAAAGGTGAGCCCGTCCATCATGCAAACCCCAGCCGGAAATTTCAGAGACTTCCTGGCAGGTAGTAATCTCAACTGGAATGTTCCCCCAAGTCTCTAGTGGCCAGTGGTTCCAAACTCCGGTGAACACATCGAACAAAGTACCCAGCACAGCAGCTAAGACAAGGAAGGACTGATGGGGTGCTTTGATCTTGCTCTCAGTCCCCAGTTTAAAACAAAACAAAAGCCACCAGCTTCCTCAGTTTTAAAAAGTGAATTGCTAATTTCAGTGTAAAATTTACATGAATTTTTAAAGATAATGGTGCTTCTCTGGGGAGTCTCCTTTCCCTTGAATGTGTGTATTTTTGCCTTCAGAACTTTGATGGGCAGGGGCTAGCTCTTCCCAGCATGCCTCTTGCTTGGGGACATGGTGACCCTGCTTTTGTCAAACAGAACTATTAACATACTGGAAAATGACCTTGCCGCCTGTGACTATAACCATCCTAGTGCAAAGGAATCCATCTTAATTAGGGTTAAAAGTCAGTGTGGTTTGCACCAGTGCTGCTATCTGGGGAGTAGAGATTTAGTACTGGAATTTCAGGGGAAATTCTTTTGTGAGGGGAGAAAAAGAGGAGAGACGAGCTTATACTAGTGTTTCCCAAGGAGACTTTCCCAGAACCTGTCTGGCTTTGCAAAAATACAATCTGATACGATAATGCAATATAGTACAGTATAATACAGTGCCGTGCAATACAGGACAAGACCGTATAGCACAGTACAATGTAATATACGGTATATAGTGTAGTACCATGTACTATGTATTATACTATACATATTGGATATGTACAGTATAGTATAATACAGTGTAATGCAGTACAGTATGATACAATGTAGTAAAGTATGATACAATATGATATAGTTAGGTATAGTACAATGTAATATACCGTGTGCAGTATAGTATAATGCAATGTAGTACATAGTATAATAAAGTACGGTATGATACAATATGGTAAAGTATAATGTAATACAGTATAATACAGTATACTATGTGTATATGCAGGTGGCTAGCATATTCTAAACTCCCCTCTTAGAGATCCAAAATGCACAATAACATACTAAAGGCTCTGAGAAGTCCTGCACTAAAGGAACGGACCCATTTTCATTCTCGGAGACATTTTTTATTTCCAGTTCTTCCTGCCATGCTACCATGACTGTCTGCCAATGGATTTCTGCCGATAATCAGGAATACTAGTGCTCCCCGGGACAATGCGGGTGACACCTTCAGACGATGAATGCTGTGTGGTGGGTGAGCCCCGGCGATGGCCCTGCTACTCTGGTACAGCGTCTTCTCTCGATCTGCCCTAGAACGTTCCCCAGGCTGATAACAGACCACCGTCTCGGGTGGTCTTGGGTGCCTTGCACACTGTGATGCTGGACACCTGCTTTTGTCCACATACTTGTGCTTAGTCATCAACAGACGCTCACTCCTCAGGGTGCTGCAGGGAGAGTGGGAAACACGCAGAACGGGGCCAGGCAGCCCTTGAGCAAATGGGTTCCTCCCCATGAGCCTCATTGTCTGCATCTGCAAAGTGAGGACAACCGCGACCTTGTAGGACCTTGTAGGACTGCTTGGTAATCAAGAAGGTAAGATGTGGGGCCATGACAGTTGTAGTTACTGCAGAAATCCTGGGGTGTCTGAGCAAGCACTCTGGGACTACAGAACTCCCTGAAGACTATAGGATCATTCTAATGCAAATAAGGAGAGTTTCTCCCGGAACACTGTGATGATAATCTACTATTAAAGCCCCGACTTATGATCCCTCCACTAATTGCTGCCACCAGAAGGCAGTGATATAGTTTATCCTCTTAGGGGAGCCCAGATCCTCACTCTAAGAAGTTAGAATTAATATTACAGTAAATTTCACTGTTGACTTTTATAAGAATTAATATCTCAGAGAGGTGCTCGCAATAAGCCAGATGTTGCTGCAGTGGGAGAGGGGGGCCTGACTGTGGCCAAGGCAGCACCGGGTGGTAGGGTGTGAGAGGCTTGTGGGGCCCCCCGAGAAGGGAGAGGAATCAGAAGGGGCCAGGAGGACCTCCTACTACCCAAGGAAGAGGAAGCAGCGGAACTGACAAAGCTGGTGGAATTATTGGGAAAAAAAAGTGTGGAATCGGAAAAAGCCATGAAAAGGCTCAGAGACTCAGGAGCTTCTTAAGGCCTGTGGAATGTGAATCAGAATCTAGTGCGCATGGAGACAAATGGTGCTTGTACCTGTGTGTCAGGTACCAGGTGCAAAGGGTAACCTGGAGCTATAGAGGGTGATGTGTCTGCAGAGAGGGCAGCGCTGGCTTCAGTGAAAGGGGAGTTTTGTGAGATGGCCAGCCCAGGCTTATTTTAAAATAAGAGTCAGACCCCCTTTACGGTGCATTTGGGCACCCCGCCACACACACACACACACACACACACACACACACACACACACACACTCACACTGGAGATTGCCTGCAGGTGTGACATTTTCGTATGCCTCACCTGGGCCTGCCACTGCCTGAGGCAGACTTTACAGAACATTCTGATCTTTGGTTGGTCACCCTGGCCTGCCTTGTGACCCTGCATCTGCCCCCTGGACCCAAGAAGGACACTTGAACTTCTGGCTCATGGCCGACAGCTCGGAGGGGAAACTGAAACCAAAGCAAGGGTTGCCTTATGAGGCCGACTTGATGAACAGGTGCCGTCTCAACACTGTATTGAGTTCCACGCACGTGGCAGGTAAGAGTCGGCTCTGGGCTGTGCTTGGCTTCCCATCTAGCTTGAGCACCTCCTTGAACAGGTCACAGACCCCTTTGAAGACTCCGTGTCCTCCCGTGTAAGATGGGGGTTTTGTGAGGAAAGCGTGTACAGAGAGTGCTTACTGAGCCCAGGGCTTGGTACATAGTAGGTACTCAGTAATGTCAGCTGCTTTTGTTCATGTCATCCGGCATTGTGTTGTGGAGGACAGGATATTCCACGGGAGTGGATTTTCCTGAAAAATTGCATCAGAAGCCTTTCTCACATGTTGACCATTTTCATTTAAAATCTTTGATAGATGAGACGCCCCTGGGTGGCTCAGTTGCTTGAGTGTCTGACTCTTGATTTCATCTCAGGTCATGATCTCATGGTTTGTGGGATTGAGCCCCGAGTTGGGGTCTGCACTGACCATGCAGAGCCTGCTTGGGATTCTCCCTCTCCCGCTGTCTTCCCCTCCCTCACTTGTGCGCATTTGCTTTCTCTCTCTCTCTCTCTCTCAAAACAAACTTTAATAAAAAGCTTTGATGAGGCGCCTGGGTGGCTCAGTCAGTGAAGCGTCCGACTTCAGCTCAGGTCATGATCTTGAGGTTTGTGAGTTCAAGCCCCGCGTCGGGCTCTGTGCTGACAGCTCGGAGCCTGGAGCCTGCTTGGGATTCTGTGTCTCCCTCTCTCTCTGCCCTTTCCCACTTGCACTCTCTCTCTCTCTCTCAAAAATAATAAACATTAAAAAAAAAAAAAAGAATACCAAAGACACTTAACATCAGCGATCTTTGAGGAGGGAAAGCAGGTAGCTGGGAACAGAAGCGAGAGGAGACTCTTCAAGGAAAGCCACTCTATTTGTTTTAAATCTTGAACCACACATAGGATAACCTATGCAAAAATATGTAATTTTTTTTAACCTAAACTACATAATACACATATCTGTATACACCTGCACATGGAGGGAAGATCTCTGGGAAGATACACAAGAAAAGGACGACAGGAGTTCCTCCAGCGAGGGAAGGAGACGTGTGACTGGGCGACAGGGACGGGGGACAGTTACTGTCACTGCTTTAAAAATTAAACACACGGGCGCCTGCGCGGCTCAGTCGGTTGGGCATCCGACTTCCGCTCAGGTTATGCTCTCACAGTCCATGAGTTCGAGACCCGCATCGGGCTCTGTGCTGACAGCTCAGGGCCTGGAGCCTGCTTTGGATTCTGTGTCTCCCTCTCTCTCTGCCCCTCCCCCACTCATGCGTCTTTCTCTCTCTCTCTCTCTCTCAAAGGTAAATGAACATTAAAAAATAATTTAAAAAAAAGCTTTGATAGATGAGTTCTATACCCCAAACTCTCCTTGCCCAGAAATTGCTTCCTAGAATATTACCTTCGTTTGAAGAACCCAGTGCCATGATTTTAAAGACTACATAATGGGTAATGGGGTCAGTCGTATAATTTCTATTTTATAGATGAACAAACTAGGGATCAGAGAAGGCAAGCCATCCACCCAGGGTCACACAGCTTGCAAAAGGAAGACACTGGCATCCAGGCCTGTGTGGCGGCTTCCTGCGGCTCTGCGGGAGCAAGTGCAGGGTTGTATCTCTGGTGGGGGTTTGTTGTCTTCCCCCTCAGTGTCAGGAGGAAGGGCCAGGCCCCTGGGTCCCAGTCCCCTCAGATTCCAGGAGGAGCAGAGAAAGCAGAGATGGTCTGGAGGCCCCGGGAGGCCCCAGGGGCTGGGCTGGCAAGTGCCTTCTTTCCCCGGAAGCCTCCAAGTTTGCCAAATGTACTTCCAGAGAGGGCCAGCCGCGGGCGGATGACCAGAGGGAGGGGAGGAAGCAGGTTCCGGGTCTCATCAGCCCAAAGAGCTGAGCCGGGATTCCTCAGCATAGAAGTCGGGGGCCTTGTCCAGCCTAAACTCTGCACTCAGGAAAGGCCGTCCAGCCGGCGACAGCCGCACACCCCTGTGTCCAGCGCTGCCCCGCCCCCTGCCGCCGCGTTCCCCCAGTCACAGGTGCAACCGCTTTGTGGGAGAGGCACTGTCCCCACTCTCCGGGGGCTGGTGGGGAACGGGAGGCACAGAGAGGTTCGGACACTCGGATGTGTCACACAGCAGTGAGGACGGGAGCCCAGCAGCCTGCCCCAGAGCCTGCACGTTTCCTCCCTACACCCACTGTGGCCTGCGGCAGATCTGCCTGTCCTTCTCCCCGGCTGGCCAGTGAATTCGCAAGCCTTTCCCGGGTCCTCGTCAGCTGCTGCCATGCAGGCACCCAAGGGAGCACAGAAAGCTGAAGCTGTCTTCTGTCTGAGTGGTGAGCTTTCAAATGACTGCTGAGCTCCACCTTCCTGCGCTGTCTCCTCCTCTCCCGCTTCCTCCCACGGTGGCTGGTCTGGGACTTTGCTCTCATGGTCGTGGAGGTTCGGGAGGGAGCGGGGTAAGCACAGCTGCCCAGCTGCGGTGCGTCCCGGGAGCAGCCTTAGTACAGGCCGTCCACAGCCTCTGCTTGACTCCTCTGTGTCCCCTGCTCTGGAAGGCACCTGGCACAGGGGACAGGCTCAGGTAGTGTTAACTGAGTGGATGAAACCGAATAGAAACAGCAGACAGCTCCCTTCCTTCATCGCCTCTCCTTCTTCACGTTCTGCAGCCCATTAGAGCCTCGTCAGTAGATTTTTGTTCCAGAAGCAGAAGGACGTGTTCTTTCTAGGACAGTGATATGTAGGGGAAAGGGAAGTTGGGAAATCACTAGGGATGGAGATTTGGGGAGAAGGGGGGGTGCTGGGAGGAAAAACAGCTGGGATGGGGGAGCCAGGAGGGAGCGTTCCAGGCTACGGCTGATTGGCCCTGGCCCAAGGGCTCCCAGCCCACCAGGCGCTACCTCTCTCCCCCCTTGGAGCACAGCTGGGCATCGGGGACTCACCAGTTGGTGGCCCAGGGCTCAAGACCCTGCTGGAAGGAAAAACAGTATCTGGGCATCCACCCCAGTCATCCCCCCAGGGAAGAGGCTGAAATCCTGTCCTGGGGGACTGAGGGCCCCTCGTTCTGGGCTCCACGCCACCATTTCCAGCCTCAGCTTACAGCCTTGCATCCGGATTTCCTGGGTCCTAACCATACGCTCGGGCTGGGGTGCTGTGCTGCAGCCTCACACTCGGGGCGCCTCTCTGATGGTCCCTTGGGGCAGAGGCGCATGTCCCGAAGGACCAGTGACCCCCACGGGCAGCCTGTGTGTTCTCAGCAGGAAGGCTGAGCACCCGATATGGGGAAATGGTTCAGCGCATCCGGACCAGAGAGGCACTGGGGGTTCGAGGCCTCCCAGCCCCCTGGCTTCAGGTGAAGACAGAGCCCGAGACTGATCCCAGGTTCAGCCGTAGGTTGAAGGTTCAGCATGACAGGGGTGTACAGGGACAGGGGCCACTGTTCCCTTTCTCCGGGTCCTCAGGTTACCTGGGCCCAGGGTTGTGGGTGAGTGTGGATGGTTTCTTTTTCCTCTGATTGCCGATTGCTAGGGGTTACCCCGGAGCTCCCGAAGTACACGGTGCAGTGGACACGCACCTGGGAGCAGTCCTTGGGTGCCCCCCACCCCCGGCCAAACCCCTGCTTCTGTCTCCTTTCTCCCTCATGGACAGAATGGAGAAGAGGCTAGTGTGTAGAGCTCTTCTTGGGGTGTCTTCCACCCAGGGAGGGAAGGGTCTCAGAAATGGTGATGTCTGGGGCGCCGCCTGGGTGGCTCAGTCGGTTAAGCATCCGACTTCGGCTCAGGTCATGATCTCGCGGTTCGTGAGTTCGGGCCCCGCGTCGGGCTCTGTGCTGACAGCTTGGAGCCTGGAGCCTGCTTCGGATGCTGTGCCTCCCTCTCTCTCTCTTTCCCTCCCCTGCTCGTAATCTGTCTCTCTCCCTCTCTCCTTCAAAAATAAATGAACATTAAGAAAAAGAAAAAGAAATGATGTTTGGTTGGGGTTGATATTTCGCAGGCAGTGCTGTGTACTTATACTGTGTGACCACTATCGGCTCGTCTGCCTAAGCCAGACTCCCAGACATCGCCCCTCCCGGTCTGTCTCCTCGGGTTCCCTTCATCAGATCCGTCGGCCGCTCCCCTTGGACCCACCTGCAAAATACAGCCCACATCCACTCCTCCCCCCTGTGCTATTGTCACCTTACCGCAAGCTGCCACCTTCTCTCTCCTAAAGCACTGTGACATCCCTAGTCACGTTTCCCCTCTGTCCCCAGCCCATGTTCCGTTTAGGAGCCAAGCGCGCACCTGTGTGTGTGGGTGCGTGTGTGAGTGTGTGGGCACGGGCAGTCCTTTTTATTAAGGTATTATTTACATAGAATAAACTTCACCCATTCCACATGTCAAGGGGTTGTGAATTTTGACCCCTGTAAACCATTATATAACCACCACAATCAAGACATAAAAGTTTCCGCATTCTAGAAGTTTCTTCCTGTGCCTCTGTGCCCCATGCCCTCCTCCTGTCCCTCGTGCCAGGCGACCGCAGATCTGCTTTCCGTTCAGCATCTGGGCAATGAGGACGAGCAGCCGATAGCGAAGATATTCCTTCTTTAAGTGGCTGAGCCTTGAAGCAGGGCTGCAGTAAGACAGTCTATTAAGTGAAATTATTTTTTCTAAGCTGCCTCAGTGGCATAGCGACTGCTTTCATGCAAAGTTAGTTCACTTTGGGGAATGACAGACAGGACACCTAATTTGCAGTTCAGCACTGGGGTGTTCTAACTCTCGCTGTTTCCTCTTTCGCGGTTTCTTTTCTGTCTCTGTGTCCTTCCGAAGTGTCTTTTTTGGGGTCTCTGTGCATCGCTGTGTGTCTGTGACGTCTACGCTCTGTCTGCTGTCTCTCCCCTTCTGCCAGCGTGTCTCTGCCTCCTGACGTGTCTCTCTCTAGTCGCGATACCCGCCCGCAGGTGCTGAGCTGGGCAGGTTGCAGAGAACTTCGCCAGCCTCCCCACACCGAAAGCTGCACTGTGGTGTGCAACAAGAGAGTGCTGAGGGGAAGAAAAAGCCCTTTAAGTGTGCGCACGCGCTCATTATCCCGGGGCTGGAGAGAGGAGCCTCTCAAACTTTGCCGTTTCAGTAAGAAAGGCCTTTGAAATCTGCACAATGACCTCACACTTGTGTCTTTTTTTTTACGACAGCTAGAAGATGGGTAAATAGTGCTGGATGCTCGTTGGCTGGTCCACGAAGGGTAGGGTGATTTATTGAGATTAGCATGGCTTCTGTCTTTGCTGCCGAAGAACTAGAAGGAATGAGCGGCTTGGCTGCCCCGTTCTCTGGGTTCCTCTCCCTTCCAGGCCTGCTGGGCGAACCTGCTTTTCTTGAGAGCCTGAAGTCACTGTGGGGATGGTGCCGCATAGTCTGGGGGTGCAGAGAGGCAGGAAGGGCCTTCTGGAGGGGCCCAAGGAGCACAAATCTGCATGCCAAGCTCTGACTTAGGTACTGAGGAGACATCAGCGCACAAAACAAACATTCCTGTGCTCGTGGTGCTCATGCTGGGGAGGCAGCTGTGAACCATGATGGTCTCAAGGAGGGGAAAAGGACCTTCTGGGTGATGTGGGAGGGAAGCGGAGGTTTAGTTGGGTGGTCTGCCCTGCAGAGGAGGGACCCCTATGGCTTGGAGCCCTTCGCTTCAAGAAAGATTGAGGGGTACAAGAGTGGCAAGAATCAGCAGAATTTCTGCTTCTGAATAACAACGTGGGTTTGGGCTGTAAGTGGGTTGGCAGCTACGGGGGCAACCATGAGGCCCCCCCCTCGAATGTTCTCCACATAAGACCCCAGAGCTCTTCCACAGTGCTGGGTAGGGACAGGCCCCCAGTTCACTGAGCCAGGCCAGTAGGATTGGGGTGGGCACTCAGAGTCACAATTCGATTTAAAGAAAATGAAGTAACTTGACATGCCTTGCCCACTTAAGTTTGTAATTTCCAAGTCTTAGCCAGACTATGATGGAAGGTGTGTGCTCAGTGGCGTTGGGCAGGTCGGTAATTGTTTTGCTCCTCAGAGTACTGTCCCTTACTCCTCATCTGTGTGTTAGTTCTGGAAAAGGAAAGCTGAGTAGGTGGGTAAGAGTGACAGCTTTAGAATAATTGAGATCTTAGCTCAAACACAGACTGAGACCCACAGATTTATATCCCAGGTCTCCCATACGGCCCTGGGCAAGTTCCCTGGATTCTCCTTCTCTCAGTTTGTTCGTCTGAAAATGGCAGGCATAGTCAAAGTGGCCAAAATGAACAAATCAGGAGACTACAGATGCTGGAGAGGATGTGGAGAACGGGAACCCTCTTGCACTGTTGGTGGGAATGCAAACTGGTGCAGCCGCTCTGGAAAGCAGTGTGGAGGTTCCTCAGAAAAATAAAAATAGACCTACCCATTGACCCAGCAATAGCACTGCTAGGAATTTACCCAAGGGATACAGGAGTACTGATGCATAGGGGCACTTGGACCCCAATGTTTATAGCAGCACTCTCAACAATAGCCAAATTAGGGAAAGAGCCTAAATGTCCATCAACTGATGAATGGGTAAAGAAATTGTGGTTTATATACACAGTGGAATACTACGTGGCAATGAGAAAGAACGAAATACGGCCTTTTGTAGCAACGTGGACGGAACTGGAGAGTGTGATGCTAAGTGAAATAAGCCATACAGAGGAAGACAGATACCATATGTCTTCACTCTTATGTGGATCCTGAGGAACTTAACAGAAACCCATGGGGGAGGGGAAGGAAAAAAAGAAGAGGTTAGAGTGGGAGAGAGCCAAAGCATAAGAGACTGTTAAAAACTGAGAACAAACTGAGGGTTGATGGGGGGTGGGAGGGAGGGGAGGGTGGGTGATGGGTATTGAGGAGGGCACCTTTTGGGATGAGCACTGGGTGTTGTATGGAAACCAATTTGACAATAAATTTCATATATTGAAAAAAAGAGATTAATCACAGTTTAGTAAAGGTAATGGGTTGCTTAAAAAAAAAAAAGAAAGAAAGAAAGAAAATGGCAGGCATGACCGTATTCACCAGAGAGGGTTACTCTGAGAATTAAGTAAACAATGCGTGTAAAGTATGTAGAAAACGTGCTTGGCTGCTGACAAGTACCCGAGACATACTGGCTCTTATTTTTTCTACTTCTTACTGACTAATCTTGGAGAAAGGAACTACTAGCTTCAACCATGAAGCTTTGAACTAGATGATTTCTGAAGTTCTGTCCTCTGAATCCCAGGACATAGGGCTTAGTCTCTTTTCCACCTTTAATTAACAGTGGGTAAAAGCCAAAATTGCAAACTGGACTAATGATGCAGTGGCTTAACTCTTAAAGAGAACGATCTGGGGTTCACAGAAGACCCACTGACAATCCAAGTCATGTCAGGGAGCAGATAGGGCGGGGCTGGGTTGTGTGCACAGTTCACGAACACATCTTTCCTCCTTTGGAACACCGAGCTGTCCAACAGGTAATGAAAATCATCCCAAAGACTGAGTGATGAAGAAAGGAAAAAGATGAATAAAAGAAAAGAGAGACATTGAAGCAAAGAAGTTGGTTCATTATTGCACAGAAGAAAATTTGCTAAAGGGTGGCTGGTGTCTTAACAAAGTCTTTCACTTGCATAAACTCTGGGTCTCTGTTGGCATGGGCATATTCGAGGGCCCTTTGGCTACCTTACATTTTGGTTCCCTGGGAGGGATAAGGAACAATGACTTCAAATAGGCCTAGAATGTGAGACAGAGCTATACAAAATAGTGAGGGCAGGGTGGTAGCTACCCTGAATCTGCAAATGATTTTGACTGATGGGAACCTGCAGAGCGGACTTTCAATCTCTACAATCCCTCTGAGATGGATTCCTCAAGCATTAATTAGTAGGTACTGGATCCAAGATGGCAGTGTGAGCCTTGACAAGGCTCGGCTTCACCCCTGCCCTGTTTAACTCTCAAAGGGATTATCAAGCTTGTAGGGGAGGGGAAATATCTTTCCCTTCTGCCCTTCTAGGTTCTCAGCTGGAGTCTATAACAAAATACAGACTAAGAAGGGAATAACACGTTTCTTAACATGTGTATTACACGCATTGCACTTGGGAGTATCCAGAGATGAGTAGCTCAAAGAGATGACTTTGAGTTCAGGCATCTGTAGCACCTTCAACAAACAGTAAATTTGTAGAGAAATGACAGGACAAAGGAAAGCAATTTTAGGTTGTTTCCAAGGGAAGCAAACTGTGGGAAGGTCAATAAATTGAAAACTAATGTTAGATAAAGCCTAGCTAATAAAGTTTTTAAGGTAGATTCCTCTGGTTGGTACTGTCTCCACATGGATAAGGGTCTAAAGTTTTCTCCCTTCCTGACAGAGAAAGGGGGATAGACACTTTGTAAATGTATGTACTGCTTTTACGCAAATGAGGGAGGGCAGAGATGTTTTTTTGGTTGTTGTTTTGGTTTGGTTTTGTACCTGCTTTGTTAAAAAGAAAGCTACAGGCCCAAGGTGTTGTCACGCGCCCCCAGGACAGCAAACCAAGACTTAATTGCAGTTTCAACCTCTCCAGTAGAATTTTAAGCCAATCAATCTGGAATTTTCTGGTCGGCACCAATGAGGTAATCTGTCACATGGGTTCTGTCCACCTCCCCGTGGAAGGTGAGGTGATCCACTTCCTAAGACCCCCTGCCCTTACCCCTAAGGGAAAGTGACCTTGCCCGAAGCAATCCTTTCATGTCTTTTGCTATTAACTCCTTTCCATATTCTTCTTCCTATAAAAACCTTCCATTTTGTACAACTCCTCAGAGCTCCCCTTACTTGCTAGATGGGATGCTGCCCGATTCATGAATCAATGAACGAAACCAATTAGGTCTTCACATTTACTTGGTTAGATTTTGTTTCTTAATAGTCTTCAACCCAAAATAGTTTTTATGCCAAAGTATCATATTTTAGGGTGACATTTTGATTTCCTTCAGGCTCATGTGAGACAATGAGTGAAAGCATAGGAATATGATCAGAGAAGACTGGATGTTCTTGTGTATGTGTGTGTGTGTGTGTGTGTGTGTGTGTGTGTGTTTAGAGAAAGAGAGAGAGCACACATACATGAGCAGAGGAGAAGGGCAGAGGGAAAGAGAGAGAGAGAAATGGAATCCCAAGCAAGCTCCACACCATACTCGGATCCTGACTCGGGGCCTGATCCCATGACCCTGGGATCATGACCTGAGCCAAAATCAAGAGTCGGACATTCAACTGACTGAGCCACCCAGGCGACCTCCCCCCACTGCCTTGTTTTTCATGTTCTTTCTTACTCACTCGTGGTCCAACATTTGCAGAATGAGTGGCTAGATTAGGAGTGGAGCGGGTAGTCAGCAAGAAGAGTATGGAAGTTAAAATGACACCCTTGGTGGTGCCAGCTAGGGTTATGCCATGGCCAAGACTGGTCTCTGATTTGCTGCCTGGAAGTCACAGGACCTCTTTGCTGTATGAACATCAGTGAATTCTTCTATCAGTTGAAACAGCCATATGGTGGGGACTTGCCTCAAGGGAACTTCTGCTCAGAGAGGGAATTACTGTGAGTCAGTAGGAATGACTAACAGATTCTAGAGAGAAGACATTGCCTCTTGGCCTCTTAAATGAATCCACCAGCCAGAAGGCTCTTGTCTGCTCTCTGTGACTTTCAGAACAATCTCTCTCAGTTCTCTAGTATTAAGGGCAATCAAACACTCGGGAGAGGCATCAACATAACCAACAAACTTAGAAATGATGATTCTTGGCACTTTTAAAAAAATAACAGAAGCATCTACAACGTTTGTAAGTTCACATTAGAAAATTACTTCATTAAATAATAAGCTGTAACAGTGGTTTCACTAGTAAGTCAGCAAAGAAAACATGAAAACTTAAGCTGCCAAGAATAAAGGCAATCACTATATATTTTTAAACATGATCAGTCCTCGAAACCTCTGACTGCCGATGGGGCCAAATTCATTTCCATCCTGGAAAATCTTATGCTTTTATCTTCAGACAAGACCAGGTTGGGAGCTGCTGTACTTTGACAATGGCAGTGATCAAAATGATGGCTGGAAGGAGCAGAACCCTGACTGGTTAGAGAATCCCCACAATGTGTAGGTTCTTTGGGGACGACGGCCACCATTTAGTGTTATACATAGCCGTCCCTTGCCATCCATAAACCCTGCCCCAACGCGTTCTACCAATTTTGTTACTTCGATGTGGTTATCTACTTTTGTTTACATCCTGCACGCTTTCTGCCTGATAACATTTAACTTTGGGAGGCGCTGGTGGGGGGGGCGGGGCGGGGTGCGGAACTAGCCACGCTTCCCTCCGTCCAAGCTGTAAACGCTCAGAATCCGAGGGGGAGCATGTGACCTAGCCTGGCCAATCAGCATATCAAATCCCTCTGCCCTTAGTGATTGGTTGAGGGGTGGGCCAATCAGAGACGCTGAGCCTCCATTGCAGGACTCGTGTGGGCACCCTGGAAAAGGAAGCCGTTTCTTGCTGAGCGTAGCTGAGAGGCTGGCATGGGAACCTCGAAGGGTGGCTGCAGCTGTCTCACCAGCAGAGGAGACGCATCTGCTTGTAGGTGGAGCCCACACAGAGGAAATCACAGCCCCCAAATGGAGAGAATGAAACGGATGACGTCACCGGCGCCCCCCTCCCCCCATTTGTGCCAGAGACCCCTGACTTTTCGGTTACTTGAACCAGTGAATTCCCTTTTCCTCTGTCGCCAGGTTGAGTTTCCTTTTGCATTTCCCGCGACCAAAAATGGACACTGCTTTCAGCAAGTGCCAAGTAACAGTGCGTCCAGGCCCTAGAAGACAAGCCATGCTCCGCTGGTTTCCTTTCTCTCGAGTGGGAGTCTGCCCGGGCCCTGCGTGTTCTTTGACGAGTGTCTTTTGCTCCCCATCCCTTCGCTTGCTGTCCTCCAGCCCTGGAACCACCGTGGCCCCCAGTCGTCCAGCTGATGCTTGGAACCCGTGGAGTGGAACGTTGTGTTATTCAACTTTCTCCAGCGTCAGCCCACTGGTTTTCTGTCTCGGGTGACGCGGGCTGAACGCAAAACACTGCAGCCTGCCGGTTTGAATTCCACCGCCTGCCTTCATCGGCCTGACTGTGTACATGTAGCTGGGCGGCAAATGCCGTATCCGTCGATGGCTCCGAGCCACAATTTCACCCTGTCACTGATACCCATTATGTCATTTTGGAAAATGCAGGGATCCGGGTTGTCCAATCTCTCCAAATATGATTATAAACAGATAAATACACATTTAAAATCCATTCTTACTTTGGCGGGATCTGAGAAGAAAATGCGGTCTTTGTGGTTGTTTTCCCATAGAAACGAGAAGAAAGCCAGATGGCACACCGTCAATATCACAAGCAACAATGGAACACAAATACCGTATGTAAATTATCTTTGCAATTAACAATAATACTGCTTCACAAGGGTTGTAACGGTCCCCTCCTTTTGTGAATGACATATCCCTCTTCAGGCGGGTGGCGGGTGGGGGGGGGGCGGTTCTAGAATCTCAGTTGATGCTTATGGAAGGAGAATCACCACAGTTTAGTGGGCAAGGGGGTCACTGAGTTTGGTGGGCGCTCAGAGGTTGTGTCTTCATGTTGTGTGATCATGTGGAAGCTGATCAGAGGCCCTCATGTTCAAGAAATACGTTTTCTTGTGTCAGTTGCTACATTAGACTAGGAAGTTTGTCGTCTGAATTGAACCAAGTAAGTGTCTTGACTCTCAGGCCTCTGTGGTCAGATGATGTGTAGTGTAATGAAAAGCTGAGGTCTGAGTCCAGCAGATATTGACACTCTGGCAAAAAATACGATGCTGAAGCAAACTTTTCACCATGATTCCTTGGGTAAATAGGACCCCAAATTCTGTTTTTATGGAGTAAGAGAGCTGCCCTTATTCGGAGCAGATCTGAGTGTAGTACTTCGACAGGGACTGTGGGGAATAGGGGATGCATGTATGTAATTGTGTTTCTGGACAGTGTTTTGATTGCATGGGTTTTTTTGATAAAAGGCAACAAAGGGAGGAAGGAAGAAAGGGAAAAGGAGGAGAGGAAGGAAGGGAGAATGAAGGTAAAATCGAAAAGCAGAAAAAGAAGGAAAAAGAAAAAGAAACAGAGACGGTTAGAATTCTATTGCAGTATCACTGGCTGGAGGGGAGGACACTGGCGGTTGACAGCATTTGGGCAGTGTTGAAGGGGCAGGAGCCGAGTGTGACACAGAAGCCATCATTTGGAGATCAGAGTAGACTCGTTTTCTTGAACGGAGGAAGGAAGAATTAGAGCCAGTAAAGTAGGTGAGTGACTTCAGTTCAATTTTAAGAACTCTCGTCGTGAAGAAATGGGCTTCCAGGTGGGGTAGTGAGCGCCCTATCCGGAGATGTGCAAAGCAGAGACCGGACACATAATTTCCTTGTGTGTTGACAAGGAAATTCATGCATTAGGGAAAATGTTAGACTAACTACCAAGAGTCTGTTGTTTCACGTTTGACTGTTGGAAATCTAAATGGTGATCTTGATGGAATACCTCAAAGGAGCTCAACCCATTCGGGAGCAATAACTCCTGAGCTCCCGGAGAGCCCAGAGGAGGAGACAACTATGGCAGCAGCAAAAAAACACACCAAGTCACACTTTGCAGTAATGAGGAGGTGATTACTTCTCTTCGAAAACCCCACAGGGAACATTAGTAGGTAAAAGTTAAATCACAGGCATTTCCCCCTCGTTATCTGGTAAATAACTTGAGTTGCCTTTCTAATTAGCCCTGTGCTGTCAGCTCTGGAGAACTCTCCAGAACCTAGTGAGATGGTTATAAACGTCGCTCAGTCCCAAACTGTGCACGGTCATTGTTGGCCAGAACACTGCCACCCACACAGTGACATGAGCAAGAGGCACGGCAGAAGCCACTTACACTCCAGGACATAAGGCGTAATAACATTTGGAGCTACTTCATAGCCCTGCAGTTTTTTTTATGAAGCTAAGCAAAATCTAAGTTCCTGAACTACTACTTAGAAGTCCAGATGGAAAAAATTTCCTTCTCCCACCTGTTCTTGGCGCCGTATATTCTATGGACACGATGGCTGCCACCTTCCCCAGGCTGTGCTAGGTAGCTATTGGTAAATCATAGTTATTAAATGTTGGGTCACTTTTTAATGCACCTGTTAAAGAAAAGAAAGCTGGCGTAATTCCCAAGGAATAATAGAGAAAACCAAAGTACCATTGCAACAGAGTCTCACTTCTACATTTCCCAACTTTCACCTTCTGGGGGTGGCGAGTATTCACGAGGTGAATTCTCATCCACTGGCTTTGAGGTCACTGTAGGGGTGGGGATGGAGGAGTAGTGATGGGAGACAATTTACAAAGCCCAGAGAAACTGGAAAGGAAATGGGCACATCACCCCTCCTGGAAGGAATTCATCTAGTGTTTATTATTCTCCTGTGTCACGGTTAAGCAGCTTTTCCGTATCCCGTTCAAGCAAGCTCACCCTTCGGCTCTTCCCAGACAGCGGCTGTCAGCTGGCCTCTGAAAATTTCTTGTAAATATTGAGTTAATTAGATGTCAAGCACATCAGATGGTGGATAAACAGGAGTAGCTGCATAGTCAAAGAATCTGACAGGAATAAAAGCAGTTGCTAATTATGAGAAGAAAAAAATTAGACGAAAGACAAAAATACTCAAAGACTTAGTTTCTTAACTCTCTGTTTCTATGGACTAATTCAGATCCTCAGCAACATTTAATATTGTCAGTCTTTTTAAATATTAGCCATTCTAGTGGCTGTGTATTTTCACATGGTTGTGATGTTAATTTGTACCTCATTTCTATGGCAGTTGACGCTGAGCACTTTCTTGTGTACTTATTGGCCATTCTTGTGTGTATATGTGTGTGTGCATGCATGTATTTGTGTGTGTGAAACGTGTTCATGTTTTCAATATTTTCCCCATTTTAAATTGTGTTATTTGTCTTGGGTTGTAGGAGTTCTTTATATATTTTAGTTATGTGTCCTCTTTCATATCAACGTGTTGCATTTTATCTCTCCCAGTCTGTGGTTTTCCTTTTCATTTCCTTAACAATGTCTACTAAAGAATAGATGTTTTTAATTTTAATAAAGTGAATTTATTAATTTTTGTCCTTTAATAGGTACATTTTGTGTTTTAACAAATCTTTGCTCTTCTCTAAGGTGGCAAAAATTTTCTCTCATGTTTTCTTTTAAAAGTTCTGGGTTTAAATTTTACATTTAAATCTGTGACTCATTTTGAGTTACTTTTGTTTAAAGCAAAACTATTATTTACTATGGGCTTTATAACGTGTGGGAGAAAAATATGATACAATAATAGCACATAAAACAAACGGGTTAGAGGATTGGGAGTACATAGCTCTTAGGTTATTCTTGAAGTTTTGTGATGCTATTTGGGTAGCCTGCAGTGAATTAAAAATACATATTTTAAATCTTCGAGCAATGACTTAAAGAGATAGAGCTGATAAGCTAATAGAGGAGATTTAAAAAAAAAATGAATGCTAAAAATACTCAATTAATAGAAAACCAGAAACAAGGACCAAACACCATATTGGACAAATAGAAGACAAAACAAGATGTAGATTTAAACCCAACCATATCTATACTTACATTAAATGTAAATGTTATAAATACTCCAATTAAAAAGTAGAGATTGTCAGAGTGGATGAAAAAAATAAGACTCAATTATATGCTGTCTATAAGAAATTCTCTTTAGATATAAAGGCAGATAAGTTCAAACTAAAGGATATATCTTTATACATATATATGTATATATATATGTATAAAGATATATATGTATATATGTACATATATATCTTTATACATATATATCTTTATACATATATATATACGTATATATACATATACATATGTATACATATATACATGTATATATACGTATATATATATGTATAAAGATATATGTGTATATATATGTATATATATATACATATATATACATATATATACGTATATATATATAAAGCAAACAATAGTTGTAAGGAAGTTGGAGTATTCATATTAAACAGACTAACGATGAAAAGGTTGATTTTTCAGGAAGGTATTTAGATCTTAAATATGTATACACCTGGTAACAAAATTTCAAAAATGCATTAGGCAAAAACTCATAGAACTGAATGGAGAAATAGACTGGCCCACAGTTGTCAATAGAGATTTTTGCACTCCTGTCTCAGTAATTCATAGAACCAGTAGACAAAACCAAAGAAATAGGGATAAAGAAGGTTCAAATGACACTAGCAATCAACTCCCTCAATGAGTGGTGCATTTTTAGCACTGGGACTTGCAGGGAGAGAGGGCAAGAATATATTACATCACCCTTTGCTAGGTACCATCTACATTTGTTCTGTCTGGCTTGCAGGGCTCAAACAGGTCATGTGAAGTGAAGTGGGGCCATGGCAAAGAGAGTATGAGCTTCTAAAACATTAGAACATACTCCATCCTCTCTGCTGTCAAAACCACACTTCTAGGACTAGCTCAGTCTTGATGAGACCCCATGGACATGTTCTGTACCCATTTGGGTACATGTACCATTTGGGTACAGTCATGCCCAACATGACTCCCAGGCAGTGCTCTTTCCCTCATTCTGGGCTGTGGCCTAAAAATCTGTGACCTGTCATCTCTTCCAGCTCAGGAGATGGGCAGGTGCCCATTCTGTTACTTGAAGGCATCGTGATGAGGAAATTCACCCTTCCCTGGGCTCCTTTCCATTGCTTCCCTAAAGCATGTTCATTTAATTACTCAGCATGTGAGACATGTACATCCCCTTTATAATTACAGCCTCTTTCCCTCTCTTTAGAATAATAGTGTCTCCATTTCCATCCTCCTTCCAAACACAGAGCCACACCCCCCCATTCAGCTTCCAAAATAGCAATACTTCTTTTATTTTAAAACCAGTCCTCCCCTCATGTCTTTCCCAGCCTACTCCTCTCTTCTCCTCTCTCCTCTTTTCAGATACAGCTAATGGTCTGTCTTTAGTACTTTTTCCAAATATTCTGTATCCCTACTTCTTTTCAGAAGAGGAGCCATTGTCTCTTTCTGGAATGCCTACTTGTAAGTAACTCATGTCTGTTCCCATCTTCCCCTTAACTAGTTATTAGCTTAGGTGCTCAACTAACTTCTAATAATAGGTCATGATAATAACCTGAAATTTACCCAGTACTTAACTATGTGTGAGGTGATCTGCCACTGTATCTCATTTCATTTTTACAACATTGTGAAGAAAATATTACTTACCACCCCCGTGGCACAGAAGGGAACATTAAGAAATTATTTGTCTAAGGTTGTACAAGGAAAACTGGCAGAGGCATGACTCAGATCCAAATCCAAGTTATTCTGACCCCCAAACTAGCAGTTGATGCCATCCCCCAAACCATGTCACCAGTTACAACATATAGTATTTCCTGTGGTTGCCGAAACAAATTTCCATAAACTGGGTGGCTTGAAACCGCAGGAATTTTCTCTTTCAGAGTCTGGAGATCAGAAGTCTAAAATTAAGGTGTTGGTAGCGTTGGTTCTGGAGGAGAATTCATTCCGTGCCCTGTCCTGGCTTCTGGTGGCCACTGGCAATCCAGATGTACCACTCTCCTCTCTGTTTCTGTCTTCATATCATCCTCTCTGTGTGTTTTCTCCTTTTCGCTTCTCTTGTTGAGATACTTGTTATTGGATTTATGATTCACCCTGATCCAAGATGGTCGCGTCTTGAGATCCTTCCATTAATCACTTCAAAAAGACTTTTTTTCCTAAATAAGGTCACATCATAGGTTCTGGGTGGACACCCTTGGGGGCTGAGGGGGGTGAGACACCATTGAACCCACACAAAAGCGAAATCGATGTAGGGCGTGTGGTTTCCAGGTCAGGCTGCAGAGACTTCTGCCGAATGCAGATCCAGTCTATCACTTGACGGTAACAATAGCCAAGATGCCTTTTAATTCTAGAATTTTATGAGGATAACAAGAGTCACTGAAAATGAAATTCACATTGTAGAATAATCTACATAAACACACGCATGTGTTAAGTAGATATGTAGTACGTTTAAATGCCAAGCAGATTTAATTAAATTAATGCATCTAATTGGCAGTCTCTACCCAATGAAAACCCCAGTAAAGTGTTGGGGGTTCTGCCTCCCCTTTGGCCTGGCTCCCTTTCTTTCTTCATTCTCCTGGTCCCAGATCTCCCACCCTCTCTGCTCAGTCGCCCCCCTCAGCCTGGCTGGTCCCTTCCTGGCACCAAATCTCACACCCTCACTGCAGAGTTCCAGCCTGAGTCTCTCACCTAACAACACTTGCCCGGGGGGCTGTTTTTCCCTGCCATTGTCACTGCAGCATAATGAGTAATTCCCAAACCCCTGCCGTGGATGTAACAGCCAGAGGTGCACTCCGGGCTTCATGCTGCTGACATAATGCCCTCTGCCACATGCCACGGCAGCCAGAGGAGGGTTATGGCCCACTGGGGACATCGCAGGAGATGCATCCCCTCCCAGCTGCGTGCTACTGCTGGATTGATTTTTACACTTTAATTATAGCCGTACTTAGTGCCTTATGGATTGTTATAGAGTCAGACCCCGCAGAAATGTCTGTGAAGTTTGGCAGCAGAATAGGGGAGTCAGCAGCTCAGGGTATATTATGAGGCTCTTCCCAAAAAGGTGTCACAGCTGGCCTTCTGTGGAAAGGAAATCTGCAAGGGTATAGTGTTGTGGGTTATCTCTAGACCCCATCACTTCCTGAAGAGGGTGGATGTCTAGAGCTTGAAATGCCCTTCAGGGTCCTTTGGAAAGCTACAGATGCCTCTGTGAGTTTGTAGGAGGCAGGCAGAGTCAAATTGTACTCCCTGGAAGGAGGGGGGAGATTCGGGACTGTTATCCCCTGGTAAGACCTCACCAGGGCTGTAACACTGAAATACTCCTGTACCTGTGGGAATGGTCCCCGTCCCAGGGACCCAGACCTCCATGTGAATCCGCCAGGAGCAAATTAACACCTGACCCAGCAGGGGGCCTCCAGGCACCTGTTCTAATTAATTGGTGCATTATAGCTGCTTCCTAAATGTTTGAATACTGCCCATAGGAAAGACAGGAACCACTGAAACTGTGAGGTCCCTGGGAGGGAGGATTGGAGGAAAACTGCCAAGGGGTTGCAGCCAGAAGCCCAGGGAGGAGGAGCGATGTGTCAGTGGTGGTTTCTGAGCTTGTGCTTCTGAGCTTTGCTGCAGCTTCTGTTAAACCTGTCATAGATTTGGTCAGGATTCTTGCTGGGGAATGTGAGAGGGGCTGAGCCCTTGAACAAGGCAAAGCTGACCTGCAAGGGCGAGGAGAACAGCATGTGCTTTGGACAGTTACCCATGTGGTTAGCTTCCAGGATGTCAGTGAGCTCGGAGCCCCAGAGTCCTGCTTGTCTTGGGAAGGGATGTGTTCCATCTGGCCAGTCCAGCAGGCGGGTTGGGGCAGACAGTGGCAAAATACAACTTATCTTACTACCCTGGGTGTGTGGATCATCCAGGGGAAGAAGAGTGTCATATGTAGCCATGTTTTTTTTTTTTTTAACTTTATTTACTTTGAGGGAGAGAGTCTCAGAGAGACAGCAGGAGGTGTGTGGCGGGGGGGGGGGGGGGCGGGGAGGGCAGAGAGAGGGAGAGACAGAATCCCAAGCAGGCTCCATGCCAGCAGCACAGAGCCCAATGCAGGGCTCAAACTCACAAACCTTGAGACCATGAACGGAGCCAATATCAAGAGTCTGATGCCCAACCAACTGAGCCATCCAGGTGCCCCAGCCATACATCTCTTATAGAAAGAAGGAAGACTGGAACAGTAGCTTTTCAGAATACTCTCTCTCCTCCTGGACAGCCTGCCCTTTCCCCTAGGAGGGCTTTCTGCTTCTGCCCCAGAGGGTCTCCACTGTCAGCAACATTTTTGCTCAGGACTAGGCTTTGCTGTGCTTGTGCTCTGTACCAATATGGGCCGGGCATCAGTCCCAATGGCCACATGGATGCGTCAGACACTGGCTTTGGATTTGAACTGAGCCGAGCAGTCAGCTTCAGCTCTTTCTTCTCCAGGGACATTTCCTGCCTGGTCAAGTACATGCCATTCTCCCTGCTCAGTCCATATCTTTCATGAAGGGTCTCACTTTTTTATCTTACACCTGCTTGCAATTTGGCTTGTGCTTCCTTCCTCTGCTCATGGAAGGGCTCTTCTCCAAATATGTGTTAGATATTTCCATCTGATGGTCAGGTTCCCCGAAGAGCATTAACTTCTCCCTCCACATCTCAAGTTTTCTGCTGAAGTTAGAAACTGATGGATTTTCTCACAATCATCCTTCCAGAATTCCATGGAAAACCTCAGTTTTCCAATCTGTAAGCCTGAAGGAGTTGGGCTAGATGAATTTAACGTCTGACATTACCATTTTTTATGATAATGTCTGCTTATCATTTTTTCATGTTGCTAATAGAAGCTAGCCCACAAGTCACCCGCATGTGAGTTCTAAAGTGGTGTCTTTCTCCAGGACAGGCCTCCTGTAGGTTTTTTGGCTTGGCGAGCAGAGCAAGAACTGGAGATTAGTTCTTCTACACCTTTGGCCGGGTGCTCTCATGCAGTGAAGGACCCGTCCATCCATACATGGCAGTCTCGTTTTCCAAATACCAGCAGGATATACAGTTGCAAAGAACAAGGGCACAATAGTCATAGTCTTTGTCCGGAACAACGGTTCTCAACCAAGAGCAGTTTGGTCCTTCTCCCCCAGGGGACATGTGGCAATATCTGGAGATATTTTCTGTTGTTCCAATGGAAGGATGGGGTGAGAGAGCAGTGGGGGCGCCACTGGCATCCAGTGGGTAGAGGCCAGGGCTTCTCAACATCCTACAATGGACAGGACAGCGCCACAACAAAGAACTACCCAGCCCCGGAGATCAGCAGTGCCGAGGTTGGGAAACCCTTGTTCAGATATTAGCCATATCAATCATCAGACATTGCATAAACAAAATAAGTACTTATTCAGGAGGCGGTAGCAAAAGTTTAAATCAGGAGTAACTTTAGCAGCTATTTCTGAACAGTGTGTTTGAACGTCTCTTTCTGTACCTCTTTGAGCTTTATGCCTGCTCCTGCAGTGCTCTTATCTTTGTTAAGAAGGCTACGTTTTCATTTGGGAAACCAAAGAGAAACCTGAGATTTATCGCCCCCAAGGATATCTCGTTCAGTTCTTTCCTTCTTGTTTTATTTATTTATTTATTCATTTATTTATTTATTATTTATTTTTTGAGAGAGAGAGAGAGAGAGAGAGAGAGAGAAAGCAAGCGCAAATGTGGGAGGTGCAGAGGGAGAGGGAGAGACAGAATCCCAAGCAGGCTCCACACTCAGCACGAAGCAGACACTGGGCTCATCACAGGGCCTGATGTCACGCCTGTGAGATCATGACCTGAGCTGAAATCAGGATGGGACACTTAACCAACTGAGCCACCCAGGTGCCCCGCCCTTCTTGTATCTTTCTAAACTTCTAGAAGCCCCTTGCCAAATTGCAGGTTAGAATTACAAAGATCATTTCAACATTAATACTTAGGGTCGTCTAGGTGGACCACGATTCGTGGACTGGAGCCCTGCCTTGGGCTCAGCACGACAGTGATGAGCCTGCTTAGGATTCTCTCTCTCTCCCTCTCTCTTCCCCTCCCCTGCCCACTCTCTCTCTTTTTCAAAATGAATAAACTTAAAAAAAAATAAAATGAATCCTTAGGTTTTCCGCTGTGAATTCAACTATAAATTAACCTAAAATGGAGTCTACAGTTTGCGTATTCATTCTATACAAAAACACAAGGGAAGAATTTTTTTTTAATCTTTATTAATTCTTTAGCTTAAATAGTAATTGAAGGGTTATTGACCCTCAATAGATACTGAAGAATAGCCATGTGTGGTGTTTTATTTTTGAAATCACAGTTTACACAAATGAAAAGACGGAGGAAGTAGAACTTCCGATTCTAAAATGGAAATCAAGTCGACTCTTCACTTGTTTTGCTCCAATGGGTCTTGACTTGAAAGAGATTGAAGAACCGAATTGTACTTAGGATGTAGAAAGATACACCTAACGATGAGAAAAAGCCAGATCGTATAAGTCATCTGCCAGCAGGAACTTCCGTTTTGTTCAGTGTCGTATCTCTAGCACTTAGAACCTGGCTTGACATATGGTGGACACTCATTCAGTGTTCGCTGGAGGAATGACTAAATGGATTAATGAATCTGGCATTATTTTTTAATTGTTGCCTGTCAAAAGGACATTTAGGTCGTCCCAAGATTTTGTGATTATAATGGTGCTGTGAATTACTCCCTACACACATTTCCCCAAGAGCTAGAGCATTTCAGACCATTGCTCTCTAGGCTTATTAAATGGATTAATGAGAAAGAGTGGATGAGGAAGGAGGGACATTATTTATGTCTCACAAAATGGTATTAAAAAGCCTAGGGAAGGCTAAAGAGACAGAGGACAATCACTTCTTCCACTTGTCTTTGTGTTCAGCTCAAGGGCGGCCCATTCCAGGGAGCCCCTCTGCAGTCCCCCCCTCACCCTTCATGCCGTTAGCACCCATGGGTACTTCTCTGGTGGCACATACCACCCTTAATTGAAACTATTGGATTATCGGTCTCTCTTTGTCATCTACACAGGTGACCTCCATGAAGACGAGTTTTGTGACTTTCTGTAAACCACAGGCCTCAGTGCCTGAAAGAGGTATGTTTCATTCCAACAAAAAATTATTAGCATAATAATAACATAAACATAACAGTGACTATGCTCACTGTTGGAAGTCACACAAATGTAGTAGTCCCTTCCCTAAGTGGGCACAGTCTAAATGAGGAGACCTCCTACCATCACTACAAGTTCGCAAGCTGCAAGCCGCAACTCCGTTTGTGTCAAATATCCACCAAGTAATTGACAACAGAGGCATATTCTGTGAAATCATGAAACTTGTATTCAAAAAACACACAAGAGGGGCGCCTGGGTGGCTCAGTTGGTTAAGTATCCGACTCTTGATTTCAGCTCAGGTCTAAGGGTTTGTGGGTTCCAGCCCCAGGTCGGGCTCTGTACTGACAGTGTGGAGCCTGCTTGGGATTTGATTCTCTCTGTCCACCTCTCTCTGCCCTCCCCCCATCCCTGCCCAAATAGATAAATAAATAAATAAATAAATACACTTAAAACACACACACACACACACACACACACAAGAACTGGACCAAGAAGTTTTAATGACGTAAGTGACAAATGGTAGGTAATAAAGTGCTGTTTATACTGTTTTGCAACCCTGATCCAGGTTCAAGGCCACGCAAAATAACAATTCAGGCACCAAGTAAAACTTAGGGTAATGAGCTTGGGTTATTAGAGACCGGCATTGGAAATCAATTTATACTTCTGTCTTAGGGTTTTCTGTAACCAGCAGCGGCTACAGCAAACAGAATCAATCTCCCACTCAGATATATCCATTTGATGTCCTTCCTTCCTTCCCCAACTGTACTTTGGAGCAGCCGTAGTGCCTGAAGGTATGAGAAGGGTTGAGAACGGAGAGAGGGAATGGATAGAAATCATAGGTTCATCCACTGAAAAATAAAATACCCAGTGACTTCACAAGACACCTGATACTTAACTTCTTTGGTGAACCGCTCCCTCACCCCCCACAAGGAATCTGACAAACCCCTCTAGATAATTTAGGCTACCTTGAGAAACCAGGATATTTTTCTTAAAAGCTAAAATAAATCTGGTATCGTCATAAAGGACAAAAGTTCAGAGAAGGGGGAGTATTCAGGTGTCTGAAGTCCGAGAAGACAGTGAGGCTGACACGGGAAGAGATGAACAATTGCAGAGCAGAGCTGACAGCCCTTGGGTGGGGGGAGACTCCTCAGCACCTGCCTTGACCTGTCTCCTGGGAAGGCTGCCTGGAAGAAGAGGCATTCCTCTCATGAGGGAATTGACTTCTTACTTCATCAAGTGTGGCATCAAAACATTGCTTAGATGGAGCTCAGGGCCTTCCCACGGAATATTTTGCCAGATCTCCTCGCTTTCAACTGATAATGATGCCGGCCATGCAAACGCACCTCTTAGATCACAACTGCAAGGAGGAACGTAATTGGCAGTGGTCCCAGCTGAAGCCCGCCTCCCTGTTTGCATCATGCTTTCCACTCAGCGCTCTTGGCAGGTGCCTGAGCTTGGTGGGAATTCTAAGGAAGGCCGTTCCTGGAAGGCACTTCGTCCTCTGGCGGGAGGACTTGGTCTCCCCAGGGGCCTTGGCAAACCTTTCTTAGAATGGCTCTGCGGACTAAGACTCTCCCTCCCCTGCTCCTTCGGCCCTTTCTCCTCCACACCTGGGACATGCATAGCTACCTCAGGGCCCTCCCAGCTTCCTCTGGCTATATCCCTATTTTCTCTCTAGGCACTTCCCCCAAAGAATCTCCTACACAACTGATCCTGTTTTGGTATCTGATTATCAAAGGACCTGAACTAACGCAGAACTATACTTTCTGAAAGTCGGTAAATTTGCTTTTGTTTTTGTTTTGTTTTTGATTGTGCATAAGGTTCTTTATATGGCAGATAGTGACGTGAGGTGGGAAAAGCTTAGTTAGGAGCGTGGGCTTGTAGGTCCGAAGGCCTGAGTTCACATCCCCTCCCTGGCTCCTTCCATTTCTGTGTCCTTGAACATGGTATTTAGCCTTGCTCCCTAGCTAAACCTGTTTCTTTATCAGCAAAATGGAGATGATAAATTACCTACTTCATAGAATTGTTTCAAGATTAAAAGGATATTATGTGAATGCGAGATTTCAAGTGCACGTGATGAGAGTTGCTCTTCATTGAGGGCTTTCTACGTTTACTACGATTACTCACTTAACCCTCACAATTTTTATATGGGGTATCCAACTTTACCGATCAGAAAAGCAGGGTGCAGAGGGGCTGAGAGGCAGAGCCAGAATTTGAGGCCGAGTTCCAGAGCCCGAGGTCTCTAACTGTGCCCCGTGTCCTTCCCCAAATAGCAAATGCTTGGGAAATAGCTCGCTGTGGTTTCATCATTACATCGGGGGGAGTTTTCCACTTTCTGTTCCTGTGACTTTGACAAGAGTCTTCAACCAAAAACAAAGCTGTGACTTTGCAGAGGTGACCTGAGGCAGGGTCTGTACAAGGCCCAGCACCACGCCTGGTGTTTCGTATGCGCTCACTGAATTGTAGCTATTATAATTACCACTATTATTCCTCTCTCTTAGCAGTATCGCCGTGAAGGAACGATGGGCTGTGTGTCCCTCGCTTCGGAGGGGGCGTCTGCCAGGTGGGAACTGAAATGCACTGGGAAGGGGCGGAGTTATCACTGCTCCTTCTGTTACTATAGCAGATATCTCAGTCTATCTTTTGCAAGCCTGCGTCCCTTTATGGGAACTTTGCCCCGTTCTCACTCCTCCCTGTCTGGCTCAATCTGCTGCCTGCCCAGGGCCATCAATAATATATGTCCCCGTGGGCGGCCGAAAGACATTAAGGACACATGGTGATGGATCAGAGTGCTGGTCGCCCTCTGCATGCAGACTGCGTGGGAGACTGGGGCTGGAGGCCGTCATGGCCAGCCTCCAACTGGGGGGCAGCGGGGGGCAACTCCACCGACAGCAGCTGCTGGGGAGCCCAGATGTGTGCGTGGCGGCCTCGTCTTTGTATGCTTATTCTAGCACAAACATGCACATGTTCTTTTTTCCTAAAATAGCAGGGAGGAAATAGAAAATGCATGTTGCGTAATTCTTTTTCACTCTCCTTTCCATTCTGTGTCATGCTTAATTAACACGGTCAAACCGAAATCAGACAGGTGTTCGGGGACATCATAGGCTAGGTTGTTAACAGGCCAGGTGTGTTCTTGGCCTTGCCCTTCTCTCCTCGTTGCCCCTTCAGTGCCTCTCGACATCCTCGTCCCCACAGACGCACCTCAACATCCACCTCCCTACTTGGCTTGCAGGCATATGGGATCTGCGGCTTACTCTCTCCGAGTTCTGGTTAATACTTAATCCCTTCCACTCACTCATGAGATTCAATTGTACAAATGTACGAACACCTGGAGTGTGGAAGGACACGTGCGCTCCCCGCCTTCCCGGGACTTCACACTGGTGGTGCTCTGGCTTCTGCGGGCAACAGAATCGCCTGCAGGGCTGGCTTTGAAAACACACACTGCTGGGCTCCACCTCCGGAGCTTTCCATTCAGTGGACGTGGAGTGGGTCTGATCTTTTGCTCTTCTGACGTTCCCCAGGGGCTGCTGTGCTGCTAGTCCTGGGGCCGCACGTCGAGGCCACTGGCTGGTCTGAGACCCACACACGTCCGCAGGCATTGAGGTAACTGGCACCATAGAGGCTGTGTGGCTGCGTTGGCAGAGGCCGATTTCTGAATGGGTCATCCCGGAGGGGGTGACCTCTTTGCAGGCTCACGGGGGGCTCCTGCAGATGGGATGGTCGAGAAGTAGTTTTCATGAGGTACATGCAGATACTGAGGCAGAAGAGGGGGAGTCTGGGGGCAGGCAGCAGTGTTGGCCTTCCTAAAATTCCCTTGTTGACTGTCTCCATGACCTTGGCCAGTACTTACTGTGCCCCAGGAGCAGCCCCCAGCTGGGGATGGGCTTTCTTGCCCCTCAGGCGGGACACCGCTTAGGCGTGCTCTGTGTAGTCTCCTGCGATCCCAGCAGGACAGAAACCCAGTTGCCCACAACGGTAACCTGATTCTTAATGCCTGTACAGGCATCCTTCCTTTCCTTGTCTCAATTCTCCATTCTCCTCGGGGCGCCTCCTGGGATCATCTCTCAAATAAATTACTTGCACTCACTAACTTATCTCAGGATTTGCTTCTGGGGAAACCCAAATGAAAACACCTGCTAAACAATCAGTTCAGCGTCATGTCAGAAGAAAGACATTTCCAGACGTGCAGAGTGTTTAGGAACCTTTTCAAGGAAGGTGTCAGAGAATGTGCTCTCACAAAATGGGGCCACGCATCAAACAAGAGGAAGACCTGCCATACAGAAAGCAGCTCTCAGTGAAGGAAGGGGGGTGAAGAAAGCCCTGAGGGTGCAGGTGTGTACAGCTGGGTGACAGCTGGGTGCCAGGCACACAGGGCCACCGGGTCAGCCTGGAGCACAGCTGAATGCTCTGGGAGAGAGCGTCCTTAGGCAGAGAAACTTGACAAAGTTCTGAATGCATTTGGACTCCTTGGGAAGGGTGTTTAGACAATTGTTTGTCAGTTTGGTCTTAAATTAGTGATAAGAACATAGTGTACCAATGCAGACTTTTTAAAAAGAAAAGGACAATTCAAGTCTAGGAAAAACACAAAGTTATGAGTTAGCTATGCTATAAAATGGTAATGTTGACTGATCCAATAGAAACCACAATGAAACTCCTCTGGGAGGCTGGGAGATGTGGGGAGCACACCTGGGAAATAAAACTATAAGATCTTTTTTTGGGGGGGCGGGGCTGGGGGGGCTATAGGACAAAATGAATTTTAAAAAGCCTGAAGCTGAAAAATCAAACGATAGCAACTCAAGCATGGTGTTTATTTTATTTTTAAAACGTGTTTGTTTATTTATTTTGAGAAAGAGAGAGACAAAGAGAGTTCGAGCAGGGGGAGGGACAGAGAGAGAGAGAGAGAGAGAGAGAGGGAGGGAGGGAGAATCCCAAGCAGGCTCTGTGCTGCTAGTGCAGAGCCGGACGCCGGGCTCAAATCCACAAACCATGGGATTGTGACCTGAGCCGAAATCAAGAGTCGGCCGTTCAACCGACTGAGCCACCCAGGCGCCCCTCAAGCACAGTATTTAAAGACATGGAGGTAAAGGGGCGCCTGGGTGGCTCAGTCGGTTTAGTGTCTGACTTCAGCTGAGGTCATGATCTCACGGTTTGTGAGTTCGAGCCCCACGCCCTGACTCTGTGCTGACAGCCCAGAGCCTGGAGCCTGCTTCAGATTCTGTGTCTGTGTGTCTGCCTCTCTCTCTCTGTCTCTGTCTCTCTGTCTCTCTCTCTGCTTCTCCACCACTCATTCTCTCTCTCAAAAATAAATAAACATTACAAAAATTAAAAATAAACAAAGACATGGAAAGAAAAATAAAAATACTCAGAGCTAAAGCAGGTAGATGTGGCTGACTTCCGATGAACAAAAGATGGTGGGCAAAAAGAGGGATCCACGGCTTTCCACAGATTGAAAACACTTTGACTCTCTACACTGTGTGACTGTGTTTGCCTTGAGGAAGACGAACAAAAAATTCAACACAATACAATACACAACCTCAGCTGAAGAGTCCGCTTTTCAAAAAGGCAACTCTGACCCGGTGTCTGACTAAGAGCTGCTTTCTAGTGATCTGTCTGTGGGAGAGACATTAAAAGTCGTAAATCTCATCTTGGGTCTTCCGGTTGGTCTCTCTGGTCAGACTCCAAGCTCTTTGGTCTCAGACACGGTGCCCCCATTCGCTCTGCATGTCCAGCATATAGTTGGTGCTATACTTTTTAGTTTTTGAGAGAGGATGAGAGGGAGCGCGAGCAGGGGAGGGGCAGAGAGAGAGGGAGGCACAGAATCCGAAGCAGGCTCCAGGCTCCGAGCTGTCAGCGCGGAACCCAACACGGGGCTCGAACTCACGCACCATGAGACCATGACCTGAGCTGAAGCCAGAGGCACCCCCCAGGCGCCCCCGGTGCTACGCTTTTAGGGACAGAGTGGCGTGGTCCCCATCAGGCTTTACTGGGGGGAAGAGGGCAACGGAGCCCTTATAGGCCACTTACAGGCCACTGAGGCTTCTTGTGTGTGAAGATCGAGATTCCCAAAGCTGACTTCTCATCAGCATCACCACGGGAACATTTTTGACATACGTGTTCCTGGGCCCCATCTCAAGAGATTATTAGAGCTCTGGGATCAGACTTAGGAAACTGCATTTGTCAGAAGATGGATGGCACAGGATGAGCCAGGCTTGGGGACAGGCTTGGGGCAGGGGCAGTGTCTTAGTTCAGGCTGCTGTAACAAATATACCATAGATTGGGTGGCTTTAAAAACAAGTATTTATTTCTCACGGTTCTGGAGGCTGGGTATCAGCCTGATGCAAGATCAGGGCATCAAGGTGCTGGGAGATCTGGTGTCTGACGAAGGCCTGCTTTCTGCTTTGCAGATGGCTGTCTGTCTGTCTGTCTGTGTCCTGGGTGACGGAGAGTGGAGAGAGCAAATACACTGTCATGCTTCTTCCTGTGAGAGCATTAATCCCGTTCGTGTGGGCTCCACCCGTATAGACCCAATCCCCTCCCCAAAGCCAGCTTGCTAAAACAATAACCTCGGGGATTAAGCTTCTACATACGAATTTTGAGGGGGGGACACACACATTCAGTCGAGAAGAGGGAGGAAGTGGAGGAGGACCAAATCAGGGCTGGAGAGTCAAGAACCACATTGGAGACAGTTCCCAAAAAGCCAAAGCTGATGTAGTTTGATCTATTTGAATCAGAACAAAATGAATAACACCTTTGTGTTGATTTAAAACACAAACACTGCAAAAGAGCTACATGGTGAGCCCTTCATTATGACTAAATCTACATGTTATTTCTGAAGTGAGGAGATTTGAATATGGAAAATTAAGATCGATTTCTAGATGACCTACTTTCATCACTGGAATATAATGAGGTCTTTAATTTTCCTTCTTATGGAAATTAGTAACAGTGAAATAAGTCCAAAGGTAAGCTCGTGTATTTCACATCTAATATGGGATGTTGGTGCTGTTCAAAGTGTCTAATTTTACTGAGGGAAAAATGCTTTAAAAATACCCTAAGGGAGGGGCGCCTGGGCAGCTCAGTCAGTTAAGTGCCCGACTCTAGATTTTGGCCCACGTCATGATCTTGTGGTTTGTGAGGTCGAGCCCAGCAGCAGGCTCTGCACTGACTGGGATCCTCTCTCTCTCCCTCTCTCTCTCTGCCCCTCCCCTGCTCTTGCTCTCTCTTTCCAAAAGAAAAAAAAAATACCCTAAGGAAACATCTAAGGAAACACCATTCCCTAAATATGCATAGTTTGATTCCTGTCCGGATGTTCATTTATTTCAGTCTTGTCTTCCTTTAAAATCAATCAGTATCCACTGAGTTCCCACTCTGTGCAAGACCTAGATTTGGGAAGCAAGGAGCTTAACCGCTGTAGGGAATATAAGAAAACATGAGCCATGAGCTCTGTTCAAAAGTAGTTTACAAGCTAGCTGGGGAGATAAATGCATGACAAAATTGCTAATGATCCGAAGCAGGTGTATGCTAAAATCAAGTCAATGGTGCAGAGGACACAGCTATAGGAACGCAGATGAGGGGGAGGGAGTTGTGGTCACGGAAAGGAAAGCTTCTTAGAGGAGGTGTGATCTGGGCTGACCTTGAAGTCTTGGTGAGATTTCACTGAAGGGAGTTGAGCAGAGACTCCCAAGGCAAGGGGAAGAGAGGGCACGAGTCCAGAAGGGGGAAGATGTAAGACAGGCTCAGGAGACAATGCTAGGTTGAAGGAAGGTGCTTCCTTGGGAATCACTAGAGGTGAGACTGGACATGGTTAAGGGGTGACCATGAAGGTCCCTGAATGCCAAGGTTCAAAACAGTAGGCAGTCAGGGGCAGTTGATGAGCTTTGATCAGGTTAGAGAGGCAGCAGATGAACACAATATTTGGGGAACATCATCTGGAGGAAGAGTGTCCATGGATTAGGAAAGTGATGAGCCACTTAGGGGACTGTCATCATAGGGTACATCTGAGGGGATGGGATTCTGAGTCAGACCGTGGGATCTGGATGAACCAGAGAAGGAAGATGGCCTTGTTCAGTGAAGAAGGAAGGAGCTCAGTGACAAGAAGAAGGAAGAAGGTCCACAGAAGGAAGAAGGAAGAAAGAAAGGAAGGAAGGAAAGGAAAAGAAAGGAAAGGAAAGGATAGAAGGAAGGAAAAGAAGGAAGGAAAGGAAAGGAAGGAAGGAAGGGAAAGGAAAGGAAATGAAGGAAGGAAAGGAAAGGAAAGGAAAGGATAGAAGGAAGGAGAAGAAGGAAGGAAAGGAAAGGAAGGAAGGAAGGGAAAGGAAATGAAGGAAGGAAGGAAAGGAAGGAAGGAAGGAAAGGAAGGAAAAAAGAAAGGAAGGAAGGAAGGAAGGAAGGAAGGAAGGAAGGAAGGAAGGAAGGAAGGAAGGAGAGGAGAGGAGAGGAGGTGGCCCCACGGTCGGGTGAATGGTGGCTTTGCTGTCAGAAACAGGAAGATAGATGTGGCAGGGATGCTGGTGTGGAGAGAAAGCAAAGGACTTTATTGCAATCATGTCGAGTGTGGGCAGACAACAGAAGGAAATGCAGGCCGGTGCCTGAGATGCGGGACTTTGTGTAGGAGAGAGTTTGAGGCTAGAGTTGTCCCCACAGAACTGAGAGTTCACGTTGAAAAGTGGAGAAGGTTCTTTCATGCCACCATCTGGTCTGTGCCTCTTATGCGCCACACCTCTGCAGCGCTGGGGACACAGGAGGTGGGGGGGGGGAGGAGAGAAGAGCAAAGCAGACCCCTCCCTTGTGCAACTTGCATTTCACTGGGGGAAGCTGACCTTACACCCAGAGTTTCACAAAGATCTGGGGGAGGGGAGCTCGAAGAGAGAGATGGCAAGCAGACAGAGGTCCATTGTTAGGGGCGAAAAACTAAAGCAGAAGTATTGTGGAAGCCAGGACTCTTATGAACTTTAGTACAGAGAAGAGAAGTCAGAGAAGGTTGAAACTCGGTATCATCTGCTCAGGACCGTTGTGGGGCCCTGCCTCGCTGTCCCATGTGCTTGTGATTTTAGGCAGAGACCACACGATCACTTCCAAACTCACATTGTGGATTCACTGACGAAGCTGGTGTGACCAGTGTCTCCCTGTGAGCTGCCTGGAGGGACCAGAGAATACCACCAACTAGCAGGCACTCAGTATTAGCCTCGAGCATTGAAAGGGAACCAATGAAGCGGTTGGAAAATGAATCAATTAATAGTGTTCATCGCATCAGTTCCTCACTGAGTCCAACGATTCCTTCCGAGCGGCCAGGGATGCTTCGTAATGAAAGCCAGGCTCATGTTCCCATCAGCTAAATGAGGCCTCTCGTCACATGGTTCTTCTCGGAGGGAGAGCCAGTGATGTTGATGTTGATGTGACTGATACATATGTATCGACCAATTAGTCATAATGGCAGAGAGCTGAGGCCTTGTCTGCATTTCGTGTGAACCCAGAACAGCGCTAGAAATCAGTGGTGGGTTGTAGCTCTCCTCTTAGCAGGTCAGTAGAAAAGGAGGGAGCCCCCTCTGCCTCTCTGAAGCCTGTGTGACATGCCTCGCTCGTATGGCACTTGGTCCACAGTGAAGCAATGATCTCTTCACTTGCCAAGCTTCTGTTCTGGCCTTGGAGTTCTTGAGGTCAGGGGCTGTGTTTTGTCAAACGCTGTGCCTTCACTACTTAGTCCAGTATCCGACACATGGCCCGGGTGCTCGCCAAAGGTCTGGAGCAGGTGTGAGCCCCCGTGGACGCCTCTCATGTGGAAGGAGTATGTGTGGAGGCAGTCGCAGGTACTATTAAGCAGTCAAAGCCACCAAAGGAATTCTGGAGAGCAAGGAACCAGTCCTTCTTTTCAGATTCAAAAGTTACATTTCAGCCCAGCCGGAGGAATATGCGAGAGACAAGGGACACAAATGTGCAGGAGGATATCAAATGCTGTGTAGCCCTGGGACAGACAGCTCAGCTTCTAAAGTCCTGGTGGGGGAAACGGTATAAAGTCCAGGAAGTGAATGGACTCAGCTGTCCGCAGAGACTCCTGGGTAAATCGGGACGGACTGAGCGCCATGCACGGGCCAGTGACACTAGGGGTGGTACAGGAGACTCAGGGACCCTCCCTAACTTTCCTCTTGTCTGTTACTCAAGCTCCCTGCCACACCCCACAACACTAAAATGGCCTCGTATAAGCCATGTGCCTCTCCCCCTGCCCATCCTCCCCCCTCCCCCCCACCTCCCGGGCCCCGGCCAGGCTCCTGGGTTACAGATAAATGAGGCTGGAGACCCAGATGAGAAGTGCATAGTAATGGAGGCCACATGGATGGGAGGAAGCAGACAGACCATTCTCGGCACTACCCGGAGAACGACGCTAACAGGGTGATAGGGGAGAGAGTGTGGGTGCCAGGGGAAGGTCTGCCTAGGACTTTAAGGCAGGGAGTCCAGGGTTCTCCGTGAGATCCAGGGGACTGAGGCAAAGCGTACAGTTTCATGTTAGAGATTTAGCAGAAAAGAAAAACAGAATCAAATGCCCCCTCCCTTAGAATATCTTCCACTCTGTCTTGGGCTCAGCAAAGAGTCGTCTTAACTTACTGTGCCTTCTACATTCATTTGGAGGCACCCCACATTCTCTCACTAACTAATACAGTATCTTGATGTATTCATTATTGTGCATAAGAAGGCAGCGATGTGGATGGTGTAGATTTTAGCAGGTGATTATCAAAGTTGATATTTAAAAACAAAACAAAGGATTCCTCTGTAACAGTACAGTGATACACAGCTTGGATTCTTTGCTTACAATGAAAACAAACCAATTAAAACAACGTAACACAAAAGCAGGAATGGGGTAGGGATGCGTATTCCCTGGGAAGAAGAATAGTGAGACCAACGGGCTCCACGCAACAAAGGCCATCGCCCGGCTCCAGAGGTCTGGGGGAAGCAACTCAGGGACTGTCGTAAGGGTCCTGCCCTCGGAATGACCCAGCCCCACTGGGCTTCCTGTTTGTATCATTTTGCCTCAGAGTAGGGACAGAGCCAGTGGTTTGGCTTATATTAGGTGTCCTTCCTCTGTTCACTGACATCATCCAGGGAAGAAGCCACTGTGGTGGGCAGCGCCCCAGCCCACACCAGGGGCCATCCTGGAGAGCGGGGGGAGGGGGGGGGGGGAAGAGCCAGGCTGTGGTCTGAGGGGCTGGGCTGGGAACGCTAACCCTCCGGAGGGCCTGTGTGAGCATCATGGGAAGATAGTGCTTGTGAGAAGTCTGTTCTAGCTCCTGGCGTGAAAGAGCTACTCCAAAATGGTAGCTTTTAATCATAAGATAAAAATTGCCAGGGCGCCTGGGTGGCTCAGTCGGTTAAGTGTCTGACCTTGGCTCAGATCATGATCTCACGGTTCGTGGGTTCAAGCCCCGCATCGGGCTCTGTGCTGACAGCTTGGAGCCTGGAACCTGCTTCGGATTCTGTGTCTCCCTCTCTCTCTGCCCCTCCCCCACTCACACTCTGTCTCTGCCTCTCAAAAATAAATACACATTGAAAAAAATTAAAAACAAATAAGATAAAAATTGCCATACGCTTCCATTAGCCTGAACGCCCCATTCCATGGGATTTCTGGCAGATTGCTACTTTACTTTTCAAACTTGTTTTAATTGTTAGAATTTAATTGTAGCTTCCAAAACACACTCGAGACCACAAATAAAGCATTTTAAGATTCTTTGAAGCCAAAATGTTCAAGCTGATGAAAAGATAAATTGCCCTCTATGGTCCTTACATGATTCACATGGGGAAAGAGCTTAGTCTGCCCCACCCCATCCCACTCCACCCCCCGCTAGGCCTCGGCTTCCAGGCGAGACTCTGCCCTTCTCCTCCTGGTGACTTCAGGCACATCGGTCCCCTCCGTGGGCTTCAGTTTCTTCATCTGTGAGAAGGGCTCTGAGCTGATGAGGAGCTTGAACTGGACGGCCCCAGGTAATGACGAACAACTCTACCCTACAGTTCAGGACCGAAAGCTCTTTGCCGTCTATCATGACATTCGATTCTTCAAGTGTAACACTCAGTCGTTGCATAAACTTTATATGAGCCTCTGCAACCACCATTTATCAATGAGAAGCCCGTGCCTTGCTGTTCCAGTGGTCCGTGGGCATGTGGGGTAGGGCCATTCTTCTCCATAAACCTACAGACATGACAGCCTCATCTCCAACACATAGAATGGTGACCCGGGCGGGAGGAAGCTGAGTGCAACAGAGCCCTGGAGAAATCAGTCTGAACTAATTGGCTTTCCATGCATGCCTTCATCAGGAAATGAGGCGCCATTATACTATTTTATTATAATTACTATAATATCTTAGAAGCAAGACTCTTTAGCTCCCCCCCCCACACCCATAATTAGTAATAATGAGTTAATTCGCAACCGGATCTGTTTCATTTTTCAGGTCGGAGGGCATGTAGCATCTAACTTCCTGTTTTCTATCAAAATTAAGTTTACCCTTGTAGCTTTGCACATTCCTGAGTGGGTTCAATTGTATTGGTGGTGAATGGTAGTGTGAATTTGTCCTTGGAGACTATCGGGGTATAATTCACACAGCTCAGGGATGCCTTGGTGGGCTAGTATTTCCTCCTTAAGCTATCCTTGATACCCAAATGCTCCATTCAGTGCTTCCACAGGAAGAAATTTCAGTTTCCCCTACCATTATTGTTTGTCAACATTTCCTACTTAAGGCCATAGATTTGGGGGCTGCAAGTGATCTTAGAGATAATCCACGCCCATATTAATGCAAGTGAATTGGATTCCCGAAAGGTTAAGTGAATTGCTCAAGGTCACAGGGCTCAGAATTCAGGTTTTCTGGTACTCATCCGGAGCCCTTGACACTTCATGGGTCTGCCCGGGAGGAAGATTGCAGGAATGTTTTTTTTATTACCTTGGTGTCATTTCATGAACAAATAGTGACAAAGAGGCAGAGACTGGAAAGAGGGGAGCAGTGGAGGGAAGGTGTGGGAAGGAGCGCAGCATTAGAGAGTCAGACACAGGTTATAAATTACCATAGGGACTGAGGAACACTGTTAGGAAGTTGGCTTTGTAAAACCCTCACCCAAAACAGCAGTGCGCAACGAAGATGATTTCAGCCACAGCTTTCTTAAGTTTCTGCAATGCGTTTTTTAAATCTGCTTCTGAATCCCAGCACCACATTTCTAGACACCCATATTTGAAACTAATCAGCGAGGCAGTAGGCTGAGAGTCGCTTCAGGCCTGCCGTGACCCTGACCATCCTAATAGAGATGTGTTATTTCTCTCCTGGGCTGGTGGCAGATGCCGTAGCCACTTTCTGTTCTGGCCCTTTCAGGAAGGGAGGAAGTGGATGGAGGGCTGGCCTGTCCCCACCCAGTCCTGTCTGAGGGCCCCAGCTCAGTGGGAACTCCTTCGGAGGGAGAACATGGCCAAGTCCCCCTTCTGTGCTCAAAAAACTGTGGGGCTTTGCATCTTGCAAGGGGCCTGGTGGAACTCTAGTAGCTTCCCTGCACGAGGAATTTCGCCATCCAGGTGACGTCTGGTTCCCATTCCTCCCCGAGCCACCAGACTCCGGGGGGATAATTTTGAGATCCCGGTCACCTGGAATCGAACTTGTCACCACTGGTTGCCATGCATTCGTTGTTAGCATAGAAAATCAACCCAATCAGGGGCGCCTGGGTGGCTCAGTCAGTTACGCGGCCGACTTCGGCTCAGGTCATGATCTCGCGGTCCGTGAGTTCGAGCCCCGTGTCGGCTCTGTGCTGACAGCTCAGAGCCTGGAGCCTGTTTCAGATTCTGTGTCTCCCTCTCTCTGACCCTCCCCTGTTCATGCTCTGTCTCTCTCTGTCTCAAAAATAAATAAATGTTATAAAAAAAAAAAAAAAAGAAAATCAACCCAATCAATGTGAAACTACAAAGCTTTTGAATCTATAAAGAACCTACCACTGACAACCAGACCGAACCACAGATGTCATCTGTCTGTAGCCAACCCCACACCCCTCAGGCGGTGCCCCAAACATCCCCCCACCAATAGAAAAAAAGGAAATGGCATCCACACCTCTCATGCCGCAGAGAAGGCCCTTCTGGGCTGCTGTTCTTGGGTCATCTGACAGTTGGGGGTGGGTTAAACGATTTGGGGTCTGTCCACCTGTCCTCTGCCCATGGTTGACCTTCCCTACAGGGACTCCCCTTAAAAATTACAGCAAAGGATGACTGGTGACGAGAGCGTGGCTGCACAGTCCGCAATTTACTGGGGTCATCTTGGATTCTAAACTGGCCACAGAAGGTTGGAGGAAAGAGGGAAGGAAGGGCCATCCCTCCCTGGGTGGAGGGATTCCTTAGCCCGTGAAGGTACTGGGGGTCTGAGGAGCTGGGGTTGTCCTGTTGGCTTAGGGGCAGTAGAGCATTTCTGTCTGGGAACAGGCCCTGAAAGGCTTCCTTCCCGAGCTGCTCACGGTGATGGCCTTCTGGTGGCCAAACTGTGGCTCTTTTTTTATGGGGGATCTTTTCCCTCTTAGGGGCTGAGAAGGAGCCCAGGCTGACAGAAGAAACCAACTACTTTTGCTTTTTTCAAAATATAACTGTTAGAACCCATACGACTGCTTCAATACTGAAATCATCTGAGAAACACTCGTAATCAAACTCTTTATACTTGAATTTCGATTCCTACCAGCGCACAGTTTGAAACCTCGCTTTAAATAAAACAATGTGTTTATAACGATCAAGGCTGCTAATGGGGAAGCAGGCAACACTTGCAGGGGAGGCCGAGCCAGCCCAGCCAGGAGCTTTCCATTACTGGCCACGAGGGAGAGGTGAACCCGGCTACACAGAGGGAGGGAGGAGCTGTTTTCTTCTTCCCACCCCTCCCAGCTATGGCCACGGGCATTACACGACCCACTCCAGTGGCAGCTGGGCCTGATGGAGAGGTCGCTATAATCTGGACTCTTGGAGACTTGAGGTGAATCTACTGACTGTCTGTGGAACCTTGGGCAAGTCCCTGCCTCTCCCTGAATCTTAGTTTGCTTCTCTACCGAGTAGGAACAACACACCTGCTTTGCAGGCTTGTGGGGACGAAATGAGATGAGAAGTATAGTCTCTCAGGCACAGAGTCCAAACTTGGTAATGAGCCCCTCTTACTGAAATCTAACAGGCAGGGGTCTGCAAAGATTTTCTGTCAAGGGCCAGACAGTAAACATAATAGGTTTTGCAGACCACAGCGTCTCTCAGTCAAGCTACTGAGCAGTCGAGCTACTCAGCTCGGTCTTGTAGCGAAAGCAGCCGTGTTTTCTCCCCATTTTACAGTTGAGGTGACCAAGAGGGTAAGCAGTTTGTCTAAGGCCCCAGTAAATGGCAAAGACACGATTTGAAGGTAGGCAGAAGTGGATTTACCGTAAAGCTAACGAACCTTTAAGCTTCAGGGCCCCTCTCTTGTATATACTACTTCTAAAGCTCTGGAATATATTCATGTGTTCATACATTTTTTTTTTAAATAAAACTTGCAAAAGTAACATGTGCTATTTGCAATCAGTTAAGACCACCGTCTCTCTGCATTCCAGCTTCCCACCCACCACCATTCACCCTTACTGGTCTGATGTTGGAGTGGCTGTGGGCATGGTTGGGTCTGGTTATGGGGACGGTGAATTGGGTAATGTTTGGTTTAGTTAGTGGGATTTGTGTGTGTGTGTGTGTGTGTGTGTGTGTGTGTGTGTGTGTTTGTGTGTGGTTTGCAGTCACCTCTGCATAGAGTTAAATTATTATTTGCCTTCCGGATGTAAGACTGCCTCTAGGAATGCTCTTACCATTGATTGTGTCAACTCACCTGAAATCATGACAGATTGTATCTGGTAATTCACACCAGAATCACCTAAGAAGCGCATGAAGCTATAAGGCTGGTCTATGGAAAATTCCTCCCCGAATGTTACGTCTCATATATATATACACACGTATATATATATATATATATACGTGTGTATATATATGTATATATATGTATGTGTGTATATATATATGTATGCGTGTATATATATATATATATATACACGCATACATATATATCTATAAAGAATATGATGGAATTGGCCCAAATTTACCAACAATCCTAAAAATTGCATGATATTACCACTAGGTTGTAAAGCTAAAAAAAATGTTTCTGTTATCAGGGCATCTGGGTGGCTCAGTCTGTTAAGTGGCTAACTTTGGCTCAGGTCATGATCTTGTCATCCCTGGGTTCAAGCCCCACATTGGACTCTGTGCTGATAGCTCGGAGCCTGGAGCCTGCTTCAGATTGTGCTTCCCTCTCTCTCTGCCCCTACCACCCCCCACATGCTGTCTCTCTCTCTTTCTTCCAAAAATAAACATTGGAAAAACAAAAATGTTTCTGCTATCAGCAAATTAAAAAAAGTTAATAAATTGTGTGAGACCAAAGGTCTGTTTCTCTATTTACTGTGTAGAAAGTGTTACAAAACCATTGTCACATAAAAGGGAAATTAGAGAGTAAGTAGTAAAAAAAAAAAAAAAAGTAGCAATGTAGGGTAGATAATAAAATTACCATGCTATTTTCTGGATATTGAGACTGTGGTATTTATCAAATTTAAAATTTGCTGTAATTCCTTTTCCCATTCCAAATAAACTTTGTAATCATATTTTCCTTCCTTCTTTCCTTCTTTCCTTTCTTCCTTTTATTTGAGAGAGAGAGAGAGAGAGAGAGACAGAGCACAAGCAGGGGAGGGGCAGAGAGAGAGAGAGAGAAAGAGAGAGAGAGAGAGAGAATCCCAGACAGGCTTCACGCTCAGCACAGAGCCTGATGTGGGGCTCAATCCGACAATGCTGGAATCATGACCTGAGCTGAAATCAAGAGTCAGGTGCTCAACTGGCTGAGCCACCCAGGCGCCCCTCTTCTCTTTTTCTTAAACAATGCTCAAACATTATGGGAGTTTGGGGACCTCCCCAAAACTTGTATGTGACTGGAATCTAGGGAATCTGAACACAGAGTATACACTCTGGATGCCAGAACCTTATTACACTACGGTTGGTCACAATTGTTCACATGCACCCACAAAAAAACACATTTGCTCACATTCACCTGCACCTTCTCCAATTGCTTTTAAGTTTATGGTCAGGCCTCTTCATCCAACCCTAATTCACAAACCTCTGGCTGAGGTGCCTGCACACTCTGTTTCTGCATTCTCAAATCATACATCGTTGGATTACTGTTTTGTTTTGTTTTGCTTTAAAAAAAAATTACATCCAAGTTAGTTAGCGTATAGTGCAACAATGATTTCAGGAGTAGATTCCTTAGTGCCCCTCCCCCCATTTAGCCCATCCCCCCTCCCACAACCCCTCCAGTAACCCTCAGTTTGTTCTCCATATTTATGAGTCTCTTCTGTTTTGTCCCCCTCCCTGTTTTTATATTGCTTCCCTTCCCTTAAGTTCATCTGTTTTGTCTCTTAAAGTCCTCATATGACTTCACTCATATGATTTTTGTCTTTCTCTGACTAATTTCACTTAGCATAATACCCTCCGGTTCCATCCACATAGTTGCAAATGGCAACATTTCATTCTTTTTGATTGCCAAGTAATACTCCATTGTATGTATGTATATATATACATGTAGATATATACCACATCTTCCTTATCCATTCATCCATCGATGGTCATTCGGGCTCTTTCCATACTGTGGCTATTGTTGATAGTGCTGCTATAAACATGGGGGTGCATGTGTCCCTTCGAAAGAGCACACCTGTATCCTGTGGATCAGTGCCTAGTAGTGCCATTGCTGGGTCACAGGGTGGTTCTATTTTTAGTTTTTTGAGGAACCTCCATGCTGTTTTCCAGAGTGGCTGCACCAGTTTGCGTTCCCACCAGCAGTGCACAAAAAACCCTCTCTCTCTGCATCAGATTATTGTTTTTTAATCTGTACTATCTCCAGAATTTATGAGGCTCTAGGAGGCCTTTGGTCTTCATGGGGGAGATTGCCCTGCGTGGTGTAGGATTTCTCAGCAATTTCAAGGCTCCTCAGGTAGGGTCACCAGCCGCATGGGGGTCTCTGGAGACTCCCAACCTTCTCCATTTCCCTACATTCCCTCCATTTCCAAGCCTCCCCTGCACCCTGAACTTTACTGTCCTCCATTATTTTACTTGGGAAAGAAGAGCGAGGGAGGAAGGTGTTTGGCACATGGGCTCAGCCAGCTTTTTTATCATTTGTTCTTGTTTTTTCACAGGTGAAGGTGAACTTAAATCATTTACAGTTACTGAGGTAATTTTTGCATGTTTGGTCTTCGTTCTGTTATCTCTTGTTCTATACTTTTGGGGATATTTTTGGATGGGGAGCTCTATCTGGTTTTACTTCTTGCTTGTCCTTGGTTTTATTTTTTAGCATATTCATTGTGGCCTGCCTTTAGTTTTTAGTGTGAATGAAAGTTGTACATCTTGTTTTTAGTCTTTTAAAGAATATTTAAACTACAATTTCTATAATGATCAAAGTCAACAGTGAATCTGACATGATCTAACATAAAAAGAAAACTTAAGGATGCTTTAACTTACTCCGTCCAAGTTTTAGTAATGCAACTTAGAAATGAGAGCTGGTACTTAAAACAATATTTGTATTCAAATTCCTCGCATTCATTCTTCGGGAAAGGTCATCTTCATAATTACTTGAGCTACTTTTCCTCTCTTTAACGTCTTTGAGATACAGCACTTTGGGAATCTGGGTATCATGCTTTCCCTAGAAACATATTCCTCCGCCCCAGGGCCTCAGTGACATAATGTCAGGGTGGTTGTTTTCTTCAACATGTAGCTGGATGTGATCTTCTCTAGGCAGAAATGTACTGTACTGCTTTTTTTTTTAATTTTTAAAAAATGTTTATTTATTTATTTATTTAGAGAGAGAGAAAAATTGTGAGTGGGGGAGGGGCAGAGAAAGAGGAAGACACAGATTCTGAAATAGGCTCCAGGCTCTGAGCTGTCAACAGAGTCTGACATGGGGCCGGATCTCAGGAAAGGCGAGATCATGACCTGAGCCAAAGTCAGATGCTTAACCAACTGAGCCCCCGCCCCCCCCTTTTAAATGTTTTTTTGTACTGTCCTGCTTTTTAAAGGAATTTTTTAAAACCGAAATCACAATAAATGTGGCACTTAAAGCTATGAGATCCAACTTACATGACGTTATAGACCGAATGTTGGTATACACCCAAAATTTATATCTGGAAACCCTAATCCCAATGTGATGGTATCTGAGCAGGGGCTTTGGGGGTTAATATTAGATCCTGATGATGGATCAGCGTCTTTATAAAAAGAGGTCAGAGAGCTAGCTCGTTCTCTTTCTTTTCTTTTTAATGTTTATTTATTTTTGAGAGAGAGAAGGAAACACAGGATCCAAAGCAGGTTCCAGGTTCTGAGCTATCAGCACAGAGCCCAACGTGGGGCCGGAACTCATGAACTGTGAGATCATGATCCGAGCCGAAGTCAGACCCTTAACCGCCTGAGCCACCCAGGCGCCCTAGCTCTCTTTCCACCATGCGGAGTGACGGTGAGAATCAGCCAGCAACCAGGAAGAAGGCCTGCACCAGAACCTGATCATACTGGCACTGTAATCTCAGACATTTAGCCTCCAGAAATTTGAGCGTTAAATTTCCGTTGTTGAGAAGCCACTCCGTCTCTGGTATTTTTGTTATAGTGGGCTGGATTGACCAAGATGTATGAGGCGCCTAGAGAAGTCTAATTCATAGTGACAGAAAGTTGAATGGTGGCTGCCGGGGGCTTTGGAGGGGGGGGAAGCGGGGAGTTATTGTTCAGGGGGCACGGAGTTTCAGTTCCGCAAGATGAAGAGTCCTGTGGATGGCTGGTAGTTGGTGGGTGTGCAGCTCTGTGAATGTACTTAATGCCTCCAACTACACCCTTAAAACTGGTTCAGATGGTGAAGCTTATGTTATGTGTACTTTATTCCAGTTAAAAACCTGTGATGTCAAATGCCCAGCCGTATTACTTACTGAATTGGAGTCAGATTTATGTATCTGAGGGTTTTCACTGAGGCCATCAGTGACCTTCACCAAAGATTTGGGTCTAGTAGATCTAAGATAAGCATCCAGATCAAGGATAGGCATCTGTGTATTTTAAGAGATTTAGGTAATTCTGAAGCTTCCTGGTTGAGAATTTCTACTCTCTCATTTGATAGCGAATGGCGCCTTTCGCTTACTTTCTGTCTTGCCAACGGTGAGCTCTCTGAGAGCAAATGCATCTGTTGCTCACCCCATACGTAACCTACAGCATCTAGTAAAGCCCTTCGAAACAGGTGTTCAATGAATAGCTATTGAATTGAGGAAAAAGTAGAGTATAAATATTCCCCACAGGGTGGCGTTATCCAATGACTAATCAAAGGCCACCATCCTCTAAGCTCTAGGAATCAGAAGAAGGTGACCTTTAGACTGACTCCCTGTAGGACACTAGTCAGTCAACTGCGCTCTATGGCCAGATTTCTTTGGCCTCCCAGGATAAAATACGCCTTTGGGGTGTGGGGGACTTAGGAGTTCACACTGACACAATCGTCGTGCAACTAACATGTGCAACCTCATATAAGGGTATAGTTTCTGTTTTGTAAACGTTTAGAAGCTGTACAACAAAAACAAGACAGATTTTTCTCCTCACCAAATTCTTCAGTAACTTGGCTCTTTCTAGTCTAAACAAGACAGAGTAAGTGTCTCCTATGATGAGGGTGTCAGATAAATACAACTCTCCCTAAGGAGGACTCTCATGCGGTATGAAAGAGATGTCCAAGGGCTTTGAGGAGCGGGAGGCAATGATGAAATCAGCAGATATGTGAATAAGTGGATTGTGTGCATCAGGGTTTCCCATGTTTGTTATAGAGAGGAGACTTTCAGGAAAATAAACAAGGACACATCAGTTCAAAAACTGTTCCTCTACTATTCCCAAACTGTCTATGATAAGTAGGTTATCATCAGAATCAGAAACAAGCATTTATTTTTTATTTTTTAATTAAAAAAATTTTTACTGTTTATTTATTTTGAGAGAGAGAGAGAGAGAGGGCGCAGGTGGGAGAGGGGCAGAGAGAGAGGGAGACACGGAATCTGAAGCAGGCTCCAGACTCTGAGCTGTCAGCAGAGAGCCCCACATGGGGCTCGAACTCATGAACTGTGAGATCACAACCTGAGCCAAAGTCAGACGCCCAACCGACTGAGTCACCCAGGCGCCCCCCAAAAACAAGCATTATTTTTAAATCAGCATCCCTGGTGGCAAACCTCTAAGGTATTATGTCATGAGCTGTGGAAATGCTTATCTTTTAGTACCAAGGTGAGAATAGCCAACTGGGTTCTTTACAAATCATTAGGACCAAGCACTTTGACTTGACAATAGAAGATGTAATGAGATCGGGGCTCCTGGGTGATTCACTCGGTTAAGTAACTGGCTCTTGAGTCCGGCTCAGGTCATGATCTCACAGTTTGTGGGCTCGAGCCCCATGTCCGGGCTCCATGCGGACAGCCTAGAGCCTGCTTGGTTGGATTCTCTGTCTCCCTTTCTCTCTGCCCCTCCCCCACTCATACACACACTCTCACTCTCTCAAAATAAATAAGTAAATAAAAATTTTTTAAAAAGATGCAATAAGATCAAATCTTTGCCTTCACTAGTCCACCCATTAGTGTATTCAACAAATATTTATTGCATGCCTATTGTGTTCCGGGCACTGTACTTGATGCTGCAGGTACAGCAATGAACTAGATCCCCCCAGGCCCCACCTACAAGCTTTTGTCTCTGGAAGAGACACACACTGAACATAATTACACAATTATTATTTTTTGATGAAAAAAATGATAAATTATCGGTATGTAATTGATATGCAATACATTGCACATATTTAAAGTGGTTTCGATTCGGTAAAACTTTACACATGGAAACACTTGGGACACCATCACCACCATCAAGGTATTGAACACATCCATCATCTTCAAACTGCAAGTATGCTGAGGTTGTGTAAGTGGAGAACAAACCTCAGCTATGCGGGTGCCTTGTCTCTGCAACACTCATTATCATACAGGTCCCAAAGTGCCAACCCCCTGCCCCCATCTTTCTGGTGCATGTAGTCTTTGGATGAACTTGACAGTCAGAAATAATTTGACCTTTGGCTACTCTCAGTCTCTCTTCTACAGTCTGGTGGTGGTCACCATTTGGATGTGGGTAAGCCTGACTATTTCTCTAAACTGGACCATTTCCAGCTCAGTGAGTTTGTGGGTGTTTAGTAAATGACTGAGATTTCCTGGCCCCCACCCTGCCCCTCACACTCCACGGGTGTCAAACTTTCCCAAGAAAAGGATGCTCAGAGCCTTTTTCTTAAGCGAGCACAAGGACCAGGGTGAAATCTTGCCGTTGTGTCATAATGTTGACAACGTGACAAGATCGCTGGCCCAAAGAGAGAGCTGAAGACAAGCAGGAAGCATAAAACTTGAGTCATAACTGAGGAAAGGAAAGGCGACACAGAGATGGCTCATCCCGTCATGTGTACTCAGGCCCCTATTGCTATATCGCAGAGTGGTCCTGCTCCCCTGCCCTACCCCCCATGGTGCAAGACCTAATCAAAGGGAGCAGGACGCAAAGGGTCGATTTGATTCTGTGAGTCAGCGAGACAAGGAGCCAGACGGCTTAGCATCTAGGGTCTTCCCTTGCTCCTGGAGTACATTTTCCGTAGCTCCCTAAGAGGCAGAAAGGAAAAATACACATGGCAATAGAGCAGAAAGCTGACTTTTCACTGGTTTTTATCGTCTCCTCTGTAATCTCTATAGGTTGTTGTTCCTTGGTCAAAATGAAAATTCCATTTCTCATTTCTTCAAATATTTAGAATGTTTTCCTACGTGTGGCCAAATGGAAATTTTTAAAGAAGAGAACCAAGAACAAAAATAAGTGAATGTCCATTGGGGATATTTGCAGGAAGAACGAAGGCAGTAGATGGTCCCAAGAGCCATTCTGAGCTACCCATTTAAACCAGGGCCTCAGCAACAGGGCAGTTAGAACACTTCTCTGGAGAGCTTCTTTTGCTTATCTCCTCTCTGTCCCAGGCAGTTTAGCTGTTGACAGTACAGGGCTTTGTTCCTCCTCCCCTCTCCCCAGCCACATGACTATATCTCTTGTACCTCCAAGATGCCTATGACAGCACTGCGTTTATTGGCTTTCTAGATTTAGAACGCATTGTCCCTGGTCAAATGCTGCAATGCCTTTCTCCTCCCTAGGAATAGGCTGCTACAAGTATTTACTTTTAGAGTGATGAATCTACAGTGATTTTATTTGGAAATCCTTTCCCCAATTTATTCCCCAGTTCTTCATTTCTGACGTTTTAGGGTTTTGAAGTGGTCTCTGCTTTCCAGATGACACCAGCTCATCCACCAAATTGCATCCAGCACTGGCCTCGGATGGCAACTGCGTTGCCAGAATTATCCTGGTTGTCAGACATGTTTGTGGAGTGCCATGTAAAAATTATACGGAATGAGCTCACCGTCAAGCAGCTATAAGCATCAACTTTTATAATTCCCGTCTTCCCTCAGGGATAGATAGTATCATTGGCCCAATATCATGGATGAGGTCAAGTTACTTGCCCAAGATTAAACAATGGGTCAGAGGCGGAACGAAAAGTCTACCCCAAATTCATCTAGTTCCAAAGCACAGGCTCTGAAGCACCGTGCTGTGACACCTCGCATCAGTTTCTGATGATCCCTATATGGTTCTATCACATCTGAATAAGCCACTGTCTTTCTCCATCTGGCTCTGACAACAGTTCGCAGCAAATTTATCACATGCGACCTCAGCTGACTTCTCCAATTCTTGCTCCTTTGCCTTAAACGTCGTTGGTCTCTGGACCACCTTTCCGCTCCTAGGAAGATTTTGCAAGTCGTATGATAGGCCATGCCCAAAGGAAATAGAAACGAAAGAACATACCCGAAGCTGTTCTCCAACACCCCTGTCAATAATCTGGGGTAGGACACAAGGAGTCCAAGTGGACCCCGTCTCAAGCTAGCTTGGAATGTTAGATTATGCTGCACTCACTACGCTGCAGCCTTTTTAAAAAAAATATGAAATGACAAGGGTTCCATTTCTATCTTGATTTGTATGATAAGTGGCTTTACTTAATTATTTGGCACCATATTTATTGATAAAGCTTTAAAGGTTGTAGTGTCATTTTGGGGATGCATATTGGTAATACAACTTGCTCTCTGTCTCCAAAGAGAGACTGCAATTACTCAGCTGTGTTAAAGTATCTCCCCTCATTTTATATTACAAGGAATATTCATGAGTACGCTATCAATATCCAAACAGGATGCACTAAATTCTGCTCCTGGGGAAAAGCTGTGAAGGGTCAAACAGGCAATTAAGATCTTGTCTGCTCTTTGAAAGGACGATGTTTACTCCCCCCCCCTGCAAGAAAGATTCCAGATGGAAACCGAGATTTACAAAAGATGAAACTGTTTCCCGATTCATTTCTTCAGGGCTGAAGTCGAGCTCTCGTTAAGTCTGAAAACGTTCAGAAGATGCTTGTTCAGATCTCTCAAAGATTTATGTCACTACGAGCTAATCTCTGCCTTTCCCCAAATCTGGGAGGAGTAAGTGAATGTTTTCTCTGCTGAAGCATTTAGAATGGGTAATTGCTTTCACGCCAGGCATTTTTATGAAATCAAATAATAAACAGGGTCTTAAATTCTTTGTTTTCCTCAAGTTTCATGAGCTTAAAAGAATTTCTGTGGAGAATTTTATTTCCTATGCTGCAACTTTAATAACTCCATTAAAGCTTTTGTTTTTTTCCCCCCACCAAATCCCAGCTGTGTATATTTGGGTGTGGAATGCAGTTTTCTCTGGCCACAACTCAGAAGCAGCTTCTTAAAATTTTTAATTTCTTCGAAAATGTGAAACACAAACAAGTTTCTCCTGGGAAAATAATAGGTAGGCACCAGTTCAGGGATCTGCAGACTTTTTCTGTCAAGGGCTAGATAATAAATACTTTAGGTGTTGCTCTAGGGTGTCAACTTTACCCACGTAGTGTGGAGGCAGCCCCAGGCAATTCTAACCAATTGAGGATGACGGTGTTTCAATAAAACTTTACTTATGGACATCGATAATTAAATTTCACATAGTTTTGGGGCACCTGGGTGGCTCAGTCGGTTGAGTGTCTGGCTCTTGGTTTTGGCTCAGGTCATGGTCTCACGGTTCATGAGCTCGAGTCTCATGTTGGGCTCTCTGCTGATGGGGCAGAGCCTGCTTGGGATTCTCTCTCTCCCTCTCTCTCTCTCTCTCTGCCCCTCCCCCACTCATGCTCTCTTTCTCAGAATAAACATTAAAAATTTTTTTTTAATAAATTTCACTTAGTTTTTACATGTCATAAGGTATTTCTTTTTCCCCAACCGTTTACAAATGTAACAACCATTCTTTGCCGTTGGACCATATGAAAAACAGGCAGCAAACCAGGTTTGATGACTCATAGACTCATTTATTTTTTTTTAAAATTTTTTTTAACGTTTATTTATTTTTGAGGCAGAGAGAGACAGAGCATGAACGGGGGAGGGGCAGAGAGAGAGGGAGACACAGAATCGGAAGCCGGCTCTGGGCTCCGAGCCGTCAGCCCAGAGCCCGACGCGGGGCTCGAACTCACGGACTGTGAGATCGTGACCTGAGCTGAAGTAGGATGCTCAACCGACTGAGCCACCCAGGTGCCCCTCATAGACTCATTTATTGAGTCAGTAAGTGTTTTTTGAGCATCCGATATGTATGGAGAGCAAAACAGGCACCATACCTGCCTTATATTACTTATGGAAGAGAAAATTATTTGGAAAAATTGAAAAGGAGGACATTTTCAAGTATGGGGGAAATGATGAGATTACACTAATCATGTCCCAAGCAACATCTCTGGAAATCTTAACCATAAGCAGTTCTCTAAAGTTACTCTGAGTGACATGAAAAACTGAGGTTTGACTTGAACTTGCTGTTATCTCTGTACTGCCACAGCACACACTTTTTTTTTTTTTTTTTTTGGTCTGTGAAATGTAGAGATTTACTGTCATTCAACAGATTCCTACTAAAAAGTGTAAGCTTCTAGAGAGCAGGGCATTTTACTTGATGCATATCCCTCTCGTAAACACAGCTCAGCCCAGTGAAAAAAGACCAACGAGTAAATGCACTCAGTTTTCCTTAGAACTGCCCTGTAAAATACAGCGGCCACCAGCTCCTGATCTATTTAAATTTAAACTCACTGTACTTCAGCCCCAATTAAATCAGGCACAGGGATGGAGCTCAGGCTTACCGGCCTTTAAAGTAAAGACCCCCAGGTAATTCTCATGCACAGACAGAGCTGAGCGGTACCAGCCACACCGTGGTTCTTCGAGCCCTGGAATAGGAGCTTCAGGATCACCTGGGAAGATTGTGAGGCCTGCACTGTCCTCACCTGAGAACTTGCTAGAAATGCAAATTCCTACCGCTGCTCTCCCCACCAACTCAGAAACTCTGGTGGTGGCTGTAACAATCTTGTTCTAACAAGGCTTCCTGGTGATTCTAAGGTAACCTCTAGCTTGAAAACCGCTGGGCTACACCAAACAGGGCTTCCTCCGATTTGCCAAGACCCGCGCCTGCGCAGGGATGAAAAGGCCAAGGTTTTGGAACGTGTTTGGGTCAGCTATGACGTTAGATGGAATTCACCCCCCCCCAGAGAGGCCCTCGGGCCTGCCTTCCCAGCACAGTAAGTACCAGAGGGAATACAAATGCATGTTTGGGCTCTTTTTTCAAATTATGGCAATCTGGCAGGTCCTCTCTGCCCTGATAATATAATATATGGAGATGATGATTATTGCTTTAGAGCAGGTATATTTTCATCCCTAAGCTGGTTCCATTACTGAACCGTAATGAATCTTAATGGTAACATCACTGAAATCTGTATGCAGATTTAACACATGGAAATTATCCTTTTAGAACAACTAAACAATAACAAACCATCAAACTGTGCTCGTTAGCGCTCTTCCAACATGGCCTTCTCTGACCCCATCAGGAGGTGGGCACAGGAGAAGCTCCGGCCCCACAGACTTAGGGTCTTAGCCAAAACGCCAATTCTTTTTTGTTCGTAAATGTTGGGGCAGGTTTTACACAACCTTCCTCTGAGCAGGTGTGCGAGTGACAAAGTTTGAAAATTACTGTTCTTCTCTCAAAGTGCCTTTTAGACGGGTCTCTAAAACCAAGCAGCATTTGATTATTTGCAACGGGAGATATTTTAAAAGTGATGTCAGGGAAGGAATCTAATTACTCCCTCTGGGTTTGCCTTGGTTCTCTGTAGTGATTCACCAGCAAGGATTGGATGTGCTCTGTTGACCATGCACTAGAAAGGCACAGGTTTTGTGCGATTTCTCCGGGACTGAGAGCTTTGCACTCATCTATCAGGAGTCCAGAACTCTTCTGAGCCACAGCCTTCCTACCCCAATCTTAGTCTGAGCTGGAGCACACCTGTGCCAGGGTGTGTGTGTATGTGGGGGGGGTCCTGAGCCCCAGCGGGTGCCAGTGCCTTCTTCATAGCACCTGCAGGTGCCGGGATGCCCTTTCCAGAAAGGATGATAACACATCAGGGAGGCAAATGGCTTTCTCTAGAATCATCTGCATGTTTGTTTCCTGGCTCCCGAGATCAGGAGCATTAACTATATCAACACATACTAACCAGGTACCTGGAGTATAAGATTTCACAAAGGTCTGGGGATAGAGATGATTCCTGGCCTCAGGGATCTTGCCACGCAGTGGGTTAAACAGAATCGCTAAAACAAGAATTCAGTGTGGCCATCGCTAAGGGTGGCTGGTGCCTCAGTTCAGAAAGAATGTTGGAGAAGGGTCCCTCCTAGGGGAAAACAGGAGGCTTCACTAAGACACTGACTCCGAGCTGAGGAGTTTGAGGGGCAGAAAGGTAGTGGAAGGGTGCTCCAGATGGAAGGATCAGTGTTGAGAAAGGAATCTTTATGCAGAGCAGCCTCTAACCCCCTGGTTCAGTATATTTGGATGTGCCCTGCAAGATGAGGGGCGGCAAAGATAAAAGGATGAGAAGCTTCCGCAGCTGAGTTAGTTTTAGTCCAGCATTCCAGAGGAGAGCCTTTGAGCCAGGGAAGAACATGAAGATAATAGTTCCTCCCAGCAGCATTGTGAATATTTACACCTGTCATGTGCTCGGCACTACACTGAAGCAATTCCGTTGAACCTCACAACGACTTTAGGAAATGAGTATTAATTTCCTTCTACATGTGAGGAAGGGAATTCAGAGAAAATAAGCGGCTGGTGTATAATCACTATTTACTAAGTGGTAGCCAAGTCCTGACTAAGACCCAGTTTGGTCTGACTCCAAAGGCTACGCTTATAAACCCTCTGGCAGCTCGGGGTAAGTGGAGGTGCCCAGACTAGCGAGCCAGGAGAATTGCTGCATCAGGGTGCCAGGGTAGAACCACTACAACTAAAGATGCCTGAATCTAGAATTGGACGAGAAAAATTATGTCCTTCTGAGCTATGCAGAAATTATATCCCAGCAATCATTCACCCAATCTACCGTATGCCAGGCTCTGTACGAGGTCCTGGAGACTCAGAGGGAACAAACCACGTTTGGCTGCCCCCACCCCTCTCAGAAGCCTCCATGGTGATGGAGAACTCAATCACTAATCATGTCCTTACACAAATAAGGTTCATAACAATGACCATGACTTGTACTCTGAGATCAAGCCTTTCTGAGCTTTAAGACCAGATAATAGGTGGGAAGCGGCAGGGCGGGGGGTGGTGGTGGCGTCCAGTCTTTGGTGGGAGAACTAAAAAGACCTTCTTGGGGCGCCTGGGTGGCTCAGTCGGTTAAGCATCAGACTTCGGCTCAGGTCATGATCTCATGTTCATGGATTCAATCCCCACAACAGGCTCTGCGCTGACAGCTTGGAGCCTGGAGCCTGCTTTGGATTCTGTGTCTCCCCCCCCCTCTCTCTCTCTCTCTCTCTCTCTCTCTCTCTCTCTCTCTCTCTGCCCTCCTCTGCTCGTGCTCTGTCTCTCTCTCTCAAAAATAAATATTTTAAAAATTTAAAAAAGAAGAAGAAAAGAAAGAACTTCCAAACATAAGGTCTGAGGACCGAGCAGTAGTTAAAAGGTGGTGGAATGGGGAGGGAAGGATGTTCCCGACAGAGGGAGCCGCAGTGTCTGGTGAGGAGAGGGGAGATGGTAACTGAGAGACAGAATGAAAGCTGATGTTGCTGGACAGTGAGTAGAGAGAGGGAGAGTAGGAGTGGAGAGGAAGCTGGAGGGCGCGTAGGGGCTCTTCCTTGAAGGTCTTGACCCGAGGACGGTATTGAGTGTCAACCTTGGTGCACATTGGTGTACCTGGCAAGTTCTAAAAATGCTGAGTCCTGGGCCCTGTCCCCAGAGGTGGATTCTAATTGATCTGGGGTACCGCCTGGGAATCAGGATTTTAAAAGGTGGTCAGTTCTAATCTGAACATAAGCTTGTGAAACACTGGATTAAAATGTTTTAAGTGTGTATACATCCTCTGATTTCCATTTTGAGAGGTCAGTCTGGCTGTCGTTGGAGAACGGATGGGCCAGGCAGGCCAGATGAGCAGCATTCTTGGCAGCTGGTTAATCAGGTCCTTTGAGGACATTTTATTGTCTATGATGGCAGCCGGCAATTTGTCTGAAATTGCTAGAAAGTTGGGAGGGGTACTTTCCCATCTGTCTGTCTTCAGTTTGTTCCTTTTATTTAAAAAAATACTAAGTCCAATCTGTCTCCTTAAAACTTAAAAAATTGGTCTAATTTCTGTTCCTTGGGACAAGAGAAACAAACCTTCTTCCCCTTCTGTGTGACAGCTTTTCAGTAACAGAGGATGATGATTATGGTTCCCTAAAGCCACCTCTTTTTACACAAGATGCTTGAACAAAGCTTTGATTTAAGAAAAGTTACCCATTTGTTTTCTACGACAAATGATATTTAAACTATCAACTTTTTTTTTAACGTTTATTTTTGAGAGACAGAGAGAGACAGAGCACGAAAAAGGGAGGGGCAGAGAGAGAGAGGGAGACACAGAATCCGAAGCAGGCTTCAGGCTCTGAGCTGTCAGCACAGAGTCTGACGTGGGGCTTGAGCCCACGAAACGTGAGATCATGACTAGAACTGAAGTTGGATGCCCAACCAACCGAGCCACCGAGGTGCCCCTACAGCAAATGATATTTAAAATGATGTAAAAAGCACTGCAGGTTTTACTCTTGGCTTTGGGAAGAGCTGAAGTCAGCATTTTAAATTCTAATTTTCCTATTTGTTTTGCATACTTAATAAACATAATTTCTTTTTTTAGCAAGAAAATGGAAACTGCAGGGAGTTTTCCCCTTCATTTCTGCCCCTCCCCAGATTTAAAGCTTTTTCCATTGGAGAATTTGGCTCAGCACAAATGTAATCTTTTTTTCTCTGTCTCTCCAAGTATGGAAAAGTGATACTGTTAATTGGTGTCACTCCCATTGATGGAGTTATTACTGTAGAGGGCACAGAGCTCATTAGTTTGCATATGTTGGATATCTCATTTAATCCCTTTCACAACTCAAGAGACAGACGTAATCCCTCTCTCGGTTCCTTAGGTGAAGAGAGAGGAGTTAGAGTTTGCCCAAGATCACACTTGCCCCTAGCCCCTGGACATCAGTCTTCCCCACATAGCACAACATCCCTTTCCTATCCTCCTAAGTCCTCCACTCCCACCTTCAAATGCAAGTTTACACCTTGATTAAAGAACAAGGGCCAGCTTGGATCCATGTTCCTTCTGGAAACTTTCCAGATGACCCGACTTGCGTGACCATTGTCTTCTCTGTATATCATGACGTGTGTCTGTACCTGAGGAGGAAGTTATAATGGAGCCTATGGCATCCATCATCACGCACAGTTATTAACCACCAAGGTATTGTTTATTCCTGATCTCTGAGTGGCTTATTTTCTCTACCTAGACTGTAAGTGTCTCGGGGGCAAAGACTGTGTATTAGGAGTCTTTGCTCTCCCATAGCGCCCAGCACCTTTCTCTCTCCATGAGACCATCAATGTTACTTAAATAAATGAATGAATGAGTAGCCAGTTCTGGGAAACCTGATGTACAGACCTTGGAAAAATCCCTGGAAAGCTAGGCGTGGAGAGGAGGAGAGCTGGGTGCACAGGCATACAGGCATGAGCGCTGCCCGACTCTGGGCTCAGGTTTCGGGGGTGCCGCCTGCCAGCCTTGCGCTCTGAGCCACGTCAGTCACCTCCTCTGTAAAACCTGGATGATAATGTAACACCCGGCTCAGAGGATTGTTGTATTAAATGAAATAATAGCCGTAAATCCCCTAATTCCTGGCCTCTAGTCTCATTCACATACATAGTAATGACTATTGTTGTCCCGAGGGTCTGAATAAATGCTTTACCATTTCTCAAGGTAATTCCTGGGCTTGATCGCATGGAATCACTGCCAGCTGTTTACTGAGCTCTCTGATGTGCAGGCATGAAGGCTGGTGTGTGGTACACAGTGGTGAGCACACAGGCATGGTCTCTGGCCCCACAGGGCCTTCCCCGTGCAAAAGGGGAGATCTGTAGGACAGCTCTGGTCCTTTCCTTTCCACTGATGTGAACAGAGGGGCTGAAGGGCAGGCCCAAGGCTGGCCACTTGCTGACCTGACCTTGGAGCTGCGCTCTGTCTGCATCGTGGGATGGCAGCCAGGTGGGCATGAGCGCATTAGTCTGTGGTCAGAGCTGTTTACAATCGAGGGATGTGGTGTTTATTTTAAATACATTCATGCGCATGCATGTTGATTTTGCTACAGCCATTAGCTTTGATTGGTTTGATATTAAACGAGCCTGAATAAACATGAAACAGTGTAATATTCAGCCCCGTTTGACTCCTCAATGTATTTACTGTTCATGAGTAACTATGGATACTAACTTAAAAGGACTGAGATGCATTATTTGTATTTATATGTCAGGATTGGTAGAAATGCAAAATACTAAAACTGCTTAAGGTATTCTGTAGGTCTACTGGCAAGGTAATTTGTTTTTAAGAAAAAAATCCCACTGCCAGTGTCTTCCCATCATCTACCTGTGAGATATGCTAGGTACCTATTTTATTTTCCTCTTTTAAAATTCTTCATAACACGTCGTATCTCGTATTCTTATTTGGTTTAGGTTTCATCCTTAGTAGTCTCTTGGCTTCATGACGTTTACAATTCTGTAGATAAAATTGACCTGTAATTATGTTTGATTTTAGCAAGGACCCTTGCAAAGAACTCAACTTAGATTCAGATTTGTTTGTTTGTTTGTTTGCAAACTGCCCATTTGGAAGTTCCTTTCTTAGCACCTAGGCTCTGATGAGCCGTCCTTATAACCTCTCTACAGCCAACTCAGATACCAGGGTCTTGAAAATATGGACCAATTTACTTGGGGGTACATTCATTCTAGGAACTTGTGACCACTAACAAATAAATTTAATCCAGAGATAGCTACACACTGCCCAGATTACAGTTTAATCATGGAAAGAGGAATCAGACAATCTAGCTGTGCTATTTACCGGTCCTCCAATGACCAACACATTTGAAACTCTTGGATTCTTGATTTCCCCATCTGCAAAATGATACCTCAGAGGGCCCATGTGAGGGTTGGATGAAATCACACCCTTAGACATGCTTGGTGGTGTCCTATCACTGGGACAGATTGGCTGAGTCTTACACATCACCAATTCTTTATTTTATCACTTCCATGAAGATGGGAAGGTTCCCGTGTAGGTGTGACCCTCCTCTGTCCATGAAGCACGGAGCCCACACACTACGGAGATGTGACTGTACATGACAGTCTCCACAAAGATGATGGAAACCAGCAGGCCAAATGCCTATTAAAAAGAAAAAAATCCAAACAATTGCCCATGAAGGGAAACACTAGGGACTAAAAAGGTATGACTTTGGGATTATTCATTCCCCCAGCTGTTTTCCCAAATCACAGAAAACAATTCACAAAGATCCTAAGACCAATAGTTCCTCCATCTTCCCATCTCTCCCATCTGTGGTGGGTTTTATGGATTAAAAGACTCACTAAGCGAGGACACGTGATCAAGGCCTCATGGACGAGCTGTGACTCCTAACCGTGGCAGGGACAGCAGTCAAACGAGAGCATCAACACAACCTTACCCTCAGAGTCTATTCAGGGGAACACCAACGGGCAGTTCTGCATGGCGCATGGCGCACATCTGTCCCACGATGGGCCGAGGCAGAAGACCATGAGGCCGGGAGGTGAGTGTGGCTGAGAGCCCATCTGGAGAGGATCCATGAGGTGAGTGCCTGGCAAGCCAGGGGGCGTGCAGCCCGGGGACTGAGGGCTTTGCTCCAGGGCTGACCTGGGGCCAGGCTAGCACGGCCACATCAGCACCCTGAACTATATTGCGCCTCTTGGGCTCCAGCCTAGCTTGCCTCCACCCCCAAGTACGCTCCGATCTCTTCTCCATGCAGTTTTAACAAGGTGGATTTAAAATTATTCATGTGCAAATATAATTTCTGGAAGAAAATTTGGAAAGGACAGGAAAGTCCAAAGGAATGTCACTTGTATTACCATGCGAACATTTTACCATTTCGCTCTATTCTCCATTTGGTCTTTAAAACTTGAGGACAGAGATTTTAAAACTCCTATTGGAATTCCCATTTTCTATCTTAATTTTACTTTTACTTAATCATGTTTTACTTAATCATTCTTCAAAGTCACTAAGAATTCTTCAGAAACTTGATTCGTAAATGTATCACAGGGCCCTCTCAGGGAGGCAGCTGGCATGAGGAGGGAGAACACTGTTCTATGGGCTGCGCTATTTCCAAATCAGGCGAAGCGATGATGTTCACATTAAGTGTGTTCATGGGCCTGGGTATTAGTGTAGCTGTAGCCATTAGCCTGATTGGTTGAACGCACAGTCATTCCCTATATGAATGTATCTTTGTTAGCCATTCCTCTATTGTTGCTTATTTATATTGCCTCCAATTTTTCACTGCAAATAAACACTGCTATGTTCTATTTAATGTCATAAATAAAAATGGAACAGATTAGGCTTTGTCCCTCCTGCAAGTAACCTATACCTAAATACATAAACATTAAAACTGGCTGTGCTATAAAAATCAACCAACAGAGCAATGAAATAGAACAGACAGCCGAGGAAAAGGCCCTAATATATAAAATGTGTTGTATGACCAAAAAGAAAGAGAGAGAGAAAAATACATCTCAAAGCAGTGAGGAAGGAATGATTAGCAAGTGGTGTTGGACAACCTTAACCTCTTACTGTAACTACAGAATACATTCTTTGTAGATTAATGAACAATATCTTTAAAAATTGAAATCCTAGGGGCGCCTGGGTGGCGCAGTCGGTTAAGCGTCCGACTTCAGCCAGGTCACGATCTCGCGGTCCGTGAGTTCGAGCCCCGTGTCAGGCTCTGGGCCGATGGCTCGGAGCCTGGAGCCTGCTTCCGATTCTGTGTCTCCCTCTCTCTCTGCCCCTCCCCCGTTCATGCTCTGTCTCTCTCTGTCCCAAAAATAAATAAAAAACGTTGAAAAAAAAAAATTGAAATCCTAAAAACCCTGGAATAAAACCTTAATGACTTCAGTTCTGGGGGTTTAGAAAGAGTAAGAATTAAAGCATTGGAAGCAATCAAGAGAGAAAACAACACGTTTGCCTACATAAATTTTTATGACTTACAACATAAACAGGTATTTGTTTGGTTCTGTCAGTACCATGGCTACGCAGTGAATAAAACAAGTTCAGTCTTGTCAGGGAGCTTATATTCTATTGGAGGAAAACAGACAAGAAAACTTCAGAAGAAAACAGTGGCATGGGGGAAAAAAAATGGACATAGTTTCTTTGATCAACTGCAGTCATCAGGAAGGGATACCCTCTGATTTTAATTGTATTGGTGGCGACCATCAAGTTTGTAAAAGCCATTTTTAAGCTATGGTTTTCTTATTACCAAAGATACGAGTGACCTTTTTGTTCCTTCTTGCTTTAGAAGGAGAAGTTATCATGTTTTTTCCTTTTTCTTTTCTTTTTTTTTTTTTTTTTTTTTTTAACCATATCTTTCTTCCTACTTCCTGTTCTCCATTAACGTATGTTGTGGTTGGGTACCTACGTTACACGCAATTTTTGTTTTGTATTTCTTTTCAATGACTATATTTGAAAATTTCATGTGTAATAAGCTTTGAACTCTTTAATTAATGTTAGGACTCCATGCAGGCACTTTTATTCCAGGATTTCCCCATACTGAGTACTTTTCATTCTTGCTTTAAACTGCCGTCCATCAAGTTTTTTTTTTTCCCCCCCAAAAAATTAAGATGTATTTTCTTTCTCTCTTTTTTTTTTTTTTTAAAGATTTTATCTTTAAGTTCCCTCTACACCTAATGTAGGCCTCAAACCTACAACGCTGAGATCGAGAGTCACACACTCTACTGACAGAATTAGCCAGATGCCCCGAGCTGTATTTTCTTAGTTCTTGACTTTGTGGTATGTCTTCCTCTTAGTTTTCCACATAAGCAGCAACTTGTGCGGAAAATCCTTGGAAACAGTCTTTTGTTCGTATTTCTTTTTTGTTATTCCTTTATTCTTTAGCATTGTAGAGGACAAAACACATGCCAGCGTAGTTTTTAATCCTTTGTTGATAATCTGCAGGCATCTAGTTTAGTTTGTTTTCCTGTTTTAGATACCTGTAGAATTAAAAAAAAAAAAAAAAAAGACTTAATTTTGAGAGTGGTTTTAGGTTCACAGCAAAATTGAGAGGAACATACAGAGATTTCCCGTGGACCTTCCACTAGCCAGATGCACTGTCTCCCTCATTATCAACATTCCCCTGCGGGATGGTATGTTTGTTACAACTGATGAACCTACACTGACACATCATTACCCAAAGACCACAGTTTACGTTAGGGGTCACTCTTGGTGTTGTGCATTCCGTGGGGTGGGACAAATGTATGATGACTTTTGTCTGCCATGATGGTATCATACAGGATAGCTTCACTTCCCTAAGAAAATAAGCTTCCCCTATTCATCTCTCCCTTTCTGATAACTTACTTTCTATCCCTTTGCACAGAAGGCATGAAAAAGTAGAGTTTTCCATAGACCTTGCTACCAGGGCCTCAGTCTCTGACCAACTGCTGCTTTACCCAAGAGAGAAAAAATTCTCAGGATATAAACACTTCCTTTTTTAAATTTTTTTATTTATTTTATTTTTTTAATTTTTTAAATATATGAAATTTATTGTCAAATTGGTTTCCATACAACACCCAGTGCTCATCCCAAAAGATGCCCTCTTCAATACCCGTCACCCACCCTGCCCTCCCTCCCACCCCCCATCAGCCCTCAGTTTGTTTTCATTTTTTAAGAGACTCTTGTGCTTTGGCTCTCTCCCACTCTAACCTCTCTCTCTCTTTTTTTTTTTCCTTCCCCTCCCCCATGGGTTAAGTTTCTCAGGATCCACATAAGAGTGAAAACATATGGTATCTGTCTTTCTCTGTATGGTTTATTTCACTTAGCATAACACTCTCCAGTTCCGTCCACATTGCTACAAAGGGCCAGATTTCATTCTTTCTCATTGCCACGTAGTACTCCACTGTGTATATAAACCACAGTTTCTTTATCCATTCATCAGTTGATGGACGTTTAGGCTCTTTCCATAATTTGGCTATTGTTGAGAGTGCTGCTATAAACATTGGGGTACAAGTGCCCCTATCCATCAGTACTCCTGTATCCCTTGGGTAAATTCCTAGCAGTGCTACTGCTGGGTCATAAGGTAGGTCTATTTTTAATTTTCTGAGGAACCTCCACACTGCTTTCCAGAGCGGCTGCACCAATTTACATTCCCACCAACAGTGCAAGAGGGTTCCCGTTTCTCCACATCCTCACCAGCATCTATAGTCTCCTGATTTGTTCATTTTGGCCACTCTGACTGGCGTGAGGTGGTATCTGAGTGTGGTTTTGATTTGTATTTCCCTGATGAGGAGCGACGTTGAGCATCTTTTCATGTGCCTGTTGGCCATCTGGATGTCTTCTTTAGATGAAGTGTCTATTCTTTAGAATAGAAGTGTCTATTCATGTTTTCTGCCCATTTCTTCACTGGATTATTTGTTTTTCTGGTGTGGAGAGGATATAAATACTTCCTGTCTCTTCCTGTCCTACCACTTTGTGCCCTGTTGTTGTTGTTGTTGTTATTGTTATTATTATTACTGGAAGTTTTATTTAATTCTTTGCTCATAAGTAAGGAGTGTTGAGGCTGAGGGCAGGAAAGGGGCCCACGCTTGACTACCCCCAAAGGAGTGTCTGCACAGGAGAGGGAGGACCCCGACTTTCTGATGGGTGTAGATCTGTGCAGCCTCATTAGTGGCCGCACGTGGTGATGGAATTAAGTTACATTTGAATTGTATTTAAATTAAACTGAGAATTCCATCCCTCCCTTGCACTAGGCACACCTCCAGTACTCCATAGTTCCATGTGGCCAGTGCCTAGCGTGCTGGACAGCACAGATTGTAGAACATTTCTATCATTGCAGAAAGTTCAATACTTGCAGCAGAAAAGAAAATATCTATACTTTTTAAGGTTGATAAGTTTTCTCCATTTAATGCAACACAAAAGCATATGTTGGCTCAGATTGTGGATATCCATCCATCTCTATGTCTTGTAAGTAGCAGGACGTTCTCTCATATACTTATAGTAGATTGACTGCTATTCTCTTTAAATGTTTGTTACATTTTTTCATTTTTCACTTGTGCTTTCAACGGTCTTTTACCAAGAGGTTGGGAGAGGCTATATCTGGGGTTGCTGGACACACAATGTATTTATAGAAACTCTGCCCATGTAGTACTTTTCTTTAAACTGAATGCTGGTAGCAGAAATTTTGGAAACTAAAATAGTATATATCCAGCCTCTCTAGCTCCATGGGAAATTTTCTTCTAATTCTGGGCCATTCTGTCTTGATCAGGGAAAGGTCCTTCCTTTGTGGAACTATCTCCACACATGGAAAATGTGAGGCTTTGCCAGGGACTGGAGAATAGATTCACTGGGCACCAGCATGGATTTCATTTAGGAAGCAGGGAGAGAGGATGTTGCTTTAAAAGCTTCTTCCAATAGGGATGTCTGGGTGGTTCAGTTGGTTGAGCGTCCAACTCTTGATTTCAGCTCAGGTCATGAGATCAAGCCCCACGTTGGGCTCCACACTGAGCATAGAGCCTACTTAGGATTCCCTCTCTCTGCCTCTGCCTCTCCTGTGTGTGCACTGCTCTCTCTCTCTAAATATACATTTTTTAAAAAGTTGGGGGGGTGTGCCTGGGTAGCTCAGTCATTTGAGCAGCTGACTCTGATTTCAGCTCAGGTCATGATCCCAGGGTCATGGGAACGAGCCCCTCATTGAGCTCCATGCTGAGCATGGAGCCTGCTTAAGATTCTCTCTCTCTTTCTCTCTGCTGTCTCCCCCACTCACACACTCTGTCTCTGTCTCTTAAAAAAAACACCTCTTCAGGTAAGAGTGTAAGAGTGTGCATGCAGGTGCAGGATGGCTTGGGGAGGGGTGAGGCTAAGGCAAAGGGACAGAAGTCCTTTCCGCCATTGATCTGATGTAATGAGGGCCCTAAAAAATGTTGGGAGGAGGACTAGGAGTTTGGAGGAGAGATCACATCTTAGTGATGGGCTGGCCTTGAGGAGCTGAGAGACGTGTGGAACAGTCCATGCTCTGTGTCAGGCTGATGACTCCACAAGGTCAGGGACCACATCTGCTCTAGCGACCTTTTGCATTTCAGCACCTGGCACAGGTCCCCTACATAGGGGCGCTCAATACATATTTCTCAATGAGTAAATGATCTTGTGGCAACTAGGGGTGGGTCAGGTCCCAGATGACTCTTGGTTCCAGATGTGAGCCACTGTGGTGCTGTTATACTGGGAAGAAGAATCTGAAGCAGAACGAGAAGTGGAGCTTTCCAGGAGGAGAAATGACAAGGTGCACCTCAGGCAATGCGTTAGATGGAGTCTGGCGAGGTCAGAAAATGGGGGCTGTGTTACCAGGACTTCTGGTCTCCTGAACGAGGTGGATAAGAGGTCGGTGATAGGCGAGAGAAAGAATAAAATGGAACAGTCAGAGTAACACTTGGATAAGACTCGGGAGAACCAAATTTGATGTCAACCTTAGCCATCAGCCTGCTTTCCCATTCTGGGGGTTTTCTCATCTATACATTTCCAGGTTGTAGCAGGTAGACTCTGGACACCAGTTTAGGGCTAGGATTATACATTGTATGGGATTCTGTGTCTCAGTGATGCTCGGGATGACACCTGGGGAGTAGGCAAGCAGCGACCAATAGTGAGCCCAGCCCTGCTTTCATGTGAACGCGGATGACTCCCTCTTCTGGCTGTCCCTCCTCAACAGAACATCATAGTGTTCTAGAGGTGGGGTATCAAAGGGTGTTTTACACATACAGCACATACAAGATTCTATGTTCAAATAAGCTTGAAAGCATTTAAATAAAGCTAGACGATTTCTTTATCGCTGTGCTTTTTAATAGCCTTTAATGCGCTCATTGTCTCTCTGGCAGGTTAATGTATTGGACACACTTCTTTAAAAATGAAAGGACGAAAATTATAATCAGGCAAATCTCAGCATGCGGGTGGAGTGGGGGCAGCTGACTTCCTGCAGGCTTGTTGAGAGCCCTTGAAGATGCCCTTTGGTGAAACGGCTCTTGCTGGGGTCTTTGAGGTTGAAGATCAGTAGAGTAAGCCACTCCATTGTCTCTTGGACCCAAGTGCCTCTCAAAGGCTGAAAGAAGCTTCTATGGATTCTGTGTGCACATCTGCCCCCTGCATCCTGCGAAGAGATCTGGACACACACAGGTGTCCCGGTTTCTGAATATATTTGGCTCCCATCGGTCCAGTGGTATTAACCACTTAGCCGTATTTGCCCATAAGCCCGTTCCTTGCTTGTGTCTTGCCTTGTGGGCACTTAGATTTTTTGCAGCATAAAATAATGAGGACCCTGAGGACTTTCAGCTCTAAAAGCTGGGGTTGCTTCCGAAAATTTATCACCAGGCGGGAAAAGTCCCAAGTGGTGTGGATGCTGTCCTCTCCCATTTATCAAAAGGCCTCTCTACTCAGGAAGTGGTCTCCTATGCCTCCAGCATGGGGGGAGGGTGGTGGTTAAGGGGCTGGGCACCTGCCTGCTCTTTGATTGCTGACTGTGTCCCTGGTTCCTGATTCCTTTGGCATGGGGTGAGTGCCTTTAGCCAGAAACAAAACTTCCTCCGTGAGAGCCATTTGCTGGGTCCAGTCCACGAGCCCTGGCCAAGCACTGGGTGAAGTGTTTCTACTCTCTTGTCTCCCTCTCATCCCTCCCCTCTGCAAGACGCTCTCTCTCCCACTTTATGCAATTCCAGAGGCTACTTATTCTAGTCCCCCAGGACTCAGAGGGGAGAAAGCCTCCGGGTCAAAGATTCTCTGAGGCTGGAAGGGCTGAAAATTACAGAGAGGGGCAACAAGCAGCTGTGGCCTTCCAGGTACGACACATGGGCGGGCAGAGGCCTGAGGGAGGAAATCCCACGCAAGTCCTAAAATGGCATCTGAAGTCTTGGTCCTAAACAGTGAGAGGCCTTATTTGATATGGCTCCCACTTGGTAACTGTGGGCTCCCTGAGGGGACATGTGATTCACCTCTGTGTCCCCTAGCATCACTGCTTAGCAGGAGGCCAACAAATATTAATATGAACAAGGAATTAATAGCTACCACTTTCCACACACTGCGGGCCAGGCTCGGTGCTAAGCACATCCTCACTTGACTCTCCTATTAACCCCAGGCAGTGGTATTCTCTTCCCCGTGATACACGTGAGGGAAGAGGGGACAAGAGAGCTGGGTCACCTTCTGGGGACACAGCAGCTGTAGGTGGCAAAGCCAGAGTAGAGGCTGGGTCCCGAAGTACAAAATGAGAGTTCTTGACCACAAGCTATAGACAGAGCAGGTGGGGAGGAGATATCTGAGACACAGGATTGGCTGGGAAGGGGAAGTCTCGTCCTCAATGCAAGTTAAGGGGCACCAGTGGGAACACAGTAAACAGGAGGAGAGTTCCCCCCACGAGGCAGATGCTTGAATCTTCGTCCCCAGCCTGCCTCCTGGCACCTTTTTGGAAACCGTCCACATACTGGCGTTCCGGTGTCTGGGCTGGACCCCTTTCCCCATAAGTCAAGCCACCCAAGCACACGGTATTTTGAGCTCCGTCGCCAGGGTCTGTGTGGTATCGGCCCTCCCTATTTGACCACAGAAGGGAGACGGTGCTGATTCCGGGGCCCAGGGGCGAGCTCCTTCCAGAAGGAAAGCTGTTAACAGCATGCCTGTCTGAAATACTGATGGATGTTTTTAATCACCTTGGATGTAGTATATTTTAAAGTCAGTATTTTCAGCAGTAAATATCAAAAGAAAATGTAGCCAAGTGGAGATTTCTGCCTACAGACTTCATACCTGTCAGCTGGCAAACAGCTCTTGAATTAAACAAATTCAGCAATTCATTTTTCTCGACTAAAAATACAATCATGGCAATCAAAAAATTATCCTTTCCATTTTCACTGAGTTCATATGAGGGCATTCAAACTTTGTTAAAAGGTATATTATTATTATTATTATTATTTTTTTTTTTTTTTTTTGTCTATGGGTCTTACCTGCTTTTGGGAAATCTCCCCCCACCGCTAAATGTTTTCCGGTTGTTGTTTTCATGAAGGCTCTGTCTTCAGTTGTATTTTAGTTTTGTTAAATAGAATAGTCTTAGAACAGTTTTGTTTTGGTTTCATTAAAACTTTTAGTTTACTTCATTAGAACACTTAGCTAATAAAGTCCTTTCCCCAGTGGAAGAAAAAAGTTTAAAATGGTAATTAAAGTCCAGAAGATGGAACAATGAACTGATAACTTGGAAGGCCCTCTGGCAGGAGAGTCTAGGACACAACGGTGATTTTTCTCCCCAGGTAGAAGGAGTCTGAAGCGGAATACCAAGGTGAAATGGGGAATTTTTCTATTTGCATCACCTCCGTGGTTAAGGGCTTCCTGCTCTGTTCTCGGCAGCAGCTTCCTATTTCAGAGGGAGGGGGAGAAACTAATTTTGCTACAGATATATCTCTGCATTTTAATTTCGGAGCTTGTATCCTATCCCGTCCCTACTTGGAAATGTATTTGGTTCAAGAAGTTGCTGTCAAAATGAGTCACGTTAATTTGTCTTTCTGGATGAAGGTGTTTCTAACAGAGCAATTATGTGTTTGCCTACCTAAACATTCACCTCATTTCCATCCAGAGACTCTCCCGCTTTGCTGTCAGATGGAATATACGAAATTGGTTATCTCAGTTCAGAGAACAGAGGATGTGTTTAAATTACATAAAAGATCCTTCAGGCTGGGGCATCTCGAATGCAAAAGCAGAACAGCCAGAGGAAGGAGTGAGTATCCTCTCATTCACCATCTCAGAGTAAATTTTATTCTGTTTCCTCTGCCTGTTAGAACCTTTCTCATGAAAAAGAGTATCTTGAACCTCCACGTTCAATCTACCCTCATTCTGATTGTGTGGCATTCTCGTGACAAAAAAAAAAAAAAAAAAGTCAAGTATATACTTCTGTTTCTTAACATTATAGGAACTGAAAATAGCACGGGGTGATTCTATTTTTAAGATCTTTTAAATTATCCCCAGAAGTATGAATAGGACAAAATGAAATTGGTTTGGGGGGGACGAGATAAAATCTCCATTTCTCCACTGTTACACACGAGGTAAAGTAGTCCGGAATACTAGCAGAATTAGATTCACCACTTCAACTCAGGAAATCCTGCTAGTCCGTATTCTCTGGCTCCTGCAATTTGGGATCATACTAAAGTGCAATTTGATGTTTTATAATTACCGCTTAGAGATAACCGAATTCAGACTCACCAGCGATCTTCATCAGGTGATGACACTTCTCAAATCATTAAGCCTACAAGGCATGTACATGACACTCAGGAATGACGCTCAGTTGTGAAAAAAATTTTTCCCATTGCTTTTTTTTTTTTTTTTTGAAAGGTTAATGTTGATTTTTTAAAGAGTGGTAAAACCTACTCAGAATATACAGGTAATATACATTGTCGCCTCCCACGCGCCATCTCTAAAGCTCTTTTCCTAGAGGCAACTACTCTCAACCGTTCTAGCTATATATTTTTTTATACTTACCCATCTTTTCCCAACTAATATGTTTCCAGTACTCTTTCTTCACTGACCAGTTTTAGGCAATACTTACTATTTGGTGTGATGGTTGAACATTTAGTTCTTTTACCATCACTACTAATTAGCTACCTTCAGTTGCCCCAGTAGAGTTATTTACAATTCCTGATAAAATCATACACTTAAAATGTTTATACTGTGGCCGTGAGCACTGCTTACTTCTGCATCGAGCGGTATACGATGACTGTTTTCTCTCTTGTAGAGTGTTGTCTTTCTGGGAGTGGAGGATTTGTATAGTTTTCTACTGTTCTGTTGCCAATTTCCTGGTAAGCTTGTCTAAGGATTTGTCATTAGTTTTTAAACCTACTGGATAATGGTCTTAGCCAGTTTGGGCTGCTCAGACAAGGTTCCAAAGACTCGGTGGCTTATATACAACAGCCGGAGGCTGGGAGCCTGTGGTCAGCACGCCCACAGGGCAGGGTTCTGGTGAGACCCATCTCCTGGTTTGTAGACTGCTTTCTTATTGTGCCTTCACATGACGGAAAGAGTGGGAGGGGGCTCTTTCTGCCCCCCCCCACCTTCGTAAGGGCACTAATCCTATTTCTGAGGGCTCCACCCTCATGACCGAACCACTTTGCCAAGGCCCTGTCTCTTAATGCCCTCACACTGGGGAGGCATAAGATTTCAAGAAATTTTATGAAAGATTTTGTGAAATTTTTAGGGACACATTCAGTCCATAATAATTATCAGTCCCAGTTTTCCTTGGTGACCTTCTTCTGTGTCTATGTTCTTGTTCCCATGTCCATTGATAATTCTCTAGGACTGTGCCCAGACTGCCCTTCACCATTATCCTGTATTAGAATCTCTGTTTCTGACATCTTTCCCTTTGATTTCCTCTCTCATTTTGTGACAGCACATTCCCCAGTTGCTTCCTAAGGACTTGTGCATTTTAGGTAAATCTTTGAGTCCTTCACATTAAAAAAGTCTCTGGTCAACATTCCCTCTTGAGTTGGTACAGAACTCTAGGTTGAAAATCATCTTCCCTCATTGGTTCTAAAAGGAATTTCCTGTGGTGCCTACTCTCCAGTTTGCTACTGAAAAGTTTGACAATACTCTAATTTTTTTTGATGTTTGTTTATTTTTGAGAGAGAGAGAGAGAGAGAGAGAGAGAGAGAGACAGACAGCACAAGAGCAGGGGAGGGTAGAGAGAGAGGGAGACACAGAATCTGAAGCAAGCTCCAGGCTCTGAGCTGTCAGCACAGAGCCTGACACGGGGCTCGAACTCATGAACTATAAGATCATGACCTGACCCGAAGTCAGATGCTTGACCAACTGAGCCACCCAGGTGCCCCGATAATATTCTAACACTTGCTTCTTGGCATGCAGCCTGTTATTTTTCCTTCCTGGAAGCTTTTAGGGTTTTCCTTTTACTTTAGAGTTCAGTATCTGGTATATCATGATAAGCCCTGGTATGGATGTCCTGCCTTTCACTGGGCTGCATATTCAACAGGCCTTTGCAATCTGAAGACCCACATTTAGTCTTAAGAAGCTTTCTTGTGTTATTTCATTAATAATTTCTTTCTGCTTTCTCTGATCTCTCATTTTACAAATTCTAGTGCTTGGACTTTCACAGATATATTCTCTAATTGCATTTCACTCTCTTTATCTTACATTCTGTTTGTTCTTCATTTTGTCCTCAGGACACCTGGGTGGCTCAGTCGGTTGGGAACCCACCTCTTGTTTTCAGCTCCAGTCATCATCTCACGGTTGTGGGACTGAGCCTGCATTGGGTGTGCTGGGCATGGAGACTGCTTAAGATTCTCTCTCTCTCTCTCTCTGTCTCTCTCTCTGTCTCTCTCTCTGTCTCTCCCTCTCCCCTCCCCCGCTCATGAGCTCACTCCCTCTATCTCTCTCCCCCCTCCCCTGCTCATGAGCTTGCTCTCTCTCTCTCTCTCTCTCTCTCAAAAGAGAAAAAAAGAAAAGCATTTGGTTCTTGTTTTATGGATGGAATATCTTCTTCCTCTGCTTGAGGATAGTAATCTAGTGAGATGTCTGATGTTCTGCTAAGACAAAGAGATGATGACATTATGAATATAATCCATATTCTGTTTACTTGTTGTTTTCTTTGGGGAAAAAATAAAAACAAAATTAAATGCAAAAAGAAATTTCTTTTGGTTCTTTGCTTCCTTCCACCTTTATTTTTCTTCGATTGTTTTCTTTCATGTTAGAGGCTTTCTTTAAATTTCTCTTTGTCCACCTTATTTTTAAGAGGTTAGCTTTAAAAACACTGGTTTGGATCTCTGTTTGGAGGGCTAGTTAATAGAAGGCTGGTATGTTAAAGTGTTTTCTCTGGGACCATGAAATGTTTTCCGGAGTGAATGTGCCAATCTTCTGCTGAGGGAAGTGTGTGCTTTGCTTTGAGGTCGTGAGTCTGGAATTTGGGATGGGGGCTGGGCATTCCAGTGCTCAGAATGCATGCACACTTTGACTTAACTCACTTTGTCCTATTTTTATCCCTGTGTCTCACTCCTTCCTTCTTGGTGTCCCTGAGCTTGGAAGTTTCTAGACACATTTCTTTAAGTACTAGACAGTCTATTTTCTGTAGGAGGAAGGTAGGTAAGGCTGTGGTGGTGTGGGATGATGGAAGAAATTGGTGGGGAGGAGGGGACAGCTGCTCTACATAAAGATGACTGAGGGACACCAGGATGGCTCAGTTGGTTGAGTGTCTGACTCTTAATTTCAGCTCAGGTCATGAGCCCAAGTTTATGGGATTGAGCCCCGTGTCCATGCTCAGCACAGAGACTGCTTAAGATTCTCTCTCTCTCCCTCTGCCCCTCTCCCCCACTTTCACTCTCTCTCTCTCTCTCTCTCTAAAAAATAAAAGACAGCTCACCCACCCTTTTTTCGTTCTGCTTCTCACCTCTGCCTTTCACAGCCTCTGGTACTGAGCTCACGCTTCTTGAGGGTTCTACAGGATGAACTGGCTTTTGTATGGTCAGCAACCTCCGCTCTCTGTGCATCTTCCTTGCAACACACACGTAGGCTGCAACTTCCTGCCTTCTGTTGTCATGATTTCATCTGTGTCCGGCCTTCCAAAAAACACATTGACATATTTCACCAGCGATTTTCTCCTCTCCCAATCTCTCAGAACTTGTGGCTTAATATCTGTAATTTGAGCGAATTTGGTGGGACTTAGAGAGTGACAGGAGATGAGTAACACTTCTGTGTCACGTTCACGCAGAATTCCCTCTGGTTTTCTAAATCAAATGAACATGGACTCTGAGGTGTCCACAGTAGAGACCCAGCTGACCTCAGCCTGTGTTGGGGCCTCTTCCTTTCCCTGGGGCTTAACAAGGCCTCAAGCGCTTCCTTGGTGCCTGGTAAACAGAAACCAACTGCTAGACTTCTGTTCTTTGTGGTCCCCCTGGGATTTGCTTCTTTTACAACATCACGATGCATAATCACTTTACTTGCTTTTTTCATTATTACAGTTCTTAAATTTTCACTGTTTTCCTCACTAAACAACATTCCAAGAGGGCAGGGATGATGTCTTCCTTGTTTACTGTTTTGTTCTCAGCTCCTTTCTTCATGTTGGTCACATATGTGGAGTCAATACGTATTTGTTCAATGAATGAATAAATGAATGGATGTTTTTAAACAAGGCTTTTATGTGATTCTAATGCAATCTGTCCACTGACCACACTCTGATAAACACTGCAGAGTATTTACTTGCCCTCTTTTGAAATCAATAGTCCTCAATTAAATTCAATTTGATTCCATTCTATTCAATTCACATTTTGAGTAGCACCAGAGGGGAGGGGCCCAACCCTGTTAATCTCCTAAAAAGTGGGTCCTACGCCCTTCTATTCCACCCCAACAGACTTTCCGTTGCAACAGGATACAAGCACACACCTCCCAACCCTGACACACCAGCAAAATGGGTATCTAGCAAGTGTGACTGTTTGTGACTTCTAGGTGCTCATTCTTCCTTACTAACAGCACCGTGGATTGTTTTAAAGGAGGGAGGGTTTCCGTTCCACACTTGGGTGGACCTGCTTCGGTGATCCCATCGAATTGCTGTCCATCTAAGCTGGAGCAGCTTCCTCGTCCACATGTGACCACTGGGACACCTTTCCCAGCCTACATCTCAAGCAAGTCAATCTCAAAGCCTGTCATCTCATTCCCAGCCTACATCTCAAGCCTGTCAATGCCAGGACAGGCAGAGTCAGCCGAGGGCCTCCATTCCAGCACCAGCACCCAGGGGAGATAGTCAAGCAAGGAATTCTTCCTGCCCTAACACCCCGGAACTCCCTGCCTCCCATCTTACCTCGGTGACTTCTATGTGTGTGGTCTCTGGTTTCCCACACGTGCTGTCTCTCTCTGTCTCTCTCTCTCTCTCTCTCTCTCTCTCTCTCTCAGGGACTTCCAGGTAGGTTCTTAGTGTCCTTGTCTCAGTAGCAGCTGGTTGAATTGAGGGTGACAATGTATCCTCCCCCAAAGTGACATTTCCCCACTTTTCTACCCAGGAGCCGCAGTTCTAACCAATGGGATGTAAGCAGAAGTTGTTGGGTAGATTTTCTAGTAAAAAGAAGTGGCCTGCCTCTCCAGTGTTTGTATCTCTGCCTCATTAAGTAAAAGTTCCTAGGTGAGGACAGATGCCATGTTTCCCCTTCAGCCCTGGCCATATAGGCATGCCTCATCAGGAGAAAATGGACAGATGCAAAAATACTAACTTCTGCAACAGGTGATTCCATACATCTGAGACACTGTTCGCGTGGTTTCTTTAAATATCTGCATCCCTTTCTAACTCAGTTACATTTAAAATAAGATTTCAAATTGATGATTTGAAGGAGCACATGCACCCCAATATTTATAGCAGCACTATTGACAATAGCCAATTTATGGAAAGAGCCCAAAAGTCCATCAACTGACAAACGGATAAGGGAGATGTGGTGTGTGTGTGTGTGTGTATGTATGTGTGTGTATATGTATGTATATATATATATACATATATATGTATGTTTATATATGTATACACACACATGAGAATATTACTCAGCAATCAAAAAGCAATTAAAAAGAATGAAATCCTGCATTTGCAACAGCATGGATGGAACTAGAGTGTGTTATGCTAAATGAAATATGTCAATCAGAGAAAGAAAAATATTATATGATTATCTTATGATTTCACTCATGTGTGGAATTTAAGAAAGAAAACAGATGCACATAGGGGAAGGGAAGGAAAAATAAGATAAAAACAATGAGACAAACCATAAGAGACTCTTAAAAACAGAACAAACCAAGGGTATCTGGAGGGGAGGCAGGTGGGGGGGATGTGCTAAATGGGGGATGGGCATTAAGGAGGGCACTTGTTGGGATGAGCACTGGGTGTCATACGTAAGTGGTGAATCGCTAAATTCTACTCCTGAAGTAATTATTACACTGTGTGTTAACTAACTTGGCTTTAAACAAAATGTAAAAATTAAAAAATAAAGTAAAATAAGATTTCAGAAGCTTTATATTTTAGTGCTATATAGTGTTCAAGACTCAGACTCTGGACACAGAGACGGACTTGAACCCTAGGTCTGCTCTTTTCCTCAGGCAAATAATACAGCCATTCCGAGCTTCAAGGTCCTTATTGAGAAAAGAGGGAAGGGGAAGCCATTACTTCAGAGGCCACGGTGGGGGAAGAAATGAAATAACACTCATAAGATGCCTGGCTTATGGAAATGGTAAATCATGTTAGCTATCATTATAATCGGTATTATTGATCACAAAGCGCAAGCTATCCATCGATTCAACCCGATGCATGGGCTGAGAGATTCCTTCTAATTTTCACCACTGGGGACAGTATTAATGGTGCTTTTCCAGTTTCTGAATGCATTTTCAGAATCCTACTTGGGAGACGGAAACATTTTCTCACTCTTGCTTTCAAACTATAATTCGGACTACCCCTAAAATACTATATACATCTTTGTCAGTTAACCTTTTTATAGTTTTTTAATAATCTTTTCTATAGTTTCCTGGAGAGGTGGGTTCAGTTTTGATCTTTACTTCAAGATACATACTATAAGGTGCACCTGCCGTTAATGTATTCCGTCCAATGAGTTTGGACGGTTGTACAAATTGGTGCAGCCACAACCCAAACCAAGAGGAGAGGTAGGTTTTTAATTGGCTTGGCTTTTAAATATTATTTGCCCCCTTCACTATGATGCTCTCAGTAAGCAATAGGTATGAGACACAAGTAGCCAGCAGTCACCAAGACGAAGACACAAGAGTGAATCTGACAAGTGAGTCTGTTGGGATCCCACTTTCTCCCAACCTGCCCTGCGCCTCGCTGCGCTGACGTCCTCTCGTCTTGTCGCTTCAGCCTTTCTTCCTGTCTGTGCTGCTTGCTTTCAGCCTCCCAACACATCCGTCTCACATTCCGTATAAATCCTCTCTTGAACCGTGTCTGCTGCAGCTCTGCTCCTTCTACTCCCCAAAGAGAGACCTTTGCTTCCTCAGTCTCCACTGCAGTCTGCACCCCAGCTCACTGCAGTCTGACTTCTACCCCCATCGGGTCACCTCTCCATAACAGTTGGCCCTTGTGACCATCCCAGCCAGGGAAGGGCTTGTCCCTGCCTGAGACTTCCAGGGCCCAGCTGCTAGCGAGCTGCTGCCCTCTGGTCTGCCTGATGGCAAGTTCAGAGAGTCGACGGGGAGAAGACCAGGGGTAGCTGGCATCATATATTTCCTTGCCAATGGTGTAGATAGCTCGAAATGTGAGAAAACACCACTGTTCTGACCGGTGCCGTGTGTTCTGAGGAAGCCTAGATCTGCTGTTCCTTTGTGGGGAAATCTCTGATCTGAGCTTTGCCTGGGCCAGCCAGATTCGGCAGTGGCTTAGGTTTCCTTTCCGCTGGGAGGCCAGGATGGTCCCTGCAGAAGCAGCTGGAGGGGAGAACGAGACCCCGCCCACCTGCCTACGGCCCACAAAGCTCACTGTGATGGCCAGTTGCCGGTGCCTCCCACTTGTCACGTAGGAAGCCTGGGTACACACATAAAATAAGAATAAACACATAAAATTCGACCACAAAAATCAGAAAAATAAAATAAATGAAATTTTATAAAGAAATCAATGATACGACCAAATAAACGTTAAGGCTGAGAAGATCAAATGGTGGAAAATACTAGAAGTACTTTTTATATTGAACAGCGTGGGATGGATTAAACACAGGGAATGAGGCTGGCTTTTCATTCACAAGCCCAGCTCTGCAAGAATTGTCATTTCCTTTATTGAATCTCTCTCAAGCTAATTTTGGATTCAGGCCTTCCAAACCTCCAGGCTGGTGGAAAAGTGATCTGGGTTCTTTTGATGGCACCACCCACCTGGCCTCCTGATCATGACAAGACCCCGACCCTGTCTTCGCTTCTCTGGGGGAGAGGGTGGCGCGTGGGGCGCAGCGATTACAACTGTCTTTCACGGCAGTGACCGGTCGGCGTGCTTTGCCCTGGGGGGCTCTTACCGACCCTGAACCTGGGCCACCCGGCAATGAAGTCTCTTTGCTAAAGCTAGAAGCTTCTGTGTGTCTCCACAGCCTGTCTTTCTGGACACATCATCAGCCCATCCCTTTCAGCTCCAGCCACCTCCTTGGGCTTGTCTCGCAGGTACCAGAGACCTCTTAGTACCCGACACTTTTGTTCTCTTCAGGTCTCTCCAAAACCACCCTTGCAGCCGATGTTTTCCAGACTCACCTGAACCAACAACCCCTTCACTGGGCTGGGACTTTTAGACACAAAACCCAGGACAGGTAACATTTTGCTGGCAGTTTCTGTTTGGCAATAGGCCCCTGCTGGGACAGGGAAACACAGAGCTTACTCTCTGCTTTAAAGGAGGGAGGACAGGGGTAGAAAGAACAGGAGGGGAGGAGAAACCTACATTAATTAAACATAAATTAATCTCTGAAAATATCATCCAGCTTTGTACATTATGTGCACGTGACGCCAGTCACTAAAGTTAATGATGTGGGGAGATGGTCAAAATTCACGAATTGTAAAGAGGAGGGTCAGATGAGCCTGTGTCCAGGAGAGCATTTCTGAGATACATAAATAAATGCATAGACAAAAGACAGGCAGGAAATCTGCTCATGTTGTCTATAGGCAGTAGGATAGCAGATTCTTTTTCTCTTTTGACTTACCTGCTTGTTGTTGTTGTTGTTGTTGTTGTTGCTTAACTTTTCCATGGTGAACTTGCTTTAGTTGTGTGAGCAAACAGAATAGATGAGAACAGCCAAACGTATATTAGAGAAAAAGAAAATAAGCCTCATGATACTTTTCATTTTTGTCCGTGCCCCCCATCGTTTGAGGAGAGGAGGCAGGAGGCTAGTCTAAATGTCCTGCAGGGTGGCTGTCCCCGGTAGATCAGTGTCCTGTGTTCTGAGGACTCTGCTGGTGGAGGAAGGGACCCCTGGGTCTCTGGCAGCCACATGAGGCCTGGCTCACCACCTAGGTCTAACATGCCCATCTGTCTTTCCTGCCTGCTTTAGGAAGGACTCCTACCCCACCACAGACTGCAGGCCAGGTGGAATTTGGGCAGGAAGGGGGTCCTGCCTCCCTCAGTGGTGAGGACTCACAGTGAGTCAGCTGGCATCGGGCCCCATGGGTGTTTAATATCCACCTGTGGGCAGCTTTGACTTCCTGGGAAGTGAGATTGCTCGGGGCTTACATCAGGAAGACAGCTCTGCAGCTGTTCCAACCTCACCTTGTGACCCCAAAAAGCCATGCCATGAAGCACAGCTCCTGTCCTGTGAACACTCTTTTGCAGCTAAAAACAAAGTGGCCTCCAGAAGAGAGTGATGGAAAGAACAGGCAAATCGTTTTTATGCTGTGCCTTGGAGCAGAAGCCGCTAATGAGTCTAATCCATCCACCTTCCAGATGCCTTAGCTGTCGGCGACTCGGCCCAGAGAGACAGCCCATGTGACCCTCCCCCCACCTCTTAGGGTGCCCATTCATTTACCTACGGAACCATCAAACCCAGCTCCCCAGATTACATTTCAAATGATGGAGTGTTCCAGAAGGCTTTCTGCAAACCAAACCAGGCTTTGTAAATGTGAGCGGTGATTGTGGTTGGCATCGCAGCTCAGAGGGCTCATTCCTAAGTTGTCAGGTTCTCTGTGTCGCAGGTGGGTGGATATTGTGCTCCGCTGCAGCCAGGGCCTCTGAATGCAGGCAGCATGATTAATGGGAAGCTCTGATGAGAAGTACTTTCTTCCAGAAGCACTAGAACCCACCTCCCTCTGTCTTGGACTGAAGTGCAAAGAAAGCAGAGGCTAGGCTGGCTTACTGTCTGTTCCTAGTTTAGCATCTTTGTGATCTCTCCTTATTGATTTCCTTTCACTGGAAACTCCGTTGCCTCTCTGATGAGTCAATTTCAAGTGGATTTCTGTCTGTACAGCGTGTGCTAGGATTACCCACTGTGTATCAGCAATGGCTTGGAGCCTGGGTGTCACTGTAGCTTTAAAAACATCTCGAACAGCTGCCTGGATTGTCGGTCACCTTAACTCTCCTGAGAGCCACTTTGTTGAGAATACAATAAAGGAAATGAAAATTAACCTCGTGTTAGGACAGCTGGTGTCAGCACATTCAGTTTTGTTAAAAAGAAAGAAATGGATTCATAACTAATTCCTGTCAGACAAGGAATTTAAAAATAATTCCTGGAATGCCTAAGGCTAGAACTTTTTGAAAATTCTACAAGTAGTTTCTGACAATTACGAGCTCCGCTTTACATGCCACCCGGAGTTCACTCCGGATGATCATGGCTCTTCCATCATTTGATTTGTGGTTCCATTGGATGCTTGGGATGTGTCCTTTTGCCCCACAAGTTGTTGACAGGGCTCTGTGGGGCAGCTAGAATCTGTGGGAATGAATCAAGAGTCAACAAAACACATTTTCACTGTAGTCCCGCTGCTTTTGGCTACAGTGAACCCTATCCTGGGCAAATGTGTGTCCCAGTCCTAGTTCCCACATTTTTTACATAACTCCTTCCCTCCCCTGACCACATTACCATACATTTAGCAACTTCTCTTGAGTATCCTTGAATCTGTACCAGTCAGCCCAACTTGATTGGTCAAGTTCCAAATTACAGGTGCTCAACCTATGCCCATCAAAATTACATGGGCAATTAAAACAATATGTTCAGGCATAGTTTTAAGCCTGGTAGGGCCCTATTATGATTCTGCTTAACCAACTCATACTACAGATCAAGCCATTTCTCCCAAAGGTACACCTCCTACAACCAGAGGAAGCTTCGTGGCACATAGTTATCTGGGAAGGGCTCATCCATCATTTCCGCAATGCCAGTGGGCCCACTGGGCCAAAGATAAGGCCATTTTGGAATACAGATGCTTATGATGAACATCCCCTCCTGGGTGAGAAACATCACATCAAGCCCATCACTTACTCTGATTAAGGCAGTGGGGGAGAGGACACATTGAAGAGTCCTGGGTATCAGTGATGAGCTTGTGAGGTCAGGAAAATGAGGGCAATGATAAGACAGTGCTGGAAACACTAGGCTTCCAGGAACACTTGCTGCTTGTGTACTGGTTACCAAGAGGCATTAAGGATGCAGAATGCTTATCAAACAACTTCTGGAATAACAAAATCCATCTCCTGCTCATTGTAAAAGATAATTGAATTAATTTTTCCATTTGGGGTAGGAAAAAGGAGAGGAAGTGAGAAACAATCAGGATACAACCTACTAGAGTCTGCAAATGTTTCGTGAAATTATCTTGCATAGGTTAGAACCAAAGAAAATACGCATCTGTCCTTAACTTGTCCAGCAAGGAAATATGTCCATGGAGAAGTCTTTAAAACTGGCTGAATTTCGTTTCCAGAGGATGATTTTAACAAAGCAGTATAACCATCATCATCATCATTTTCCCTTTAGCACCTCGATGATTGATGCCAAAATGAGCTGATAAATGTGGAAAGCTTTATTAAGCTTTATACAGCATACAAATGCAACATCTTATTATGCCAGAGTCATGCCCTTTTCTTCAATGTGCTTCTGTGTATATACCAAAGAACTCACAAAAGGTTTTTTTTCTTCTGAGAAAATACACTGGTGTTCCCACCGTGGCAGCTTATGTTTTGAGTGTGGGCTTCCTGCACACAGAGCCTTATTCTTCTGACATGACTCCTGAGAGCGGTTCCCAGCCACTGCTACGCGGGTAGAAAATCACACAGCACTGTCTTCTGTATTTGGATTTCGTGAGTGGCTCACATGTTCCCTTAAATCAACAGTTTGCAACCGGGAACAAATTTGCCCCCAGGAGATATTTGACAAGGTCTGGATACATGTTTTGGTGGTCACAGCTTGAGGGGGCTGGTGCTCCTGGAATCTAGCGTGTAAGCATCCTGCAGTGCACAGGACAGCCCTCCAAAACAGAGCCAGAATGATCTGGCCCAACATGTCAATGGTGCCATGGTGAGCATTCCTGCCTTAATGACAGGCACCTTGCTTCCCAAACAGTCCTGGTCTCCCAGAGCAGCAGAGCAGGGAAAATCAAGCCCCCAGAACAGCTGCTGTTGTGCTGTGACAAAGTCAGGGCACAGAACCATGTTGTGGGAGATCAATATGAGCCTTTAGCTGGATGGGCGTGACCACCCGGCTTGCAGGGAATGAGGAGACACAGAGCCTGCTTAAGAGAGGAGTCAGCTCTGGAGGAACAAGTCTGAACAGGAGGCTTCTTGCTGCCAAGAAGGCAGCCCACCCTCTCTTCCCAAAGGGGCAGGATTCATGGACCCGGGAGCATAATCGTTAGCATGTGGCACAAAAAGCTAGGTGGTAAGAGGTCAAAAAACTAAAATGGGGGCAGAGAGTTGGTATGCTCCTTTAATGGAATAGTTGCTAAATTAGCTGGAAGGAGTAAAGATGATTTTGAAGGACAAGAAGAACACATGCAGGTTAGCAAATGTTGCATTTGAGGGCTATAAACATTCCTTCCAGGAGAAGACCCCAAGTTTGTCTCAAGGGGAAAGCGGTAGATTTGCGAGTAGCTATAGAGACTCCTCCACAGCTGTAGACCGGCAACCGAATCTTGAGTGAAAACCAGACTTGGGTGGGAGGACACTGAGTGTGCTCGCCCATCACTGATCTGCAGAGCGAAGCCTGTCGATCTTTGGAACTTCAGTATCATTTATGACGTGGAGTTTATCAAACTAAATTTGATTCAGGAAGCTTGTTGCGAGCATTGATCTTATTTAAGGAGGTTATGAAAGACGCATGAGCAAGCAGGACCCCATCCCTGCACGTATGAGACTCAAGACTACGTGATCTAGAAGGTTCCAATTCTTGCAAGTCCTCAGAGAAGTCAAACTCGCATCTCTGATTCCATGGTGGAAATACTCTAGATGATTTAGCATTTGTCAGGTTAGATCTTTAATCCTTAAGAAACTGGAAATCAGGGACTTACAAAAGGGGGAAAGAAATGGCAATCCAAATCTGACAGTAGCAGAGTGTGAAATGACAAATGTCATTAAAACTTTTTTTTTTGGTCCAGATAAATCTCGTTTTTTAATATAAGAAACTCACTGAGTCAAATGAATGCTAATTAAAGCAGAGATAGTGTAAGTAAAACTTATACTACTTTCTAGTGTGAGTAGAAACCTCTGATTGCACAGGAAATGCATGAAAGAATCAGTCTAGGAGGGGCACCTGGGTGACTCCGTCCGCTAAGCCTCTGGCTCTTGAGCTCAGATCGTGATCTCACAGTTTCATGAGTTCGAGCCCTGCCTCGGGCTCTGTGCTGGCAGTGTGGAGCCTGCTTGAGATTTTCCTTCTCTATCTGCCCCTCCTCTGCCCATACTCCCTCTGTCTCTCCCAAAATAAACAGATAAAGTTGAAAGAAAGAAAAGAAAAGAAAGAATCATGCTAAGAGAAAAGAAAGCAAAGACACAAGTCAATCTTGCTACATGAGGGGTGTGCAGGGGCTCTGCAGACTGGTCCCATATCCAGGAGCCCATCAGTGAAATGCTCCCGTAAGTTCCCAGAAGGTCTGTGCAATCACCACACGGGATCAAGCGATCCATCCACAACGGTACTCATCTGTCAGAGTAAAAGGACTCACTTGTAACTTTGTGCCCTCTGAGCTTGGAAGCCACTGTACCCTCCAACTTCACCCAAAGCCCAGAAAGGCAAAGTCCACGGAAGAGGACGATGAGCAAGGCTGGGAGTCCCCATTTCTGTGCGAACGAAAACGAATCACAGATGGTCCAGGAGACCCGCGGCCACTGCGTTTTAGAGGCCTCTTAATGCTCAGGTAGAGTTGATGGGTTTTCCTTTCCAATGCAAGACAAGTTGAAATAGTAAATTGTGACTACTGCGTAGTTCTTAAGTCTCACTAGGATTTGTGTGACCTTGCTCTGGAATAGAAGTTTCTCATTACGGCACCATATGAAACACCTGATGCTTGCAGAGCCGCTGGGAGAAATCTTTGCCCCCAAAGTTATGCAAGTGGTTCTCCAGGAAAGATGGAGCAGGACCTGTCCTTTAACTGTCTCAGATGGGACAACAGAGTTGTCCTTTGTGCCATGCTGCCCCGTAGCACCCATACGAATCTCTGTCTCCTAAAAAAAAAAAAAAAAAAAAAAAAAAAAAAAGTGAGGCCAATTCGACCCAAGACATGAAAAAAATTCACCTATCAGAGGGCTGAAACCTGGGTGCCTATCTCTAAAGGTTGATTACATTGCCTGTATTGAAAGGAGGGAAAAAAAGAAAGCAGAATAATCTTTTGGCAAATCTCTAGGTCTCCTGGTATCATGGGATTTCCTTCTCTTGGCTGGTTTCAAACGAAGAAAAGTAAGTTCAACCCAGAAAAAGGAGGTTCTTTTTGAAGGTCCTTTTTGAAGAAAGCATTTTGTCTAGTGACCTGCTGCCTTAAAGTAAGAGTTCTTTTAGGCTGGGATTTCCAAAGGCCTGGGTCAGGGAGTCAACATCTTTGAGTCTCCTCCCCTTTGCCCCATCGCACATAGAAATGGCAGAATGCATTGAAGTTTATTTGTTTTTTTTTTTTTAAGTAACAGGAAATGATAGAGAAAGGGATGGGAGCCTGTGGAGAAAGTGAGCATCTCATCCAAATTAGGGACGTAGTAAAAGACCATGTGAGAAGGTGTGTTGTTATATTTGGAGGGCTCCAAGGCTCCAGGAAGGACCTAGAGTAAAAAGACTGCGGACTGAATTGTCATGATTTTTGAGAACTGTTGGTCAAGAGAGGATTTATTTCAATTGTCAGTGTTGATACATCCCCATATGACTCTTCTCCCAACTGGAGTAAAGCTTTAGTTCTTCAAGGTTTGACAATTAATACAAAGTTTACGGTGATACTGAATGCAATTGAATACTTGAAAAAATTCCATCTATACATAAATTATATGTATATTAAAACAAATACCGAGATAGCAGACTTAAACCCAACAGTATCAATAGTTACATTAAATGCAAATGGACTAAACACTCTAGTTAAAAAGCAGAAATTGTCAAATTGATTTCAACAACAAAAGATTCAATTATACGTTGCTTACAAGAAACAGATTTCAAGTCCTTTTAAAGTTTGGGGAAATATTTTATGCAAACACTAAGCCTAAGAAAGCTAGTGTGCTAGTTAATATTAGATTAAACAGACTTTGAGAAAAAGAGTATTAGCAGATAAAAAGGGACATTTTCCCCATGATAAGAGGATCACTTCATCATGATCAGATGGAACTTTCCAGTGAAGGAAGATGACGGAGTGAACTTTTCAATAAACTCCAAAGCAAAGAGCATTTTTAAACACAAGACACTAGGATAAATCCATATTCCGTTGCTTAATCTTGGGAGTGAATTTGACCAACCTAGAAGTACTTGAAGGAGCAGAAAGTTCCAGAAAGAAAGGATCCCCTCTCTCTGACCCAAATTCAGGAGGTGAGAATATAAAGGGGATTATGCCAAGGAATTGCCCCGTATCCAGTACTTTCCAGTCTAATTGGCAAGACTTTCTAGAGGACTGATAAATACTCTAATCCGTAAAAGCAACAAATGAAGTTCTGTCGAACAAGAATAACCCAAGTTAGCTAAGTTAGAAAGAATGCAGGCTGGGGTAGATTCTAGCTGACCCACACAGAGATGCAGGGAAGGTAAGAGCAGAGAACACAGAAGCGGAGGGAGAGACGGAACCCAAGAGCCAAGGGGACAGAAGAGAAATAAAGTACAGGCGTCAGAGTGGAAGAGGCTCTAGGAGAGAAGGCTAGTGGTCAAGTTGGGCGGGAGAGTGTGTGACGAGCCTGGCACACATGAGACCCCAGAGCTTGTACCAGCTCAGGACTGATGAAGACAATGGCGACCGATGTCACCCAGGGGAAAGAAAATTGATGGAGGCATACAACTAAACCCTAGGTTTCACCCAGGGTACTGGTTTTCTGGGGCTACTGGTAACAAAAGACCACAAACTAGGTGGCTTAAAACAACAGAAGTTTTCCCTCTCATGGTTCTGGAGGAGAGATGTCCAGAAGCAAGGTGTCTATATACCTGGCTGCTTTCAGAGGGAGGCTCAGTTTCATGGCTCCCTGCTAACTTCTGGTGGCCATCAGCAATCCTTGGTCCTTGGTGTGCCAGTCATGACTCCAGTCTCCACCTGCCATGGCAATCTCCCACATGGCTCTGCATCTCAGGGGTGCCTTACCTTCCTCTTATAAAGACATCTGTCGCTTCATCAGTTCCTGAGTTTGAGCCCCACATCGGGCTCTGTGCTGACAGCTCAGAGCCTGGAGCCTGCTTCGGATTCTGTGTCTCCCTCTCTGTCCTTCTTCCACTCATGCTGTCTCTTTCTCTCTCTGTTTCTCTGTCTCTCTCTCCGAATAAACACTAAAATTTTTTTAAGAAAAGATTTTTAATTATATCTGCAAACACCCTTATTCCAAAGAAAGGAACATTCTGAGGTTCCAGGTGAACATGAATTTGGTGAGGGCGGGGCGGGGCACAGTTCAACCCACTACACCAGGTACAAGGAACCGAATTACCTCATACTCTAGACAAGCACTTTTCAAACTTTATTGTGTCTGTAGTCACCTGGGGATATTGTCACCATGCCGTTTCTGATTGCGTAGTGCTGGGCTGTAGCTGAGAATCTGTGCTTGTATCAGATTCCAAGTGATACCCATGCTGCTGGTCTGGACCATTTGGAAAGGCAAAGCTTTAGTGTCTATTTGGAAATGTGTGCAGTTAGTTAGCCATGTTTAATCTAACTCCCAGTAAAGCTGGTATGTCCACAAATTGTTTAGAAAAATAAGCTATCAAGTCTTTTTTTTTTAAAGGTCTATTTATTTTTGAGAGAGACAGTGCATGAGCAGGGGAGGGGCAGAGAGACAGAGAGAGAGAGAGAGAGAGAGAGAGAGAGAGAGAGAGAGAATCCGAAGCAGGCTCCAGGCTCTGAGCTGTCAGCACAGAGCCCGATGTGGGGCTCAAACCCACGAACCACAAGATCATGACCTGAGCTGAAGTCAGATACTTAACCAACTAAGCCACCCAGGTGCCCCTCAAGTACTTTTCACTGAAAAGTAAACAAAAATAAACAGAGATCTGGGTGTGAAACAAACTGTTTTCTCAAAGTGAAAAGCACCAAGTGTGAGAAGGTTGTATGATTTGTGTTGTCCCCCCTCAGTGTTCATGAAAATCACTAGGCCAGCACAAATGCATCATGCAAGCGAGGCTTTTATGGGAAACTTGAAAGCACGGAGCTTTGAGCCCAGGTAGTTTGGGGAGGGACAAATGTCCATGAGGCAGAAGTCCCTGAGAATTTGCAAAAATTGGGAGAGGGGAGGTATCAGGGCTCATAAATGTTGTGAAATCGAGGATTTAAAACAAGTAAAAATATTTGAAAGTTAGACGCCAGCCAGTACCTGGGTGCTGACTAACTACTTAGGTCCCACAGAATTGGCCTTCTGTAGGACAGGATTTAGGCAACTCTACCCCTAGCTTTGTCATGGTATAGTCTTTATTCAGAGGTCAGAAAAGGGCAGCCTGAAAAAAAAAAAAAAGGATTTTAAAATAGCCAATTGAAAACAGCGGTGGACAGGGCGGCTTGGGACTCAATATTTTGAAATCAGTATTCTGTCCTGGTAGTTGGGACGGACGTGGCAGCCACCTGTCTCATTTCTAGACTTGGTTCAATAAGAGGAGTCTTGCAAAAATATATCCTTCTTCTTAAACACTTTGCAGAGAGGGCTGTGGCGTGGGAAAATGAGGGTTGGCCATTAGATGACGCCAGTGAATGCCTCACCTGGCTCTGACAACATTGACTGTACCTGAATCCTGTGATCCCAGAAAACAGCAACGGTTAAGAAATCCCCCCAGTCCTTTGTGTTCTGGAACGGGCTTACTGCACGGAAACTTCCCTCTCCACAGGGCTTAGATCTGAGTCACGACTGACCCCCTTGTTAAGGGGTCTCCATAATGGCCCCTCCGGAGGAACAGGCTGACCTCTGATCTGCCCCACTGCCCCACACCTCGTCCTTTCTAGACTTGCTTACTTCTCTCTAGAAAGGGAAACCCTTTACTGGCTGATCCCCGTGATGCTTGGAGATCTCCTGGTCAGAGGTCTTGTGGCTGCAATAGCTCCCTTCTGCACTAGCCCCTCCTCTTTGCAATAATCTTTTCGAATCAAGTCTCTCCTTGCCTAAGTCTGGATTTCTTATTTGACAGTGAGAAAAATAAAGAGACACTTGGGCATAGGCCACTGTTTGCCTATGACTTTGACTTGTTAGGTCAGCACAGCCCTTCACCCCCAAGTTCATGAAATGGTCCTTTGGTGCCACTCCATGAGCCTTCTCAGGGTGGCGGTGACACAGTCAAGAGGCAGTCAAGCTGGAAGACAGGACCCCTGGTCTCTATTCCCACACCAGCCAATTACAACAGGAGCCATGTGGCTGTAGGTGCGTCCTGTGGCCTCTGGAACCTCAGCACAAGTGATACCTTAAAGAAGCTCTTGACTCTTTTATTTCATTTCTAACAGCTACAACTCTGTGATTGATTAGACTTCCAACCACTAACATCTTGAATTCTAATGGTGTTTTTTTTTTTTGTCTGAAACTTTCAACTAGGTTCATATCAGTAACTGCTGCTTTTTATTTACTTATTTTTATTCGTATTTATTTATTTATTTTTTTTGAGAGAGAAGCGGGGGGGCGTGCCTGGGTGGCTCAGTCAGCTAGGCGTCTGACTCTTGGTCTCGGATCAGGTCATGATCTCACGGTTTCATGAGTTTGAGCCCCGTGTCGGGCTCTGTGCTGGTGGCCTGGAGCCTGCTTGGGATTCTCTCTCTCTCTCTCTCTCTCTCTCTCTCTCTCTCTCCCTCTCTCCCTCTCCTTTTCTCTCTGCCCCTCCCCCACCCACACTGTCTCTGTCTTTCTAAAAAAATAAATAAACTTTAAAAAAAAATTTTAAAAGAGAGAGTGTGGGTTGGGGGAGAGGGGCAGAGGGAAAGAGAGAGAGAGAGAGAGAGAGAGAGAGAGAGAATCTTAAACAGGCTCCATATTCAGTACAAGCCCAACATGGGGCTCAATCCCACAACCCTGGGATCATGACCTGAGCCAAAATCAGGAGTTGGTTGCTGAACCAACTGAACCACCCAGGCGCCCCAATAACTGCTACTTTTAACTGCTCTGCGTACAGTAGTGTGTGCCTGTGTGTATGTGTGTCCACACGTGCAGATGTCATGTTCTTAGGAGGCTGGCAGTGTCTCGATGCTCTGGGCGACTCATTTGACTTTCCTTCCGCCTGTCACTGGCTTTCACTAAATTCATTTGCTCTCCTTTGTCACCTTCCTTTATGGAGGTCAATAGTATTTGCTTATGTGGGTGTGAAAGTCTAGGGTATTGACGCAGATCTGTAGTGAACCTAGTGGACCAGTCTATGCTTTTCCCAGCGCGTGGACGGACACCCTCTGCCCAGTGTCCGAGGCACTTCTGCCTTCCTACGTAGGTCTCTGGAGTGCTCACTTAGTGTTGACAGATTCCAGTAAAACATCACAGCAAAAGCCCCAGAGATAGAATGACTGTGCCAACTAGTTTGTTTTTTTAATGTAGGTTTTCAAATTCTATGTATCTTATTTATTTTCTTTAGCAAGGGGAGCTTCTGTCAAACAAAATCACATGCTGGGACCCATCTGAATCACAGAACACAGAACAAAGGAGCTTCTTCGCCGTGAAAGGGCTTCGGGGGCCAGAAATCCTGCCCTGGGCTTCCCTCTGATGCCGTCTGGGGTTCCTCAGGGGCCACACTCTCACCAGTGTGAAAGTCACAGATCTAGGTCAGCCCCTCATTTTTTCCCCCCAACAAACAGTCCTTAAATTACTTTTACTTATATTTTTAGCTTTTACTTTTTACAAGTGTTTTTTTTTTTTTTTTTTAATTCTGGTTAGGTAACAGACAGTGTTGTATTAGATGTACAAGAGAGTGTAGGCCAGTCACTCAGTTTATTGGCAGAGAAGCTGCGCCTCGGAAAGAGTGTCTTGCTCACAGCCACGCAGCTGGTGAAAGCGGAGCTGAGGTTCTAGGCCTTAGGTCTTCCTCACGTGGACCCCCTCCCTCCCCCCAGGGGGCCACCGATTCACCTTCTTCACATGGTCCTCAGACCCTCTCTGGAAAGCCACCGGATGCTCCTGGCTCACCTTCCTTTTGTGGGTCCCCAGCCCCGCTGGCTTTTGGCCTGAATTATGCTAGAAGAAACATGTAAAGGCAGGGAAGGAAGGAAGAAGGCCAATCCTTTTTCAAAAGGTGCTGAAACACTAAACATTCAGCTACCTGTGGCTCTCCAATATTTTTAAAAATGCAACTTACAGAAATACAGTAGTGCTGTTTGCCATGTGGTGATTGACGATACACATTCTTTATTTTAGGATCGGCCTTCGGTCAGTTTTAAAATTGGATTTTCGTTTCAAAGAAGATCAATCCTATTTCAAAATTATCAGGATCTCTCTGAAAAAATACCAGAACATGGATCTGTAACAATTTGAATAAAAATGTAAGCTCCGAATGACATCATTAGTAATATACCCCTGCAGGCGAGCATTACTTGGTGGTAAGACATGTATCACTGCCAGCACGTTATGAAGTGAAAAAGGGGCAAAAATTTTGCAGGCTGGTGGATTAAAGAAATCTATCAGGCTGATTTAGTACTATGCCCAAGAGAGACGAGAAGGCCTAAATATTTAAGCTTCTTGTATTTGGCTCGAATGTGCCTGTTTTATAAGATGGTCACACATAAGATTCACTTCTGCTCCCAAGCCCTAAGATGCAGAAGCACCAAATTCTCCACAAGCTCCCAGGGAGTTTCCATGTCTTGGGTAGTTAGGTTGAGACCATGTGACTAGATCTGACCAATGGGCTCTAAGAGGAGCACGTGTCTGTTCCAGTCGGAGGTATTGAACAGCAGGGATAAATCTCGATGTCCCCTCTTCTCTTTTCTAGGCGCTCTGGAAGTTCTGCGGGGGGGGGGGGGGGGGGGAGCACCACCACATGAAGACCACAGAGGCAAAGTGTCACTTTCATTACATGATGTCAAAGGTGCAAACTATCAACGAGACTTACCACTGTTGACAATGACCTTGATCGCATGTCTCGGGAAATGTTTGTCAGATTCCTCGGCCGTGAGGTCACTTTCCACACTCTATGAAGAATTACATTCCCTGAAGGTCGAGCAACTGCTTAAATTACCCAAAATTCGTCTACATGGCAGATGTGTCTATTGCCTCCCATTTATTTATTCAACCATTTATATCAGTATGGACTCATGGATATTTATTTTATGCTTTGGGTTACAATCTGATGTTTCTTTATTTTGTTGTTCCGTGCCCTGGCCACGGAAAGCTCTTTCGGCTGGCTCTGTGTCCCTTTGACGTCATTCTGGATTTCGGTTTTTTAGCCCTTCCTTACATTTTGGCATTATAAGATGTTCCGGGCTCATCTTCTATATTCGCCTCAGCGCTCAGATTAGCATGTCCCCAGGAGCCCTGGTTCCTTTTATTAGAGAATGGTGTTGGAAACCAGGATCTGGGGGATACATGTGCCTGTTGTTCCTGGGGTATGGTAGCCTCTAAGTCCTCTTAACTGACAGAGTAAGGAAATAATCACGTTTGTGTAACCCACGCGCGTCCACTTACCTGTACATACTTCTTTCTATACGTCATGCTTTTGTAGTTTTAATTTTTGTTCTTAAAAAAATAACCTCTTGAGGTGTACATTTCATCCATTGATTTTTTCCCCCAATTCTCTTGGTTTTTGATCATATCTCCGGGAATATGAAATTCACTGAGCAGAGCATTTGCTTTATCTTACAAACTCTGTGTGCATTTTTAATTATTGTACAATTCAAAATGATTTGTAATTCCTACTGGGACTTCTTTCATCTATGGGTCCTTTAGAAGGGCATCTTTACATGTTCACACATGACAACCTCATAGCTACTTTGTAATTGATTTATAGGTTTATATCTTTATTGCGTTATCAGAGGACGCAGTATATGGTTGTAATTATTTGCTTCATGGTACAGCTTAATGCCCGTTTGGGGAAATGTTTTGTGTGTGCTTGAAAGAATATGCACTCTGTGGTTTCTCCATGCAATGTCCTACACCTGTCCATCCGTCCTGGTTTCTGATGATGTTGTGAAGTCTTCCAGATCTTTACTGCATTTATTATCCGCGTGTTCTACTGGTGACCAAAAGACATGTTAATTTCTCCCCCACAACTGTGGATTAATCTTTTGCTGGGGCCCTGTCAAATTTTGCTTTATATTTTGTGAGTTTATCCTACTAGGTACATGCAAATTACTCATAGTTATATCTTCCTGATGACTTGAAAAAGAATATTATGCAATGTCTCCCTTTATCATTTGTGATGCTTTTTGCTTTAAAGTGTGCCTTACCTAATGCGAACACAGCTTTCTTTCTGTAGCGTTTGAGCGGTACATCTTCTATTTTCATCCTTGTTAGGAACTCATAATTTATGCATGTCCCTCACCATTGGGCTCTTCCTGTTTGCTGGTCTGACGGTCCTTCTCTTTTAATTGGGCCATGCAGTCCCCTTCTGGTTCATGTCACTTTCAGATATATTTGGGTTTCTGTCTACCATGTTACTCAGTGTGATTTGTCCCATCTGATTCATGTTCTCTTTTCTCTCTTTTCTTCCTTCTGGATTGATTGAGAATTTTTGTATTGTTCCATTTTCCCCTTTGTTAGCTTGCAAATTGTATGCTTTTAAACACTTCTTTTAACAGATACCCTAGAGAAACAGCCTTCAAACTATAGGGCATGGGGAAAATCCAGCCCATCGCCTGTTTTTGGATAGCTTGTGAGTAACAATAATATTACATGACATGTGAAAATTAAATGAAATTCACATTTGATCATCTATAAATAAAGTTTTATTGGCACACAGCCACATTCACTCATTTACATACTTTCTATGCCTGCTTTCCTGCCGCAATGGTGGAGTTGAGTAGTTGCAACACAGACCATGTGTAGTGTTCTCAAAGTTTCTTTCACAATGTCTAAAGTATTTACCATCTGGCTAGTTATAGAAAAACTTGGCCAAACCTTGCCCTAGGTATTTCACCATACACCTTTGACTTAAAAAAGTTTTTTACTACTGAGTCTTTTATGTCATTGTTACCATGTATGTTAATTTCATTTCAAATCCCTCTGGATATTATCTTCCTTTATACAGTTAATATTTATTTAAGTTTGCCTACATATTTACCTCTTCCTTTGTACTTCTTTCCTTTATGCTTCTTTGACCTTCCATTGGATATCACTGTCCTTTTTGGTGTAGGTCTGCTGACAAGTTCTTTGAGGTTTTGCTAGTCTAAAAATGTCTTTATATTGCCTTTAGTCTTGAGATGTATTTTCCCTACCTATAGAATTCTAAGATGACACTTTTTCAGTGCATTAAATATACAATTCTTGGGTACTCTCGTGTCATACACAGAATTCTGAGGTGGGCCCCAAGATCCCACCAGCTGCTGTACACACACCTTCTTCCAGTTAGTCAAAGACTAGATAGTTTGCGAAGGGATTTTGCAGATGTAATTACGATCCCAAATCAGTTGACCTTAAATAGGGGGACTATCCTCAGTGTGCCTGGGATATGCAGGTGGGCCTGAAAAAGGCTGGGACTCTTCCTAAAAAAAAGAAGTCCAAGTGCGAGAAGGATTTGATGTGAGGAAGATTCTTTCTTGCTGGATTTGGAGATGGAGGGGACCACACAGCAGTGAACGTGGGTGGCCTGTAGTATTTCAGAATGGCTCCCTGCTGACAGCAAAACACAGGGATCTCAGTTCTACAGCCATAAGGAATTGAATCCTGCTAAGGATCAGAATAAGGTTGGAAGTGGATTCTTCCCCAGAGCCTCTAGATTAGAAGGCTAGCCAACACCTTGATTTCAGGTTTGTGATGAGCAGAGGGTCCAGGTAACCCATGCCAGGTCTTCTGGCCTATGGTAACCGTGAAATAATAAACAAGTATTGTTTTAGCCACTAAGTTGGTGGCAAATGGTTATACGGCAATAGAAAACAAAGACATCTGGCTTCTATTATTTTGACATCTGTATTCCAGTTATACTCTTTTGGAGCGTACCTCCTGCCCCCTCCCCATCTGCTTGCTTGCATGATTTTTCTCTTTATCGCTCCTTTTTTGGGCAATTTTACTAGGATGTGTTTACGTGCTATTTTCTTTGTACTTATCCTACCTGGGATTCCTAGAGCTTGTTAAATCTACATATTGATTTTTTTTCTTCAGTTTTGGAAGATTCTCAGCCATTGCTTCTTCAAATATTACTTCTGTTCCACCTTCTCTCGCCTTTACATCAGGAACGTAAAATTACATGTATGACAATTTCGTACTGTGTCTTTCTTGGCTCCAACCTTTATTTTCCATCCTTTGTCCCTCTGTGCTTCCAGATTGATATTTTCTCCTGATCTGTACCCAGCTTCCTATTATCTCTTCATCTGTGTTTAGTCTGTGGGAAATTCACCGAGTCCTTAATTTTATTATATTTTTCAAGCTTAGAATTTCCATTTTTTATAGTTTACGATCCTGCTCTAAAATTCAACCTTAGCCTTTACCTGTGTGAATATAACAGTTACAGCGATTTAAGTCTGTGCCTTAGTAAGCCTGTTTCTATTGCTGATTGTTACTTGTCATTCAGGATGTCTTATCTTGCCAGGTGTCTGATTATTTTTAGTATGGCAGACATTACATTTGCAGAATTGTAGAAATAATTGGAGGGCCAGGATGATGATATCTGCTTCAGAGAGTATTTATGTCTGTTTTTCATTATTGTTGTTGTTTTATATGTCTGAGGGGATCACCACTCCAAAATAATCTATTTCAATTTCATGGGTTGACGTGATTTAAAAGTGAGATGTCCTCTGAGTGCCTACTTCCAGTTTATTTTACTCCTAGAGTAAAAGAGACTAGAGACTTTTGGTTGCCAGTTCAAACCCCATGAGACTATCAGAGTGCTGATAAGGTTCTCGGCATCTCGGTGGTCCCCTCAAGGATTGGCATATGACCCCATGAGAAAAAGCTGACCCCAAAACTGAACTTATTTTCCTGAGCCTCTTTTGACCCCAGGATCTTGACCCCACCCATCTTGTCCTGCCCATCTTGTCAGCACTCAATGCCTTCAAGGAGATTTTAAAAATATTTTGTCCAGGGCACCTGGGTGGTTCAGTTGGTTAAGCCTCCGACTTTGGCTCAGGGCATGCTCACTCAGTTTGTGAGTTAGAGCCCCATATCAGTCTCACTGCTGTCAGCAGAGAGCCTGCTTTGGATCCTCTGTCCCCTTCTCTCTCTGACCCTCCCCCACTGGTACTCTCTCTTTCTCCCTCAAAATAAACAAACTTAAAAAAACATTTTGTCCAACTTTTTTAAGAGAATTGGTCCTATTTACTTTGGGCTTTTATTACTGGAAGCAGAGTGTGGTGCTTCTCTTTTGATTTCTGTGTATGAGATGTTGTACGGGCAGGTAAAATCCCCTAGTGGTTTTCCATCAAGCTTTTTAATCAGTTAAATTGAAGAAAATCCAAGAATTTCAAAACAAGTATTTAAGCTTTTGTTATCTTTTGTAACTATTTCATCTGTACAAACCAAGGATTTTTTTTTAAAACTGCAAACCAAAGTGGTACAGAATAGTTGGGTGATGAAATTCCTATAATTTTTAAAAATTTATTCTTTTTTTTTTTCAACGTTTTTTTTTTTTATTTTTTATTTTTGGGACAGAGAGAGACAGAGCATGAACGGGGGAGGTGCAGAGAGAGGGAGACACAGAATCAGAAACAGGCTCCAGGCTCCGAGCCATCAGCCCAGAGCCTGACGCGGGGCTCGAACTCACGGACCGCGAGATCGTGACCTGGCTGAAGTCGGACGCTTAACCGACTGCGCCACCCAGGCGCCCCTAAAAATTTATTCTTGAGAAAGAGAACATGAATGGGGGAGGGGCAGAAAGAGAGGGGGACAGAAGATCCAAAGCAGGCTCTGTGCCGACAGCAACGAGCCTGATGTGGGACTCGAACTCACAAACCATGAAATCATGACCTGAGCTGCAGTCGGACGCTCAACCAACTGAGCCACCCAGGTGCCCTGGATCACGCAAATCCTAATTTCAGATATTTTTATTAATCAAAGGGTCTTTTTATTCTCATTGACAGGCTTAATAATAAATCATGTTGTAAGTTTGAACAAATGAAATAATGTGTACCAATAAGGTTCCACTTTGGTTTTTGAGTTTCATGAGATTAATTTTGAAAATGGAATTTCCAGGCTCAGAAATTTGAAAATCAATAAATGAATGCAACCAACTAACTTGAGCCAAATAAAAAAAATATTTTGGTTTTAAGTGTTAGCACACCAAATAGCTCACGAACATTGTGTTGGGAGCCTTTCTGGGCCCTAATCCAAAGTAGAGACAGATGAGCATGTCAAGATAATTCTTGAAACTATCTTGAAAAAGATCATTTGGGGTAGACTTAGCTGTCCTTACAGCAGCAGTTTTCAGCTGGTAACTTGTGAACTAGATACATTTTGCCTTTACATTTTATTTTTTAAGTCTTCTGCATTTGCTTCCGGCATTTTTAAATTAGAAGGTTTTATATAGAACAAAATCCATACTTCTGACTTCCCTTAGACAATTGGAAGAAATGCACTAGCATTTGTCACATGGTAATATTGGGTTGGAGTTGAATAGATGCTGTCACCTGTATTACTTTCCTGGGGCGGCCAAAAAGAAGTTCTACAAACTGGATGGCCTAAACAACAGAAGTTTATTGTCTCCTTTCTTAGAGGCTGGAAGTCTGAGATCAAGATGTCAGCCGGCTTGTTTTTTTCTGTTGGCGGCAGGGAGAATCTGTTTCAGCCTCTCTCCTGACTCCTAGTAGTCTGCTAGAAATCTTTGGCATTCCTTGGCTTGTAGACCCATCACCCTGACCTCTGCCTTCATCGTCCTATGGCATTCTACCTGGGTCATGTCTATGTCCAATATCCTCTTTTTATAAAGACACATCATATTGGACTAGGGGCCCACCCTACCCTAGTATGACCTCATCTTAACTAATGGCATCTGCAACAACTCTACCTCCAAATAGGTCACATCTTTGGGTACTGAGGGTTAGGACTTCAATATATGAGTTTGGGGAGACACAATTCAACCCTGACACCCACCTTAGAAGGGCCATGTATTCCTCCATTCCTCACAGTTGCCATCTGATCGAGTATTCATTTCTGTTCCTCACCTGGCCCATGAAGGCATTTAAATTTGCGAAACTTGTCCTAAAAATCCCATGGGTTCAGGAGGCTGTGCACTTGGCACGTGGTCCTAAATCTTATGGAATCATAGGATCATGGGATGTCAGAGCTGGAATGAACCTCAGAGATTAACTATTGTCATTCTCTAGCCCTCCAAGAAATGCTCCAGCTGGCCTATTTCAAAATACTTTCCACAAAGACCCCAGAAATTCCTACTATTTGCCTGAGATTTTATAAAAATTCCATCACATTGCATTTATTTGAGGAGGGAGACAAGTCTGAGGTTCCCCTCTCAGATCCATTACATAGTAAATGAATCCCTTTCCCCTAAACTTTTCCCAGGAACTGGTCCTGTGGGAATTGGTTCATTCTGCAGGGCCTAAGGAGCGTTGTTTATTTGTTTGTTTGTTTGTTTGTTTATTAGAGTATTTGCAATGGAGTTATTTTTTTTTTTAGAAAATAAAGAGGCTTTCCAACTAAATAGGGCCACTGTGTACAAATTAGCTCAGGAAAGGATGCTTCTCAATGGTTCAGCTGTTTCATAGGCCACTTAACATACAGCATGGGTAAACACAAGTTCCCATCTACAAAGGGTTTTTCTAAATTTATAGCTTCTAAACAGCCATTAGTTTTGCTACCAGATGGGTCACAAGAGGCAAGCCGATAAATCTTTAATCTTCAGTGGATCATGCTTTCCCATATGCATGTTTATTCTCTGAATCTATGTGTGTTTCAGCCAGGGTACAGCTGATCTCCCACAAAAAAACATGCTGTCGAGCGAGAAGGAGTCAATAGCATCCAGTGCCCACCTGCTCTTTATAAATTCTGACTCCTTGCATTTTCAGAGGAGAATCCAAGGAGATCCTGATCCTGTATATAATCCCTTGTGATAAATTATTATAAAAGTTGATGCACAATATAGCTTGACTTCTAATGCATCAGTCAATAGTAATCCGCCCTTAAAAGCCGTTAGGAAACGCCCTTTTGTTTCCTCTAAGAAGTTTGTAGTTCATTCTTTTCGCCTAAAATGAAAATGGGATTGAAATATTTTTCATTACTAGCTTATAATAGCCTAAATCAGCCCATTCAGGTACCTGATGCCAAATTAGATTCTGCCACAGAGTAAATATTAAATCACTTAATTTTCTGCTCAACGTCTTCATCATTGACTGTAATTTGCCTGACATAACCTGAATGTAATTTCAAGTATACGGTACAATCAATATAACAGTAAATAGATGACATTTGCAAAAGACGGCAGAACTCATACAAACATTAATGCACTGGTCCCTCCAGGTGTTTTGACAGCGCTTATTAGGAAGACCTCCTTTGCTATGAAGAGTGAAAAAAAAAATGTCTTGCAATTCAAATAATACCTTATAGTTTTCCAAGTGCTTTCATGACCCCTGGCTCACGTTTTCCAAAATGAATAGTAACTCTATGCCATAGTTAAAGCAGTTTCCGTTTTCTGAAAGACACTGATGCTTGAGAAAGCTGATGACCCATCCAAGGGATACAATCCGTATCCTGGGCTCAGGCTCGAGTTTTCTGCACCTGGAGGACAATGTTCTTTCTCCTGTCCTATGTCACTTCTCAAAATATTGTGCTTCGGTATTTCTTTATCCATTAGTTTTAAGAAGCCCCACCCCGGGGCACTCTAAAAACACTGGCACACATTGTTTGCTGTCACCGTTGTAATGCTCTGAGGCCACCAGTCACGGGCTTGGATTTGCTTTATGTTAACTGCATCATGCAGGTGGATGCCTGGGAAATTATCTCCAAGTGTCACTAGCCACCACGTGCATGCATTGCCCTTGATCAAGGGGAAAGGAGGGTTTTGTGTTCAATTCAAAAGGAGAAAGAAGCTGGCCTTTATCAGGAGCTCAGAACACCTCCAAGAGGTCACCATCATCTCTGTACCTTTCCTCAGCAGCTTCTTGAAAAGGACAAACTTAATTCTTACCAGAACATCTTTAAAGAGACTATACTTGTGTTGGCTTCCTTGCATTTGCTCGGAAATTAAAGGAAGACAGTATTTTTGTTACAAAAATCACTTCTTAATAACAGCTTGATATGAACTAATTGCTTGCGTGGCTTTGCAGGCAGTGGCAAGAATTATTACATTGGCTGCGTGCTCTGGCTTCAGGCTTGGGCACACTTGGATGGGGCTCGGCCCCCAGGAGAGCCCCCAGAGTTTTCGCCTTTCCAAATAAATGAACTCCATGCCCCCTTTGCATTGACTTTGAGGGTGGTACAGGCCCTTCCCCAATAAATTGGTAAGATTTGCATTTAGTAATCACGATGTGACGACGGTAGCCATATCTTGCCGTGCGATAAGACACAGATTCTGAAGCTAAGCTACCTGAGTTCGAATTCTTCCTCTTCCACCAACTAGACATGCTACTGTGGTTGGGTTACATCACCTTATTATGCCTCAGTTTATGCATCTGTAAAATGGGAACAAAATACTCCTCTTTTACTTTCTGTTGTTATGACGGTAAAATGAGTCGCCATATGTAAAGAGCTAAGAAAAGTGAGGGCACATAGTTGGAACAGAATGAATTATAGTTTTTGTTGTGGTTGTAACGATGAAAACAATGTTGGCCCCTGAGAGTCGAGAAATATATTTCCCCTGACTTTACTCTTTTTTCCCAACTTCAGAAAACTGAAGGCTTACACAATATTTCCATGACCTGGTCGAGGTCTAACAGCTAGCAAATGTCTGAGCCAAAAGGAGAACTGATTTATGTGCCCAGGACTATCACGTTAACTGGTCAAGTTAGCCAGCCCACTGGCCAAATTACTCAAACAGCCTGAAGTCAATGAGCTTGGTGGTGCACAGAATGGACATTGGATTTGGAATCAGAAGGTCTTGTTCTGACTCCAACTCTCACTAACTCAAGTCAGTTAACTTCTCTGATTTCACTTTCTGCATCTGTAAAATGACCCCGCTCTAACCCACTCTGTAGGAGTGTTCTGAGAGGTGAAGAAATACCATATTCAAGAGCATTTTGTAAATTCAAATGTCATGTAAGGTATCACTCATTAATTTTTGAGATCTTATGGAATGATTTTTCTTTTTTGCTGTTGTTAATTGAACTGACTAGATCACCTGGTTATTTCCTGCCCCATAGATGAAATCTGGCCTTTCTTTAACGTGCAAGCATACAAATCAGCCTTGAAACAAAGGTTGGAAAATGTCCCAGCCCATAGAAATGGGGACCCTGTCCTTCCTCCCCCCTCCCCAAAACTGTGTAGGTTTGTATCCATTAATTGAATAATTCATCCATTCACGTATTGTACTTCCTTCTATGTACCAGGCATTATGCTGGATAATCAGATAAGTAATACACAATCTTGGCCCTTGGGAGGTTAACCGACTTCATAAACAGATAATTATAATCCACTATGTTAAGTGGAGTACCAGATAATTGAATTGCGCTAAGGAAACCTTTATCTAGGAAGGGAATTCACAGAAGACTTCCTGGAGGAAGTCACATCTAAACTAAGTCTTAAACTGGGGGGAAAAAAGTCATTAGTAGCTAAGTATATGGGTATACTTTGTGACCCTCCAGGAGTAGATGGCAACACTTGGTTGATGGCCTGACCCCAGGGTGAACCCAGCCCAGAAATGACAAGAAAATCGATGTCTCAGCTGAGAATGTCCTTCAAAAACCTACTGACTACGTGGGGCTTTGCTGTTGCCAGTGTCTTAGGGCAGATGTTTGCAAACCTAGCTTATTTAATGTGTGAAGTTTCTACAGCGGACCATGCCTGCCTTTAAAGGAGGAACGGGACACTTTTTCTCTTAGAATGACCATAAGCAAGTACTTACCTTTATGTAGTGCAGCTCTGTGCTAAGGCTGAAGATAAGAGTGAATTCAAATGAAACTCTTGCACACACTAAACCAAAATGAAGGGGGTAAAGTAAAATCAGACCAGAATTCATGGGAGTGAATTTCCACCTATGAAGCAAGAGTCAGTCTCATTATCATTTTAAAAGATTTGGGGGTTGGAACACATATGGGTATTGCTCTATAAATATCATTTAGCATGCACTAAAAATAGCTGTTCATACATCAGTTTGAGAGTTTAGCGACTTCTGGAAAGGCAACAGCTTTGGACATCGCAGGCTGAGAACTGTTTGTTTATGTGACTAAAAAATGAAGAGATGTGTTCCCCAAAGACCAACGGTGATAGGGGAGGCTCAGAGGGGACTTACTTTGGACGCAGATCTTAATAATGATCCTGTGCATCCTTGACACCCGACTGCCTATATATATATGAATTTATTCTCTGAATTTTTTTGTACATGATTATGTCGTAGTGTGTGGTGTGTGGACAAACACTGTAATCACTACAAAGAAAATTAGTCACAATACATGCTTTGCGTTAAGACAAGCGCACTCTGATGTTCGCCTTGCAAATTTAGATGCGCCATCTAGTGGAGGGAGTGGAGATTTTCCAGTGATCAAAGGGATCCTTCTTGGGATTATTGCATCTAGATGGCTTCCTAAATACTTTTTCTCCCAGAGAATCAATTCCCCTGTTCAGATGGTGTGTGTTTGAAGCCATTTGAAATCCATTGGTCCCTGCAAAGCTCATCCCCTTCTGGAAATCAGTCTGTCCCAGCTGTCACTCCCTCTCGGCTGAAGCCCATTTAATTCAACTGGGCCTCAAGGGAGGGGTCAGACTTTACCAACTGGAAGACACTGTAGAACAGGGCAAAAGGACAGGAGTGGGAAAGGGATAGAAGAGGGTGAAGGAGCGTCCCTATGCCTGGGACATGGGGTGCTCCCCTGGGACCGCAGAGGGACATTCACAGCCGGCGCCTGGGCCAGACAGACCCTGAAAGGCATTGCTGTCACTGCTGCAAGGTCTGAGGTCTGGCAGCGAGGAACCTACCAGGGGTGTAAGCAGTGAAGAGCTGAGTTGCAGAGGGACAGCTTGGTGTCGTGCAAGGAGAGGCCAGGGGCAGGACACCTGTGTGCTCGGTGTGACAGTGGTCCAGCTGGGAGCGGATGAGGGCCGGGATTACAGACATGCAATGGTGAGGGGCAGGGAGGAATTTCTGAGATGGGTGGAATCTGCAGAACATGGGTTATGGAACATGCCTTCCAGAGGCAGAGCTAAGAGCAGAGTTGTTACCCTTGTGTCCTGGTGCCTTTCACTTTGACGTGGCAGCAGCCTTAATTTGTTGGCAGGTCGGGAGTGGCAGATGGGGAGCCCCTGCCTGATTCCCTCTATTTTCTTCATGAGGAGGAAGGGAGTCGTGTGTAGTCCGGAGCTTGGGGATGGCTTGGAAGGGGAGTCTGAGAAGTGGAATCCTGGCCAAGGACCCACGAACAAACACTGCCCAGTGATGTGGGCGTCTGTGCAGGGGCGTGGTATGCCATTATCCCTGGTTACATGGGGCTGCCAAAGCAGAGGGAAAGGGTAAGGTGTGAGGGAGGGTACAGAGGGAGAGAATACAACCCCATCACCACTATCAGCCCTATCCTTTCAAGATGAACCATTGACTGCTGTCAGTGCTTTGAGTCATGGCAGCTTTGTGGTTAAGAACTGGTCCCACCTGCAAGTCAGTCCTTCTCCTCTGCAGGCTTCAGTTTCCTCATCTGTAAAGCAGAGATAGGAACAGAAGCTATGCCATATACAGTGTGTAATACAATGGGATCATTTATCCACGGTGCTTGGCAGAGAGCCTGATGTCCTGCTGGTGTTACGTTGATAGTAGCTATTATTTAGGGGGAGAATGAGTATCTCTCAGAACACTCCATATATGGCCTATAAAGAAAAGGAACTTACCACATCGTTCCAGAATTTCACATTTATTCCACCACTTGGCTGTCTGGGTTAGGACCGAGTTCAGGTGACGGTCCTACCACGCCGCCTCCATTTCTGGTTTTTGAATTGAATGATGACAGGGAGACCTCTCTCATTCTGAATATTTAGACAGGCCACATTTATCTTATCCAGTCTCTTTACTCAGCAGCTGGGTATTTTGGCACCGAGGCAATCTACACAACCAAAATATTAAATTCAACCTTGGCTAATTTGGTAGTTAAGGAACAAACTTCTTTAGGCTTTTCATGGAGGACAAAAACCTTTTCACTTCTTTCTTTGTGTGCCTGTTTGCATGCGGAGAAGGAATTACTGTCACAAATGCTGGCTTTTAAAACACCAACGTGGGAAGATAGCTAACATCGTCCTGAAAAGGTGTGAGTCAGAGCCTGGGACACGATAAGTTGTTTGGATAAATGGGATCTGTTACACGCACGCACACACGCGCGCGCACACACACACACACAAAGGCAACACATAGAGAAATGAAGCCACACAGCAGCATGACAATTGCAAGCCACCCCGGGGACCCTGCTGGGGACGGGGAGTTTGTAACTGTTTATGAAATCGACATATTCGTACCAAAGAAATGTCACAGGTGTTGACCTCTATGATTTCTACCCTTCGTGACTTCTGGGCCCCATTTCGATATTTGTACTTTTCTGACTCAGGTGGTGTTCCTGGGGGCCGTGCTTTGGAAAAAGCTTGTAGTTCGAAAATCACTAGACGTCCTCCTCCTGACTCCTGGAGCATCCTGGAGAGTACGAGTTGAAGAGTCTCAACTTCACAGTGCTCTGGGTCCACGCCCCAAACACAGGAAAGACCACTGGTGGGTTTTTTGGGTTTTTTTTTGTAAGTTTATTTATTTATTTTGAGAGAGAGGGAGAGGGAGAGGGAGAGAACGAACAGGGGAGGGACAGAGAGCAAGAATTCCAAGCTATCAGAGCAGAGCCCTGTCAGGGTTTGATCCCACTAACCGAGAGACCATGACCTGAGCTGAGGTCAAAAGTCAGTCACTTAACCGGCTGAACTCCTCAGGCACCCCGTTTGTGGTTTTTTAAGGCCATTTTAAGAACAATCAAAAGAAGTTTCAGGGGGAAAATAGCCATTGAAAGAGTGCAAGCTAAAAAACTTAATAGAAGACAAAGTAAAAGATGTGGGTAAAGGAATGGAAACAAATCCTAGAAAAGTTACAATTCATCAGGACTGAAGGAAGGGCCTTTTCTGCTGGTTCATGGGTCACTGGTTTGTGAAACAAGAAACAAAGTGAGTGAAATCTGGAGCCAGACACAGTCAGCTGGGCATCCCGGCCCTGCTGTCTGGAACTTCTTGCATGGCAGGTGGGGCGGGGAGAGACGTGGGGCTCCGAGTGACAGAAAAACGAAGGGACGCATTAATCAAAAGGCTCTGAGTCAGTGCTGGTTGGCCCTTTTCCCTTTCCCCTCATTCCTCCCACCCCTTAAGGAGCCTTTTAAGATAGCATTTTCCTACCTGCTCCTCCCCATGAAATGTTAATACCACAGATGTACTGTAGAGCTGTTTACGTACTGTGGCCCTTTGAAGGGCCCCAAACCATTGGAACCTCTAAGATTTGTGCCTTCCAGGAATGACTTTTCACCCCTTGGAAGAGCTATTGCCCTTGGTACTTGCCATATACCCGGCACTGACGCTAGGGACCTCATTCGTAATTCCCATTTGGCATTCGAGACGTAGAAGGGTAGGGAAACATGTTCCGGGGCAGAAAGGAGTCTCACAGCCTCTTCTCTGAACCACCACACCCAGGCTTCTATCAGGATCCCCATATGACCTGCCATAACTATCATGTTCTGCTCCTCTAAGATGTCAAGACCATCACAGCTGGGGTGCAGAAATAAGGTCCCTGGAGTCGGGGCTCACGGGACCATCACCGGCATCAAGGGTTCCTTTTCTGGGCACCTTTCTCGGGGGCCACGGACAGTGGTTATGAAGACAGAGGCAGACATTGGCGCCTGGTTCCTGAGGACTCTCCATGAGATGCTGTGCTCTGAACTACAGAAAATGGCGGCGAATGAGGTCAAAGACACACTCCCTAAGCAGCAGAGTTACTGACTCCCTAAGCCCAGGAGTTACTCTGCCACCGAGGACGACACAACCATGCCGCAGGGGCACAGACAAGCCAGAACATCCTGTGAGAGCTGGTGGGGCTGGGGACACGGCAAATGGGCCTCTGCTTGTCACTCTACTTGAACCCTCCATACATGTAGATAGCAGGATGCAGCTGAATGAGGCTGGGTACAAAGGACATGGAATCTCACCACCCAGTTAATTTGTCTACAGTGGGGCCCAGGCGTGGGTATATATTATTATGTATATTATATATTGTATGTATATAATTTATAAATTAAATTATAAATTTATAAATTTATAAATTAAATATAATTTAATAATAATTTATAATAAATTATAAATTATATAAATATAAATTATATTATTATATAAATATAAAATATTATAAATATAATATAAATATATATTATATAATATATATAATATATATAATATTTGGAATTATAATTATTTATTATTATTATTATTATTACTATTATTATTATTATTATTATTATTTTGTTCTAGGGAGAGATTCTGACTGCAGCCAGGGTTAGGAGGCTCCAAACTAGACCAAACCTTCCTCCTTTGCCAAAACATCTGATGCATTCCCATCTGCAGCTGTGGCTCACTTAAGTGATCCTCATGGCAAAATTGGTAAGGGACATAGGAGACACTTCGAGGGAAGTGTATGGATCATAAATGCTTTTGACTGCAAATAACAAAGATCCCAGCCAGAGTGATGTGAACAAACACAAGTTTACTTGCTTACTGTTCCACCTCCTGAAAAGTCTGAAGACAGGCAGTGGCTGGCACTCGTTGCTCTCACTGAACAATGCCAGCACCTGAGTGTCTAGAATTCTCTTGGCTTTGATTTCATGGTTGCAGAATGGCTGCTACAGCTCCAGCCATCATGTTTATATGACAGCGGAGAAAAAAGCGCCTGCAGGAAACTTATCGTTTACATCGAATTGGCTACAACTGTGTCATATACGCCCCGTGGCAATAAGAGAAGGGGATTGAGAATTAATTTGGCTGACCTTGTATTTGGCACAGAGGATAACACATCTTTGGTCTTTAAAGGCTCTCGTGGTGATTCTGGCATGCTTCTTTCCAAGTAGGTCATGTAAATTAGGAGTCATTGATCTTCTAGACCAGCGGCTTCAACAAAGGGCAATCTGGCTCCCAGCCCTGGCTGAAAGATAATACTTGGCAATGTCTAGAGAAGTTTTTGATTTATGACTACAGGGATAATACTGGCATTTAGTGGGCACAAGTCAGGGATGCTGTTAAACATCCTATCGTGCACAGACAGCCCTGCACAACAATGAATTTTCTGGTCCGAAATAGCAATATTGCTGAGGTTAAGTAGTCCTATACTAGACCATCACAGAAACTTCCAGACATCACAGAAACTTCCTGCTCAGTGTCTCTGTCTAGAGTTCTGCATCGCAAAACTTCCAACGTTACACCATGCTTCTGAAGCAGTGCTCGAATCCAAATGACCTCTAGCTATTTACCAAAGCAAGGAGCCCAGCCTGTGGATCTTTTCATCCTAAAGCCAAAAAAAAAAAAAAAAAAAAAAAAAAAAATCTTTACAGTATTTGGAGGAGTTATCATACTCTGCCTACACACTTTCAGCTCTGGGGAGCTCCTTCATTTTTTTTTTTCTCCTCCACATGTTCTCCCTCTTTTTCTTCTAATTGAGATATAACGTACATAGGTAAGTTACACAGTTTTTAAGTATACAACTCAATGACTTTGAGTATACGCCACCATGCAGCTATGATCTGGATCAAGATATAGAACATTCCCATCACCCCCAGAAAACTTCCCTGTGCTCCTTCTCAGTCATTATCACCTCCTAAAGGTAAACACTGTTCTCACTTCTTTATCCAAGCATATATATATATTTATGAGTGGTTGGGCCAGATTACACAATGTTTCAATTGCTCTGCGTCCTTGTCAACACCTGGTATTCTCTTCTTAATCTTAACCACTCTGGTGGGTGCATAGTCCTGTCTCGTTGAGGGTTTTAATTTGTTTTTCCTAATAAGTAGTGATATTGAGCACCTTTTTATTTGCGTGTTATCCATCTTTTGTGAGGAACTTGAAGTTTTTTGCCCATGTTTTAATTGGGTTGTCTGTCTTTTTCTTATTGATTACCAAGAAGCCTCTACATATTCTAAGAAACTTCCCTTTGGGTTAGAAATATTGGTTGGAATTGCAAGAATTACTGCTGAAATTTCTTGCTCTTTTCCCCTTTGGAAAGCAGAAAATGTTTGCAAATACAAACTGTCCACGCAAAGAAGTTGAGTGTGGCCTCTTGCTGCCAAATCCTTAATTCTCTTGTTGGGTTGTAAATGAGAAGTTTGCCCTTTGGTTGGGCAGTGAGAGCTCGTGGTTTCTATTAGGATTTTAATGTAGTGTAAGACACTCACTGTACCTCATTACCACTCATTGCGATGCCGTCATTTAGATTTTGACGGGTAGGGAACAAAAAAGCTTGAGGGGGAAAAGAATCACCAATACTGTAGTTAGCGTTTCTGGACCAAGAAATTATTCAAGACATCTATTTTAATAGAGCTGGTTTTAAATAGCCTTTTAGAATAAGAGCAAACGCTGATCCCCTTTGTGTACCAAATGCTTGGCCAGGCACATTACATACCTGATCCCGTTTAAGTCCATTGTAGCCCTGCAAAGTAAAAATGAGGAAACAGAACCACGAAGAGGTTGGAAATGTACCCAAGGCAAAACTGGGATTCCTGACTTCAAAGCTCATGCCCCCAAAAGAAAAGGTTATACTTTTACATAGAATGAAGTTCATAAATTATCTATACCTGAGAGTACTCTTTAAAAAATAATGCCTATCCGGCCCGTGTGCTTTCCTATAAATTTCCCTTTCCAACAGAGCGACTTGGAATCTAGGTGCTATAAGCGGCATCTAGGAGCATCTTGAACTTGCTCTGTGCACCTAGCGTACAAATGGCTTATCTAAAGACCTCCTGCGTGGAGCTGGGCTGGGGCCGCCCAGGCAGCAGAGTGAAAGGGCAGGGATACAGCCTCTCAGCCAAAGTCAGCTCCCGGTGAACCTTGTCTCTCCCTTCAGGGCCTGTGCCTAAAGGCGTTTCTCTCCTAATACCACGCCCTTCATTCTGCTCCAACTGTCATTGGGAGCTACAGTCTTCCTGCCACTTTGTTATCACCATCATAAAGCAAGACTTGTGCCTCCAAACTCTTTCCCTGGGGGACATGAAATTCAAATGAAGGTCACAGATAATTGTAGCTTCTGGCCCCATGAAACTGCGCTTCTCTGTCTTCTTCGAAGGAGGGAGAGATTGGTCCCGATCAGCAATGCACAGGGAAGAAAACAGAAGTCCCAATAATGCTATTCTAATGACTGATGGGGAAACTTCAAAACATTTCCTACTCTTCCCTTAAGTTTTAAAAGGATTTTTCACTACAAGGGAAACATATGTATGCCGACTCTAGGTCGTGCCCATTGAAAGTTATTCAGACGGGGGCACCTGGGTGGCTCGGTCAGTTGAGCGTCCGACTTCGGCTCAGGTCCTGATCTCGCAGCTTGTGAGTTTGAGCCCTGTGTTGGGCTCTGTGCTTACAGCTCAGAGCCTGGAGCCTGCTTCGGATTCTGGGTCTCCCTCTCTCTCTCCCCCTCCTCCACTCATGCTCTGTCTCTCTCTGTCTTAAAAATAAATAAACATTTAAAAAAATAAAAAAAGAAAAAAAAGAAAGTTACTCAGACGTGACTAGTGCTTTATCCGCAGTGCATAGATCCCTTGAACCAGATGGGATGTGGAAATTACAATTGAATCGCGTCCTATCTTTCTCATGTGGTTGGAGAAATGGCCTAGGATAAACCTTGGGCTCCATCTGTTATGTACCTATAGTAACTATTTCTTTTTTTTTCTCTTAAGTTTATTTATTTATTTTGAGAGAGAGGGAGGGGCAGAGAGAGGGAGACAGAGAGAATCCCAAGTAGGCTCTGCAGTGGCTGCACAGAGCCCAACTCAGGGCTCGGACTTATGAACTGTGAGATCATGACCTGAGCCGAAACCAAGAGCGGGACACTTAACCGACTGAGACATCCAGGCGCCCCTGGTCCTTCTGATGTCTTCTGAGTGATAGGTAAAAGCAACTCTGGACTTGGAGTCAGACCCTTATGTGATTGTCACCCCTATATCACCTTTCCAACTTCATCTCCTGTACTTGGCCCCTTGCTCACTCTGCCCCAGCCCATGGCCTCCTCTCTACCTTGAACATGGCAGTCATGTTCCTGCCTTAGGCCCTGTGCACCAACGGTCTCCGCCACCTGGAATACTCTTCCTTCAGATGTCCAAGACCTTGCTCCAATATACCCTTCTCAATGAGGCCTGCCCTGATCCGCCTAATTAAAATCACGATCTGCCTCCACTCCCCACGCTTCTGACTTCCCTTTATCCTGCTCTTATTGTCTCCTAAATCTCTCCTGATTTCTTTGTTTCTTGTTTGTCTCTCCTCCGGGAGTGAGACCTAGAAGTTCTCTTACCAAATGCATTATGTATATGTGATTCTTAACCTATAGATTCCAATAGTTTAATGCAACAAATTACCTTCTCACCAATATTACACATTATCTGTTTTGTTTACTGGTGTACCCCAAATGGCTAGAACGATGCTTGGCCCATAGGAGGCATTCAATAAATTGTTTTGGTTGTTGCTGTTTTAGTTTCATTTTGACACCTTACCAGCATGGGGACGTTAAGCAAAGCCATTACACTGTTGGAGCCTGAGTTTTATCAAACCTGTATACAAACTTTTAAAGTTTGTAAGTGGGGATAATAGTAAGACCAACAAAGTTGAGTTGTGAGACAAATGAGATCATGGGTATCAGAACTGTGTGCAATATTGATGAGAAGAGACTTTGTCGTGTTAGATACTACAATTTAAAGATTGAGAATAAAGTATATTATTAATAAAGTATACAGTATGTTTGTTACGAGATCTTTTATAGGTGAATGCACTGGGATCTTTTGTACTTTATGTTTTATCGGTGGGAGCAAAACCTGTATGTAACATTCTTCACAAAGTGGGGAGACACAGACATGATGAGGAGATGGAGATTGGGGAGCGATTCAGGGGTGGAGGGCGCCAACCATGTGGAGAAGACCCCACTACAGGTGGACTTGTCAGTTCCCACTCATGGTTACTCTCATTACAGGGGTCTCTTCTTATGTTACTGATGGGATCATGAGAAGACAAAAGCACAAGAAAATGAAGTACGCAGGAATGAGAGCCTGAACATCACGTGGTTGTGAGACCTCCGTGTGGAGGAAAAGGTGGGTGAAAGCCAGGAGGGCTTTGGGTAGAGGACATTGACTGGAAGCATAGGGGAGAGGGTCTTACGGTCAATAACAGGGCCATCCTGAGACCCAAGTGAGGAGAGTGTCTAGGGCAGGGTCCCATCTCCGCCATTGTGTCATATCCAGCACAGGGAACCCAGATGTTCATGAAACCACCTGCCCACCTTCCTGCTAGCCGCCATCATTGCACAGAAGGAGCTCAGCCTCTTTGTGCCTTCGTGAGCAAGCTGAAGGGATTGGCATTTGTGTGTCCATTTTTCTCTCTGCCTCTTCTGTGGCTCCAGAGTTAAGAGTGAAGTTGCCCCAGAGGGAACAGGGAAGGGAGTAAATGAAAAAGGCTCCGTCTAAAGGGATGTACAGAGGTCAGTTTTTTTTGTTGTTTGTTTGTTTCCCAGCTGGTCATCTTTATTACCTGTTCTATTCCTTTACTGGGATGGCAGCGTTTCATTAAATCATGGAATATCAAAACAAGAATGATTGGTAGAAATTATCTGACCATTCACTTTCTGCACGTCTCATCTATGTCAGACTTAGGGCTCAGCCCTGGGTATGCAAGAAATAAGTGGTATTGTCCTCAATGACTCCACAGTCCAAAGGAAAAGGATAACAGGGTTTTAAAAATAATTTTTTACATTTATTTATTTTTGAGAGACAGAGACAGAGCACAAGTGGGGGAGGGGCAGAGACAGAAGGAGACACAGAATCCAAAGCAGGCTCCAGGCCCTGAGCTGTCAGCACAGAACCCGACACGGGGCTCGAACTCACAAGCTGTGAGATCATGACCTGAGCCAAAGTCGGATGCTTAACCGATTGAGCCACCCAGGTGCCCCGAAAAGAGTAACAGGTTTTAAAAATGCAATACAGCAGAATGAATGTATACTATGTTAGAGGTACACATAGGGTGTTGTGGGGGCATAGACAAAGTGTATTTTATTCAGATAGAGGGTGGAAGCGACACTATTCTGAGGCTCAGTAAGGGTTACCCAGGCAGAGAAGGGAGAAGGTGAGGGAAGAAGGGGGGTGGGGAATGGAGGCCTGAAATGCACACTTTGTCCAAGGAACTGCTGGTAGTCTGGGTGGGCTGGCATGAAGGCACACGTAGGCAAAGTGTCCAAGAATGAATCTGAGCAGAATGGCAGAATGTAATTAACATGAAACTTCACTCGTGTCTCAAGCAAATGGCTTTGAGCTTGATTGTGACAACAGAGACGATCCACGAAAATATTTTAAGGTGGAAATCCTAAGCCTGGATTGGTTTTGACAAAGATGATTCAGCCTGCAGTATGGATTCATGAATCAGCTTGGGCAGGAAGCAATAATTCAAGCAAGGAATTAGAGAAAGTCTGGACTAGAGCAACGTTATAATGTTTTAACAGTGGGTTTGGAGAAGAGCAGACAAAGCATGAGATATTCACAAAATAGAGGGACTGGGTTTTTCTACACTCTGGGTTTCCATGAGGAAGTTTTCCCTAAGTGCACTCCCGGACTTTTTAGACCTCTTTCACTCTGTTCCTTCTTTGGGGAGTTGGTGACATTTAATCGGCATCTTTGGGAACAAGAACTGGGCATGCTCAGGTCAGCTCAGGCCAGCCCTTCTCCCTTGGGGGTGAGCCTGTCCACTGAGAACACCAGTTCATCTCTTCTTCTCCATGCCCTCATTCTTTTCTGGATGTAGGATGCCCTGCCCTGCTACTATGACTACATGGGTGACCCTACTATGAGTTTCAATATTTGCAAGTCTACTTGGTCCATAGATCTCATGTTATGTCTTCCACTGAGTCTCCCCCGGAAGAAAAGGTAACATATTGCTGCCATCTGCTATTCCTTGCTTGATAGCTCCATTGGTTCAGACCCCTGGTCCAGGAGAGTGCTCTCCAATGGCAGTCCTCGAATAGGCCAACACAGGCAGTGATGGAAGGAGACAGTGAGTGAGAGGCCACATCTGAACACAACTCCCATTTTCTGCTTGGGGTTTTCCCACTCCTGGTTTCCATGTGGCAGGATGGGGAGGATTACTCTGGGTTGGCAATACAGGGGGAGGAAAAGGTTTTGAGGGAGAGGATGATGATTCAAGGTTTGGCCACAGTGAGTTTAAAGTGTCCGTGGACCAACCAAACAGCCATGTTCCTTCCCTGCTTCCTTTCTTCATGGTAGATGCACCCCGCCTCTGGGCACCCCCATGGTGCCCCCTGCCTGTGCTTCTCATCACACACCTCAGAGGATGCGCCAGCTTACCTGCCTGTATTTTGTCTCCAACTCCCCAAGGGGATGGTCTGTTTTCAGATCTCTCCACCTGTAGGGCTGGATCTGTTCTGAGCGCCAGTAGCTAATCAATCATACTTGTTCAGTGACTGAAATGAATTCAATTCATGCAACCACACCAACGTGTTAGTTCTGATGCGCCTCTTCACCCTGGGGTATTCAGCAACGTAAAGGCTGTAAAGATGGGGAAAAGCTTGATCTGAGGGAGTGTATCTCCTCTGGCACATAGTCTCTCTTCTGCTTCAGTCAAACCGCACTATTCACCCCCACTCCCAACCATGCATTTCTATGCTCAAAGTTTTGAAATCAGAGTCTGTAGTTCAATATAATCATGGCCCCTGTCCCCAACCCATACTGACCCAGCAGCGCAGCCCCAAGCTCCCCTCGCCCATGTCGGCAGCCCTGGGGACCTGTCAGTGGTTGCAGCCTGTGCTGGTCAACGTGGATCGTTTAGGCGGAGCTGACAGGCACTGACCCTGGGAGACAATACACGCTCCGCTGACCGCAGGGAGGGCATCACCAGCAGGTCGTTCCACTTTCTGGGGCTCGGACAATGCATACCCTGAAAGACACTGCAGAGATACCCAAACATCTGGGGAAGAAGGGAGTACGTCGGAGAGAGGGGGCCCAACAGGCAAGAGTCAAAAGCACTGGAAGATATTTCCGAGAAAGGGAGATCATTTCTTCTTTATTTGAAATATAACAGACATACAGAAAAGTGCATACAAGCATATGCTCCGTTTAATAGTCATAAATCGAATACCTTTGCTACTACTACCCAGGCCAAGAAACAGAATTTTGCCTACTTACCCCCCAAAACCTGCAGCCATTTTTTTGAGATACAGAGACAGAGTCAGAGAAAGAGAGAGAGAGAGACAGAGAGAGAGAGAGAGAGAGGGATGGGGAGGGGCAGAGAGGGAGGGAGACAGAGGATCTGAAGCAGGTTCTGCACTGTCAGCGCTGATCCCGACTCGGGGCTCAAACTCACCAACCACGATATCATGACTTGAGCCAAAGTCAGACGCTTCACCGACCTAACCACCCAGGTGCCCCCCCTGCAGGCTTTTTTAATCACAGCCAATATGGTGTTGTTCATGGTAATCATTTCCCTGGCCTTCTTCAGAGTCTTAATATCTCTCTGTGCATCTCTGGACAATATGCTTAGTTTTCTTGTTTTGGAATTCCATACAAATGGAGTCCTGCTACAGATGGTCTCTTGTAACGTGTCTTTCACTCAACCTTGTGTCTATGAAATTCATTCACGCAAATGCGTATAGTTGCAATCGATTCTTGTGATGCTGTGGTATCATATTATGTACCTATGACAGAATTGACCCATTCTACCATCTACGGGTGGACGGATGTTCAGGTTGTTGACATCTTGCTACTGGACTACTCTTGCTTCTGTACGCTTAGGCAGAAGTTTCTCTAGGGTAATTGTCTTGGTGTTAAAGTTTCTCGGTCTTTAAGTATGTGTGTCCCCAAGTTTAATAGGAATGCCAAAGTCTTTTCCGAAGTGGGCGTACCTATTCACAGTCCCACCATCGGTGGGTCTGGAACGTTTAAAGACACCCTGAAATTCTTACCACAGGGCCCCCAAGATAACTTGCATTGCCTGCAAACAGGGAGCTAGTCCTTGGACCTTGCCTCTACTCCTGGGAAGTGGCCTTTGACTTCTTGCTGTTAGAATTTAAACCCCACCCCTGACCGCCCCAGAGGGTGGAAGAGCATTACTGGCACATTATTCGTTAGTCCAAGTTTCATTCTCCCAGTTTGGAAAGACAAAGGGGCAATTTAAACGCTGTCATACAGACACTTTCCCCTCTAACCTGGAATACGGAAGTATATTCATAACAAGAAATAAATAGAAAATTGAATGCCTAAAAGAGTAGCACAGTTTCTTTCTTGGGCCTGACTGATTTGCTCCCTGTACCTCTGCTAAGGAAATGAGGAACCAAATAATACAATCCGCTCAGGGTCTGAATGAAACACTTAACTGATGCTCTCTAGTTGTGACAGGCTAAGATAACTAAAAAGCATATCCTGAGAAATTCAGCACTGTGTCTGTTGGGGAAATTTTTCCAAAGACGCTGTAGCTTTGTTTTGACCCTTTTTATAGAGCATGGTCAGAATCAAAGACCTTACCTGTTGGAAGAGCTCCGGAGAATTCTGTTACTGTTCTTTCCTCAGGTAAACAAGCCAAACCCAACTTCAACACCACCATCTCCCCAGCACCCGGCATAGGTCTTGCATACCATGGGTGCTTAGTTGAACAAATCAAGAAGTTCTTAGAACCTTGAGTTGAGGAGAAATTTACTAAAACAAAAAAACACAACTTGTGAAAAAAACCCTGGTTTTTAATTTTTTTGACGTTTATTTATTTATTTATTGGCGGGGGGTGGGGGAAGGGAAGGGACAGAGAGAGAGAGAGAGAGAGAGAGAGAGAGAGAGAGAATCTCAAGCAGGTTCCGCCACGTCAGCACAGAGCCTGGCGCAGGGTTTGAAATCGCAAACCATGAGATCACGACCTGAGACAAGTCAAGAGTCGGATGCTCAACAGACTGAGCCACTCAGGCAGCCCCCCCAAACCCTGTTTTCTACAATTCAGTCCTTTCCATGACTGCCCCCACAAAAAATCTAAGTCTCAAGGAATTTGACCAGTCACTTTTGTAAAGAAACTAATAATGTCAAGGCCTCATTATGATCCTTCTAAGCAGCTTTCATTAAATTCAGTTAACACAAAGCATAAGGAGAGGCTTCAAGCCTCCCATGGCCCTTGCCTGGCCTGTGATGGTAAACGTTCTCCCACGTGATTCCTGAAGATACTGCTTGGGGGTTGGTGACATCAGGGACTCTTCCCTGAGTACAAAATACCTTTCCACGTGGAGGTCCACACAATGGGAGGGATCACAGTGGAGGTTTAACCAACCATAATAAGAAGATAACAATGAAAGAAGTATCTGCTGAGAGGGCAATAAATCCTCCCTCCTTAATAAATCTCTGACAGAAGAGGACCACATGACGTCCCAGTGCTGTGAGCCTACAGATTAAATCGGAGATGTCTTGTTGATTGATACTGCTGGTAGCCAGATGATTGACCAGGCATGGGCTGATAATGAAATACTTGGGCTAATTAGAGAAGGACCAACGAATTGAAGGCAGATGAAAGGCTGCTCTAAAAGCTATTGCAGAGAAAAGGGTGGGTAACTGCAGAGTGGAAGTTCTATCATTCTGCTTAATGAATCATCTGCTTATTCGCTGAGCCAGGCTCAGAAACACCAGAAGCATTTCCCAAGGATGGTTTTCCAAGGATGGAAATTTCCCAAGGATGGTTTGTAATCTAAAATCTAATGGTCCAGGAGAGGGTGTGGGGCGGGGGGGGGAGAAAGTGATGGAAATAGTATCCCAATAATGTGTTTATATTTTGCATTTGGGTACCGCTAAGGTCTGGCTTGAGTATGGAATGGTTGCATTTTTGGGGGGAGCCATTGGGCATAAGACTTACACTGAACGTGGATTTCAGAAATGAGGTCTCAGAGGGGGCTCCTTTGATCCAAAGGGACATAGTCTGAATGATTACATGCTCTCCATGTACTTGAATGAGGATGTTACTGTTTTACCTCCAGGATTATGAAGACAACAGCCCCAGCCCACCTCAGTCTTCACCCCTTTTCCTCTCCCCCTGCCAAAACACATTATTTTAATTTTATAATTTATTAGGCTTATCGCTTCTCGGCCTTCTGGCTAAGATCAAGTGTAGTATAATTTATTAGGCTTTAGTTGTTATTCATTTTATTATTACAGGTGTTTTTCCTATTAGAAGAATATTCACACACTCTCCTCCATCCCGTTAGCTCGTCTCTGTCATGGTGGTCACATCTGGAGCATTCGTTTTGGTTGCCTTGGTAGTACTTTGGTTTTTGTAAGGGAGAAGTAATAGGAGGTCATTGCATATGTAAACCAAAAATAAAGCTTGTTAATTCCTTTACTCACCCACACCTCCTACACCTCATCTCTCTCTCCTAAATTTATCTTTCTTCTTTGAAAGTAGCCATTCAACTCTTCAACACATCAACTGAGTTTTGCATTTCTACACTTGGATTTTTCATACCTAGGATCTCCCGTTGTGTCGTATTCATAACTTCTTGCTCTTCCTTCATGTTTCAAGTTTAAAGATATTTATTTAAAGATGTTTGTTTATTTCAAGATATTTCAAGATATTTATTGGGCTTATTTTAAATTTCTCCGCTACAGGTCTGTCAGTATGTTGTCTTTCAGGGTCCGTGTGCCCTGCCGATGTCTCAGTATCTACCCCCTGAGTGTTCCCTTGGGAATTTCAGTTAAGGTAGAGAGTAATGTGTACCTGAGGGAGAGACAAACGCTAGACTGTGGGGTTAGGAGGATACTTCAAGTGGGACCACCTCTGGTGTTATTCTTAGAAATCAGCCATTCCCAGGTGGCCAATGGGCTTAGTACGTGGACCCTCTGACTCTTGATTTCAGGGTTGTGAGTTCAAGCAAGCCCTACACTGGGTGTGGAAATTACTTAAAAAGAAATAAACCACTCCCAGTTTGCTTTCTGCTCCTACCTTCCAGCCCCTACCCCCACCTCCCAGACTCTCACCCTCAGAGAAACTTGGTAACTGTTCTTTTCCAAAAACCATCCCTCTTTGCTTTAGGCATTGTGGGATAATAGGAGGAAATATGCAGGGGCTGACCAGCCTCCCTACATTTATCACCCCGGAGGGGCTCCAGCTCTGCCCCCACATCACCTGATTGCCCCTAGGGAGTATTGGGCTAGGGAGGTGATTTGCCACGGAAGTGACAAGTCAGTAGTCCACTGAGGTCAAGGTGGAAAAAAGAAAAAGTTACCATCAGCCAGCGCCCCCGCCCAAGCACACTTCCCACCTATGGCTTTTTGGCTTCTCCTGATATAGGCTGTCATTTTCCTTATGCACGAGACTCAACCACCTTCTGTCTTCCTATGTATAATTCACGGTTTTGATGTTAAGTGCAGGGTTACATCCACATGTCTTTTGCTTTTTTCCCCAAATCTTCAAAGTTGGGTTTGAGGAAGGGAGACAATAGCTTATGTTTATTTATCATTTCATCCAGAATTGAAATTTCTCCTAACAATTCTAGAAGTCATGAGGCGTATATCTCCATTAAATGCAAAATGCCTAGCACATAGTAGGTTCTCATGAAACATTTCTTCAACAAATGGATAAATCCATCCATTCAAAGATATTTTACGTGATATGCAAAGCCAGGCTTTTATTTTAACTTTCGTCTTTGCACTTTGCTTGGGAAAAATGATATGGCTTCAGGTAACCTAAAAAGGGAAAGTGATTGCATTTTAATAACCCAATTACAAGGAAAGCCCCCAAACAGAGTAAATAGTGCATAGCAGATACAAGGTTGGGCAAGATTTCCAATTAAGTTTACATTTTTCTCTCCGATACCCAAGCTTCTCTGGCTCTGGGATCCATTTCTGGGCTGCGTATCATTACATTAATACCGTAAGGCTTTCAACATTCCTTAGAGCTATTATTTCCCTTTCTACGGCTCCTTCTTCAGAAGAGCTCGGAATGCTTTACAAGGGCCTACAGAATGAACATTAGTTCTTTAAATCTCACATGAAGGTAGAAAACACTGAAAAAGAAACACTTGGGAACTCCTGCTCATTTTCCCTTAAAGAGAAAGAAGGAAAGAATGGGAGGGTGGAAGGAACCTAAGTGCCCCTCCCAGTTGTTTCAAAAACAAAACAAAGCAAAACAGACATGTGTCCTTTGTTGAGGAAACTGGAAACGTCCATCAGGAACTTCCCCTCCTAACTTTTTGCCAGAACGTCTCTCCCTCTCCCTGCGTGTGCACCCATCCTTATTCTCTCTCATTGCAGAGAATCCCTTTCTAGCTTCTCCAGGATCATCTCCTTCCCCACCTTGTCCCTCTTCTGTTGCTGCTTTGGCTGTTCTTTTTCTTCATCCTCCTTCTTTTTGCTAATCAGCATCTTATTTCTTGATCATTTAATGGGTGCCACGTACTATGCGAAGCTAGGCATTTCATGAATTACTTCATTAGCAGTGAAATTTATGGTATCATCCCTTTTTTTACAGAAGAACCTTTTTAGGCTCAGAAAAGTCAAGTAACTTGTCCAAGATGGCACAGCTTACAGCTGGTAAGATCTCATTAGCTCCTTTCCCTTGGTCTTGAAACATGGGCCTTTGGGGCTGTAAGCAACCAAGAAAATAGATGCATGACTTCCTTTGGGGCATTGTTCTATTCCTCTCCCCTTTTCCATTGCTAATGTATCTGTCAAGCAAATGAGTATCTGTGCTTCTATTTTCCTAGCATCCAAACCTACCTTAAGTCCTTTATTCTGACTTCTGTACCCCCATTCTTTGATTCTTACCAATGGCCACCTTCTCTCCAAACAAATGGCCTTTACGATTCTTCTGCTTGACTTCTCTTAGCTGTGGGTGTTGTCGATGATTCTGTCTTTGAAATTTTAGATGCCAGCAAGTGTGGCTTAGGAAGCAGATTTATGTGGTCATTCAGATGTGCTATGAGATGGGGCGGTCCTGGACAGATGGGCATACCAGTAATGGATGCACGCCAAGCCCATGGCCAGAAATTTTAATTTCCTTAGAGGGTAAAGAGACATGAATTATCTTTAGAGTGGGAAGGATCCTTTATGGATTTAAGTCTATTTTTGCAAGAAAACAAATTGTTTACCTTTTATAAATGGTATCTAAGCATTTAAGGTGACCCTATGTGTTATAAATAATAAAGCCTAACAGCCTATATAACTAATATTTATATTTGCAACAAAATATAAGTAACCCTGATAATCTACAAGGATTTTATGTCTTTAGGGAATGATATGGGGTATGGATAGGAATGGTTCCCATTTTTATGGAATGGCTCAGTGGAAAAATGAATCTCCTGGGGCATATTTTATATATAATTTTGCCTATGAGATTCTCCTAATTGCTCCCATAGGGGCACAGCTGTGACTATCACAGAATATTTATTTTCTCTGAAGACTTCATAGTTTCTAAAGTGAAACAGCAGTTCAAACAAAATAATTTAGATTTTGTTTCTCTGCCACATGGCCCAGAGAAAGTAAGGTCTCTGGTTGATTGGAAGCATGGATGTATGTGGTTTAACACACCCAAGAGATATGGGTTGGCAGATTTTAAAATGGAGAACATACTTAACATTTACATAGAGATTTACAGCATCCAAGTATGTTCACACACATTATCCCGTCTGTCTTCTAGCTCCTTCGGTAAGATGGGCATTCTGATACTACCTTACAGATCAGGGGATAAAACTCCTGACAGTCAATACTATTTGACAAAGTCTCCATCAGCAGTAAAGGCAGATACAGGTCAATGCCTCGGTCTGGTCCCTGATCCCAGCCAAAGGCTAAATCTCACCTTCCTCCAGCCCATGCGTGCAAATGATGAGTTAACTTCAGGCAGTTCACTGTAGCAAAGATGGCCGGACACAGTCAGGCAGGCAATTATATGCATCTGACTCACAAACATTAGTGAAACTGCACAGGAAGAAGAAATTTACTTCCAAAGAGGGAAAAACCTATTAAGTTGGTGTCAGAGGGCAGCATTATTCTTTTAAAAGGACGTATTTGGAACGTGATTCATTCTTGGCAGTCCCATTACAAAGGGCAGTACGTATTTCCAACTGGAACCTGTTTTTTACCCGGCCAGCTGTATTTTCCACTGGGACAAACTCCCCATGTGCTGGATGATGCATTATTGGCATACATCGTGAGTGTTCAAAGGGTGTTTAGGTGTCTCTATGCAACTTCCGGTTAGGGTACCAAAACCCAGACAGGGGAAGTTATCAGCAGCGGTATTATTAAAATGTAAGGAAAACAGAAGTTTCTATCCCCCCAGATCAAAAGCACGTGTGGAGAAAACATTTGGGGGATGTCCGTACGGTCACAGATCCCTGAAAGTCATCCCTCCTCCACCCCGCCCCTTGTGACACGTACATCCACACATATGCAAACATATACAGTGTGGGCCCCCGGCAGTCATGGTCCTACAGTGACAGCCTGCTCTCCCAGCCATAGGTGGTGGCAGCAGATGTGGACCCCTGACTCAAACTGGACCATTCCGATCCTCTTTGTCTGGAAAGCCAATGAGAAAGGAGAGCTGGGCGATACGGACAACAGAGGTCTGCAAGGAAAGACCACAGACTCAGGCTGGACGGGCTCCTACCTCCTCTCTCCTCTTCCTAAACTTCACTTGGCCTTTTCTTTGACCTAAGGTGCTACGACCTTAGTGTCTTCCAATAAATTCCACTCTGGGCTTAAGCTAATTTGAAGTGGACATCTGATATTTGCAACCCAAAGAATCTCAACAAAACTGTAAGAGAGCCCCAGGCAAATGGTAACACGCTCTCTTTATGCTTTTTCTCCGTGCCCATGATGTATTAAGTTAAACTAAGCACGGATTGATCCCAGGAAAGCAATTGAAAAACTAAATGATAATTTACGTAAGCAACTATCATAAATTGAAACGCTTCTAAAAAAGTGATTTCTTGGAAAGTTTGATAGCCTTTAAATATCAGGTATGAGAAAATATACTCTATGCTTTTAAGTGACGTGTGTGTGTATGTGCATGTGTGTATTCAAACCATTAAGCCAAACAAAAGTTTGTATGGACCCAACACAAAAAATATGGAATAGCAGAGTGGTTACTATAAAGCAATTCATAATACATACAGTTATATGGGGCAAATGCATGCAGAAAAAGAAAGTTTATTTTGGAGAATCTATTCAGACTTATGCTCTGAAGCCAACGTAAATATGAAAAACATTCTAAACACTTCTATCATCTTTGGCAAAAATAAGGAGGAAGGAGAGAGGCCTTTAATACACTTAACGTTTCTTTGCCTGTCAGGCAGGCAGGAAGCAGCAGGAGCCATGGAAAATAAAAATTCACGCACGGCTTTGAAGTGAACGTGATCCGCATTGTTTAAGGAGGCATGGACTTATCAACAGCTCCTTAGCTGCCATGTCAATAGGCAGGTCTTTTGTGAAAATATAAAGTGTGTCCTTATCTCCTCCAAGATGTGATCGCTGTATTGTACGTGCCCGTGCAGAAAACAGCAGGAAAATTCTAGGGGCTCCTTCAATTATAAAATTGACATCTGGGAGTTATTTTTTCAATTTTCAAATTTTTAGCTTAACAAGTATTTTGTGCTCGCTAGAAACATTTGAACTTGTAACAGAAAAGAATCACAAAAACTCTTCTATCGATAATCTGGATGAATGTTCTTCCATGCTTTCCTTTTAAAAAATTTTTTTTGATGTTTATTTTTGAGACAGAGAGAGACAGAGCATGAACGGGGGAGGGTCAGAGAGAGGGAAACACAGAATCTGAAACAGGCTCCAGGCTCCGAGCTGTCAGCACAGAGCCTGACGTGGGGCTTGAACTCACGGACCGTGAGATCATGACCTGAACCGAAGTCGGCCGCTTAACCGACTGAGCCACCCAGGCGCCCCCCATGCTTTCCTTTTTAAAAAAAATTTTTTTAATGTTTATTTACTTTTGAGAGAGAGAGTGAGAGAAAGAGAGAGAGAGAGAGCACATGAGCAGGGGAAGGGCAGAGAGAGAGGGAGACACAGAATCCAAAGTAGGCTCCAGGCTCCAAGCTGTCAGCACAGAGCCCAACGCGGGGCTCGAACTCACGAACCATGAGATCATGACCTGAGCCAAAGTCGGATGGTCAACCGACTGAGCCACCCAGGCGCCCCTCCATGCTTTTCTACATATCCATATACACAAATTTAAATATTTGACAAAAATGAGGTTATACTGTAGGGCCACTTACTTTATTTCACTAAACAATATATTGTCAGTATTTTATCATTGTTAAGAAATAATTCTCTGTGAGCCTTTCATGTTTCTGCATTTCTTGCGAACAGAGGAACTTTCTGGCACTTTGCCCTACACTCTCTGTTCAAGGATATGTATGTAGCAAACAATCTTGGAGGATAAAGATAGTGTCTCCCTTTGGAACAAAGGGCAGGAATGCTGATTGTCAATTAAAAGAGATTTGGGTTCCCTAAGCTCAGAATTGCCCTCTTAAAATGCAGCCAACCCATTGTTGATGGCAATGCAGGTGTCGTCGCCTGGACCTCTTTGGGTCACTTTGGGAATTGGAGCTTGGGGTATTGGCAGGAAAAAAAAATCCTGATATTCTGGTTACTGCTATTGCTGTGAGTAATAAAGCCCTTGGTCTCTGACCCAAGAGTCTTAAATTTTCTGCCAGCATCCATGAAACTGTGGCTGACCTGCTCACTTACAAGGGGGTAGAACCCCAGAGTCTTCATGGTTCTTGACAGTCCTGTCGCTAACCATTGCTCAAGGTCATTATTTTTGGTAGTTGTATTTTAGTGCATGTACCATGGTGTCTTTATCCATTTCCCTGTTGTTGGATTCTTAAGCTCTTCCCACTGTCTTGCCCTTGAATCTAATGCTTCTACACAACATATTTTTATATCCATCCTTATATATAACTATATTTTGGATGAAAATCCTGCAAATTTTTACTTTTGAGGAAATGCAGATACAATGACACTTGAGATTCTCTGAGCATTTGATAATTGGCTTCTCTTGACTGCTCACCTCTCACTGGTCCTAAAGGTCAGGCTCACAAGAGAAGGACAGGTGAACCAACAGAGGACAGGATGGGCCCAGGTGTCAAAGTCTAGTCATTCTGGGATTTGCTATAAAAATAAGAGCAGGCAAAGGCTCAGAAATCCAGAAGGAAGATGTTGTGACTCAAGAGCCTAAAAAATAAGTTCCCACCCTAGAATTTGATTCGAGTGATAGAATTCTCACCTCTATCATGCACACAAGCCAAGGCAAGCCCACGGCCTGGCCATGTTGGGTGGTAAATATACAATGAGCCACTCTTTGGTTTAGTCAGTTCATTATTGTCACAGATAGTGAAAAGAGAAATAAGCTGAAGGTCCCAGCTCCCCATGATCCTTGTCCCAAATACCCAATGGACAGCACAGAAGCAAAAGTGGTCAAATGACCAATACGGTGTGGGACACCATGTTGTAGATTGCAACTAAATAGTTTATGTTCTGTACCTCTAATTGGAGAGACGGGAAGGAGGGCAGAAATCTCCATACATCATCAGAACCCTGGGGCCACGAGGAACTGCCTCATGACAGCCCCCCAGAAACTGGGCGAGGCAAATAGAAGATGGCCTCATAGCAGCTTCTACAAGCCCCCTAGCCTCTCGTGTTCTGGAAGAAGCACCAGTGTTCTGCCCATACTCACATGAGGTTAGGTCTAGCCCTTGGCTGCGTGGGTACATGCAGGGTCACCAGAGCACTTACCTTTCTGTCCTCTCCTCTCGCGATGGATTCTACCCTTTGCTCATACACCAACACCTGCCATTATACATTCTTGGCTCAACCCTCATGCTCCTACAGCCCTTCCTCAGTTGAAGGGGAACGTTTAACTATTATAAGACATCACTCCATCTTATATCCACCTATGTAAGTCCCGACTACCTGTTAAAGCATGGAGCTTTAACCTATTTAATAATTGCAGCAACTTGAATGTTCAGCAGGGTGTGGGGGTGGGGTAGCAGGGAGTAATATTAGACCCATTTTACAGAAAAGGAGGGTCGTTAGGGAGCGTTCTTAGGGTCCTCCAGCTTATAAGTGGTAAAGCCAATGTGCAGCCCCTTTGATCCTTCACAGAACGTAACACAAAGCCCCGCACGTAGCAAGCTGTCACGAAACGTTTGGAAATTCACACTAACTGGATGGTAGCAAGAAGGCATTGTGATGGACTGAGTCCATGATCCTGGAGAGTCAGAGCTAAGGTGGATGCCAGAACAAGTGAAGGTCAAAGGAAAGCAGGAAAGGGAGCATGATGTAGAGTCAGGGACCCTCAGCCAGTTTGGGTCTTGAATGGCAGAGCCCAGGCGGGTGAAGCTGAGACTGATGTGTGAACTCAGAGTTCATGTGTGAGGAGGGAGGATCTGGGATTGTAGGAACATCAGTAGGTCTAAGGGTTCACACATAATGCCCCCACCTCTACCCTTTCAGGGAGGACCCCAGGCACATCCTTAGTCAGTGCTTGAAGTTATGTTCATGCCATCCTGGCAGCCTGGCCGGGACCTCCCACTCATTTTCTTCTCTAACCAGCCCGTGGGTCCATCCACTGGTCCCTGAAGCCACTGTGAGACCAGGAGGCAGACACGGGGTGACTGAGTTGAGGGCCATTGTCTCTTTGAAGTCTCAAGTTTATCTCTGCAAGAATGAAATGGCATCCGTAGTAGACTTTGAAATGATAGCCGTCATTTTACTTGGAGTTCCTCTCCTGCAGAGGGCAGCGACATTTCTCTGACTGTTGAGAGTGATGGGAGGCCCGTGGCTTCCCCCCAGCACCATAATGGGTTGGTAGGAATTGGGAGGAGGACAGCAAGGTGGAAATAAACTTCCCGGGTTTGCTGCTATGATGACCCTCTTCTCCTCCTACCCAGCAGCCGTGCTGAAGTACGCCCCAACTGGTTGTCTTCCACATCAAAAATTGTGCTGTTGCGGGGACAATGTGACACGGGGGGTCAACCCACAGGGGCTTTGGAATTGGGCAGCGTGGTGAGGAGGCTCTGCTCTGCTCCACAGCAGCGGCTTTTGTAACCTTGGGCAAGTGACTTCACCTCTCGGAGCCTCTGTGTCCACATGGACAGGGGTGATAAAGGGCCCTGCCTCGTGGGATGATGGGATGGATTTAAGGCAACAGTGTACATAAAGAGGTTATTAGTGTGTGGCACGTGGCAGGAAATCATCATGGTCGCTCTTACTGCTGTTATTGAAGCTGGGGTCCCACATACACCCCACCAGTAGCATTGAATTTCAAATGAGTAGCTGGCTGTTCTGCAGTGGAGACAGCTGTTATTAAAGGGACAGGCTTCTCCCTTGGGGATCCCCGCTGGTACCCACATCTCCTTCCACCTTAAGAGGGCAATTGCCGTGATGGAGATTTTGTGCCCCAGCATCACGTTTAAAGATAGGCAAGAGCTCTTGATCTCTAACAATAAACTTAAAATTTTTTTTTAATGTTTATTTATTTTTGAAAGAGAGAGAGAGAGAGAGAGAGACAGAGCACGAGCGGGGGAGGGGCAGAGAAAGAGGGAGACCCAGAATCTGAAGCAGGCTCCAAGCTCTGAGCTGTCAGCACAGAGCCCGACGTGGGGCTCGAACTCACAGACCGCGAGATCATGACCCAAGCTGAAGTCGGACCCTCAACTGACTGAGCCACCCAGGCGCCTCTCTAGCAATAAACTTTAAAGATAAATGAGCTAAAGCTATGGACCCAGAAATGAGAACTCTGCGTTTTCAACTGTAACCTGCCCAAGGATGGTGTCCACACCCCTGGATCTAAGCCCTTAAGTGTAAACAGGAATGACTGGCTCTTGGTTAATGACCCTGGAGAGACCTTCCGAATGAAAACATTTTATAAAGTCTCTGCACAAAGCTAGTTGCTTTCGCCTGATCCTGAGGAGCTCTGCGCCCCTGTGTGGGCTGTGCCACAGGCATCATATTGATTTTGGTCCCCTCCACCTCCTTACAAACACTCAAAAACTGTAAGATTAATTGAACTGCTAAGACGAATGGAGTTATATATACCAGCTCATTTTCCGGTGGTCAGCATGACCTTTTGTGAAAGCGTCTGTTCAGCATTTGAAAGCGCGTGTTTTCTCACATCTCCCAGTGAAATACATATGAGGAAGTAGGGCTTTACAATGATTTTCTTTTGTGCTGACAAGCTGAGAAGTGTGAGGTGTTGATTTGCCCTGGAGTCGGAAAAAGCACAACCAATTTTGAAGTCTGAGAATATCAAAATTGACTCATAACAGCAAATAATCATGCCGATGTAATTCCATTTAACTGGTTACTCAGCTCTTTTTGAAAGGTGTTGATTAGCTCGTTAGTGATTCTCAAAGGGATCGGTTTTACTCAGCAAGTGAACAATTAGACCTTGGAGTATTTCAAACGATTATAGGCTGATGGGCAGGATGGCGAAGGTTCTGCAATGCATCTGAGAACCCAATTGACGGAGACAAAGATTTTCCAATTACCATGAATGGTTATTTTTCCAATGCAAGACAGTCATTATAGGGGCGCCTGGGTGGCTCGGTTGGTTAAGCGTCCGACTTCGGCTCCGGTCACAGTCTCATGGTTCATGAGTTCCAGCCCCACGTTGGGCTCTGTGCTGACAACTCAGAGCCTGGAACCTGCTTCGGATTCTGTATCTCCCTCTCTCTCTCTGCCCCTCTCCTGCTCATGCCCTGTCTCTCTCAAAGATAAAATAAACATTAAAAAAATTTTTAAAAAATAATTCATAAAGACAGTCAATGTATAAATACATTGTCTGTGTATATTACTTTTATAATTTATATAGTATGGAGAGGTTAAAAGAAGGAAATGACCCATTTTAAGGAATAACCACTGTTAATATCTTGCTTTAACCTTTGCAAAGGTTTATGGAGTATAATCTGGGGGGTGGGGGTAAGAGCATGGGGACCCCGCATCACAGGAGATGGACTGTCTTTCCACATCAGTGAGAACCTCTACGATTTATTGCATTTGAAAACTGTTACACACACAAAGAAGTGGAAATGAAAAAGGAAGCGTCTGAAATCAATGGTAAGAATCATCGGGCTTGTAAGTGCACTATACTTGAGACAAAGATGGAAAGCAATATATATTTGATTTTGAAGAATGTGTACAAAATGCTCTAAAAGACACATCTAGGTAGAAACGTCACAGATTATCTCCCAGAGAATGAAGACCTCTTCCAAAACCTATTGTTTAGTTTGAACTTTCATCCATTTGGCTGATGTCCAAAAGGAAGGTCCTGATTGCAGGCATCTCCTGACAGCTTTTGCAGGAGACCTGAGCCAAGTGCAGGGGACGAGGCCCTGATGCCGAGATTCGTTAGCACTGAATACCTAGTGACCCCCAAAGCTCTCCTCCCCCAACCACCAAAGGACTGTACCCTGAGGACTGATAGACCAGGCACACAGTGGAGGGGGGAACTGGTGTGAGATCTGGAGAAGAGGCACAGACTAAGAGTTTGAGAAGGGACCCCTTGAAGCCAGTCACATGCTCTCAGATGGAAACAGCTTTTTGCCTTCATTCTGGGGTGAGGACACGGGGAAAAGGTTTGAGGAACGTTGCTCTACAGAAAGGAAGCAGAAATACCTGCTGTGCGTCTAGTATGCCTAGCACATATTAAGTGTCCATTGACTGTTGAATGAATTGGATGAATTCATTCATTATCCAATTCATTATTGGATGAATAAATGGACCCCTTTTGTCCAGTGAAGGAAGAGGAAGAGCACCATTTATTGGTCTGCTTGTTGTATCGTTACAAAGCTTCCCTGGCTGTTCTATCTTTTACCTACTGTCATTTAGAGGAAAGGGGACGAAGGGAACTAACATCTGGAGGTTGGTTATGCAGGGATAATGTGAATGGCACCTCAGCATGGCACAGTGCACACCTGTGCAGCTGGACATGATGTTCCTGGCTATTGAGTGTTTCCTGTCCTTGTAGTACTCATTAGACAACATCACATAGTATTGATGTCTTCTTTTAAAGTTTATTCATTTGTTATTTCTGAGAGAAAAAGAGCGCACACGCGCGCACAAGCAGGAGAGGGGCAGAGAGAGAGACAGGGAGACACAGAATCTGAGGCAGGCCCCAGGCTCTGAGCTGTCAGCACAGAGCCTGACATGGGGCTTGAACTCACAAACCGTGAGATCACAGCATCATATAATATTAAACCATCCTCAAACCCTGTGAGGTGAGAATCATCCCCATTTTGCAACTAAAGAAACACTAACTCTACAAGTTGAATGTCTAAAGATGGCCCAACCAGGAAGGAAGTGGGGGTGGGGGTGGGGGGCTGGAATGGGAACTCAAGTCTGTGTCTGAATCTGCTCAACTTCCTGCTAAGCTCTTTCAATCCTCCCGGAGCATTTGGAGTTGAATCCATTTAAACACCACTGACCAGGGGCACCTGGGTGGCGCAGTCGGTTAAGCGTCCGACTTCAGCCAGGTCACGATCTCGCGGTCCGTGAGTTCGAGCCCCGCGTCAGGCTCTGGGCTGACGGCTCGGAGCCTGGAGCCTGTTTCCGATTCTGTGTCTCCCTCTCTCTCTGCCCCTCCCCCGTTCATGCTCTGTCTCTCTGTCCCAAAAATAAATAAAAAACGTTGAAAAAAAAATTTTTTTTTTAAATAAATAAATAAACACCACTGACCATCGCAAAATCACAAAACGTATGCAATACACAAAAGCCCTACGTCTCCTCACTGAGAAATGCTCTGTGAGCCTGACTTTGGCCTCCAGAGCCACACTTCCCCAAAGTTTGGGAAGAATCCTGGCTCTAGTAGGAGCCTGAGTTCTTTGATCTCGAATTTGTGCACCGAACCTCACGCCCTCATTTGAATTTGCTTCCTTGGTTAGCCCCAGAATCTTCTCCTCCCCTTTTCCTCCTTGCTGGCTTTTTTCTATCTTTGTGTGAAAGGCTGTGTCCTCTACAGTGAGGGCTGAAATTCGAAAACCGAGCTGGCAGAGCTTCAAAAGAGGAAAGGAAAGGAAATCCCATGGCATCTAAGAGCAAAATACTAGTGAGATTGTCTCAGGACAACAGGTGCAGAACTGGGGGTGGGGGGGGCCCAGCAGAGACAGGCTGCCAGCCCCACCCTTCCCTCTGGCACAAAGACGTGCTCAGGACAGTGAAGGATGCTCATGGGTGCCATGTGTGAGGTCCAGGCCTGGGGTGGGGGCAGGGAGCACCTTCCTGCGGCCACCAGGCCTTGGAAATCTGAGGCGGGAGACTCATACCCAGAGGGCTTGAGGGGCGTGGCATTACTTCTTCACCTCCTTCAGGGACTCCTCTGCTCCCTTTGGTGGGACCCCCCCTTGAGGTGTGGTCCTCGGTTGGCTGCTGCTCTGTGTGATGGCTTTAACCCCGGAACCCTCTCCAGCAGGGCATTCGCACTGTGTTTCATCCCCCCGGTGCCAGATTGCCACGGATGGTGTTTCTGGTGTCTTGATAAGGAGGTCTTGTTCTTTGCTGCCTTCCTCGTCTTCTGCCCTGCAGCAGCTTTTTCCTGGCTGAGGAACATTCTTGCCTCGTTCACAGGGAGAAGACTTATAGCATAGGGCTGGAGGCCAGGTGTGGAATGGGAGACAGAACAGTCAGGGGGCAGGAGGCCCTGGGTGGGGTTGGGGAGCCCCTGGGAGTCCAAGATGCTTTAGCTGTAAAGGAGAAGGAGGAAGAGGAGGAGGAGGGGAAGGAGGAGGGAGAGGAAGAGCAGGAGGAAGGGGAGGAGGAGGAGGTGGAGGAGGAGGAGGAGGAGGGGGAGGGGGAGTTGTTTCCCTTCTTGAGAACAACAAGAAAATCACAGTGATCATAATAATGGTGGTACTGGTAATTGCTACAGGTTGTTGACATTGACAGTGCTTGCAATGCACCAGGCGCTGCTCCTAACATGTTACAAATATGAACTCACACGGTCCTCGTGGCAGCCCTTGAGGCAGGTACCACACTCTCCCCATTACACTGATGAGGAAACTGAGGCACACAGAAGATCGCAAATCTTAACCCAGTTCTCTCCTTTCCTTTTTCGAGAAAGGGGTGAGTTATTTATTGAAAAATAAACAAAAAGGCAACTGAATGTTTTAACATCTCTTCCCCAACCCCCATCAGGAAAACCCTGTGCCATGCTGCTGAGTGTCTGAAAGGCATCTACACGAGTGACCCAGGGAAGAAAAGGGCCTCTGAGGTTCACCTTCAGGGAGACCCTCGAGAGAAGAGCCAGAGGCTGTGCTTGACTAAGAGAAGGGGCTGCCTTCCCAGGGGTCCCTGCTCCTGTTGGAAACATGGGTCCCCCCTTTCCACCCTCCCCCCCAGCGGCTGATGGCTGCCTGTGGCTCAGGCACCCTGGGAAGGGGGCATCGAGGTCATCCTGTGCACGCAGCTGTTGCAAAAACAGGCAACAAGGGGAAATCTCAAGAGAGAACTAAGCAAGAATGGTCTCTTCTCAGTCAGACTCCAGTGTGATGGGAAAAGTGTCTTGTGTGCAGGGTGCTGTTGGGTCCCTCTGCTGCTCTCTCATGTGGCCCCTCCTCTGCTGTTCTTCTTCAAGTTCAAAACCCGAGTGCTCTTCCTGATTTTCCTCTCTGCATCCCCTACTGGTATCCTAGGGACTGCGGTGGGCAGGGGGGAAGGGTTGGGGGGGGCGTGTAAAGAGAAAGACAGAAAGGCAGAAAGAGGACTGATGGGCTGATGGGCGACTTTGAAGGCCACTCATGGGACCTTGTAACACATCAGCCTGAAGGGTTGTAACAAGGAGAGAGTGAGTAGATTTGTACTAATATTCTAGTCAGGAAATAAGTCCTTGATTCAAGGTGAGTGCTGGGGCACTGGGGTGGCTCAGTTGGTTAAGCATCTGACTTTGGCTCAGGTCATAATCTTACGGTTCATGAGTTTGAGCCCCGTGTCAGGCTCTGTGCTGACAGCTCAGAGCCTGGAGCCTGCTTCGGATTCTGTGTCTCCCTCTCTCTCTGCCCCTCCCCTACTCATTCTCTCTCTCATTCTCTCTCTCTCTCTCTCTTTCTCTCTCTCAAAAATAAATAAACATTAAAAAAAATTTAAAGCAAGTGCCAATGAGAATACCCTTGTTCTGAGGTCAAGTTGGGCCAGGGCGGGAGGGAGCAGCAGAGACCCAAAAGTTACCCACTGAGGCCAAGGTTCCAAATGAAATGCCTCCAGGGACCAGGCTGTCACACACATGAGTAAAGCAGCTGGTGGGGTTGGTGGCAATATGGAGGCATCATGCTCTGGAAGGGCCGCCCCGGGAAAGGCTGTTATGACATTGGTGCTCAGGGTATCTTCTGTGACCTTCCAGACAGCAAGTCAGCAGAGGAACAGAGATCCAAGCTGGAGTAAAAGGACTGGAGGAGGGAGTGGGTGACAGAAACCCAGATGCAGTGGGTGTCAACTACTCTTCAAGTCTGGCCCAATTTCTTACAATTCTGAGCTCCATATTTCATCCCCGTGAGTGTCATTAATTTCCGTGGATACTTTCAATTAGTTCACAGCCTCTTCCTTCCCACCGTTCAAGGCTATTACCAGGAAGCAAAAAAGGAGCTGCTCCTTTGGGATTTTGTTTTAAGTAGGCTTCACAATGGCTGTAAAGCCCAACATGGGGCTTGAACTCACGGTCCCGAGATCAAGACCTGAGCTGAGATCAAGAGTCAGACACTTAACCAACTGAGTCGCTTAGATGTCCTGGGGCCTTTTAAAGTTTTCTGCAAGGAGGCAAAATGAGTAGAACTGCTGAGTGTATTCCAAGCCCCGCAGCCTGGAGTCCGGCCACAAAAATGTGCCCCGCCTAGATCTCTGGCAGGTGTAGGGAATGAGGCTCCCGTCCTGCGGTGTGAAGTCCTTCACAGACTTGCATAGGTGGGGGACCTGTGAGGCCTCCCGTATTGCTGTATGGGTGGCTGAGAACTGCAAAGAAAGATCGTCTTTCCTTCTGATGGTCCAGTTGCTGGCCCCGAATCTGGCTTCAAGTGTGTTGAAGATACACTTTATATGCCTCAGGCTGTTTCCAGCCAATGAGTATGTTGGGGACACTGAGGCAGGTCCCTTCCTGCATGGTGCAGGTGTCCTGTAACACATGGCTTCAGCTGGGGAACTCCTACCTTCTTGTCGACACTCTCTAGAAACTGCCGTCTAAAGACTCTGCCACCCACTTTTCTTGCTTGCTCCTCTGATTCCTAAGTGTCAGACCTACCTTGGGACCTGCCAACTCTCCCAGCACCCCCCACCCTTCACACGTGTGTCCCTAATAAACCTCTTGCACTGCTCGTCCCATCTTGCAGCTGCTTTTGGTGGAACTGAGCTGGCACGGTTCAGTGGAAGTAGAGGGCTAGCCATTAGACATTGGGGTAATGTTTCAAGAGGCACTAGGAGAATAATAGATTCAGAGCCACACACCGTGGACCAAGTCCCTTAGTAGCTTTACAATGGAGATGAGAACAATAATACTAATAGGTACCAATAATACAGCTGCAGTGTCATAAGCATCAAATGAAATTGTCCAGATCTATTTGTAAATTATAAAAAACAGGGGGCTCCTGGGTGGCTCATCCCTTAAGTATCTGACTCTTGATTTTGCTCAGATCATGATGTTATGGTCGTGGGATTGAGCCCCCCGATGGGCTCTGCACTGAGCATGGAGCCTGCTTGGGATCCCCCCTCTCTCTCTCTTTCTAAATAAATAAGTAAATAAATAAACTGTATGAATGCATTTATTAATAATGATACATAATAATGAAGGCAATAACGCTTTGTTGTCAGAAACCCTGAACTGTTTTTACTCACAACCCTTCTGACACCAAATGAGTGGGGTTCCCCCCCCCCCACCTCAACCAATTCTCCAACTCTCCAGCCACCTACATTCAAATTAATGACCCACAGTTTAAGGGTCTGGTCCCACAAGACTGCCCCACCTTCCCCATGGGTTGCAAATTTCAGGCCTTCTGTACTTCTGACTGACTGGCTCCAAACCCATTATTCTTACAGCGCCCTCTTAGCATCAATAAATTGCTAGAACGGCTCATAGGAGTAAGGAAAACAGTTTGCTTACTATCGCTGGTTTAGTATAAGGGATACCACTCAGGAACTGCCAAACGAAGGAGATGCATAGACCAAAGCATGGTGGGGCATGGGGCATCCAAGCCCGCTCTGGGTGAGCCACCCTCCCAGAACTGTGATGTGTTTACCAACCTGGAAGCTCTCTCCAAATCCCAGTATTTAGTGGGTTTCACGGAAGTTCCATTGTGTAGGCATGGCTGATTAAATCATTGGCCATGGCAATTAACTGGGTCTCCAGCCCCTCTCTGTAATTAGGGGGTATATGGGTCTATAAGCTCCCACCCTCTATTCACTTGGTGGGTTCCTCTGGCAAGCAGCCCCCGCCCTGAAACTTTCTAGGGGCCCCACCAAGAGTCCCTCACTAACTTAAACTCAGGTGTGGTTGAAAGGGGCTCATTGTGAATAACAAAAGACACTCCTCTCACTCCTAACACTCTTGGCAAGGGATAGAGACCAAACATATTCTTGTTATGGAAACCAAAACACACTTTGTCGCCAGAAACCAGGTGGAACTAACACAGGAGCTGTGCGAATGGGTCCCATGCGTGAACTCCCTCCCTGCTGTTGTAAGATAAAATGGGGGACCTGCCATCAATTCAAGAGTTGAAGGAGAGAGCTTAGGGTATGGTACTGGCGGGCGTGCGGTAGATTTCCAGTAGGTGTTGTGTTCTCCTTGAAACCTCAATCTATGCTTCTCTCTTTCTAATCCTCCCGCACCAACAGTTGACGGATTGCATCACCTGGTCAAGGAGGAACCACTTGGTAGCTTCTCACACTTTTAATACTGCCCAAGAGTCCTGACCAGACCCCTCATGGTCATCCCATGGCTTCCTATTTTCTCTCAGGCCATGTCTCTTCACTAATCTATGTTCAGGGAAAATGACACGTGGCCAAGTTGGAAAAGATTTACTCTTGGAGAGCAGTTCCTCTGATCAACAACGTCCATGGGGAACTTCCCTAAGATCTGGGAGTAGACTGATAAGTGAAAGTCCTGCGGAGGTGAACAGTTTTGTCAAGACTTCTGCGGGAACGTGTGGCTTGTGGAGGTGAAGTTGGGCAAATCAGCTAATGCTCACCAGCTCCTTTTGGCCCCAGTGGACATTCTGGATCAGCCTCTAGAGTCTTTAGCCAGAATCTTCAAGCCTCTACACACACCCCATCAACCCAGTGCTAGCCCATCTCCTTTACATCTCCCTGTATCAGCCTTCACCCAGGGTTAACCAACAGCCCAGTGGCCCAGTTGAGCCTTACTTATAAAGCAATTGCTAGCCATATATGTTCTCCTACTATCATCACAACCCCTTCTTATTCATTGCTAATAACATTTACTTACTACCACTGCCCCCCCAAATATATTTACCAACCACCTACTACGTTCCTGGCATTGGGAATACAAGGATAGAGGAGTGGATGAAATCAGCTCATTGGCCCAGCTTCCACAGACCTGTTGACTGGTTCTGGAAAGAAAACTGGACGCATGAGAACAGAAAGACAGCTGGATGCGATTTTAGGGGAAGTTCGTACAAAGAGCTATGAGGTTGCACAGCAGTGAGAACCGTCCAAATACAGGAAGTGACACCCGGAGGAAAGGCGAAGCGATTTGCTTAAGGTCCTGTAATAGTTTTCCAGGGCAGCAGTAACAAATGAGCACACACCAGGTGGCTGAAGCCAACAGAACTTTATTCCCTCACAGTTGAGGAGGCCAGAAATCTGAAGTCAAGGTGTCGGTAGGGCCATACTGCCTGTGGAGGCTCCAAGGGAGATTCCTTCCTCACCTCTTCCTGGCTTTGGGGGTCTCCACCACCCAAACCCTCCCTCCATTATCAGCTGGCCTTCTTCCTGGTGCGCGTCCCTCTCTCTAAAGCTCCCTCTCCTGATAAGAACACCAGTCACTGGATTTGGAGCCCCCCCAATCTAGTACGACTTCATTTTAACTTGATTGTATCTGTAAAGACCTCATGTCCAAAAGGTCATATTCACAGGCACCGGAGGGTGAGACATGAACGTGTTCAACCCGCAACAGGGCACACGGTCAACTAACACAGACCCACGGTTACCATGAAAGATTCATGACTCAACCGACAAAATCAAAAAAGGACCACCGCCAACAATGTGACTTTTAAAATAAATATCAATCAATTCCCCACCGCCGCTTTTAAGGGACACCGTGGCTCTTCTAGTTTGACATCTTGTTGGAGTAAAACTTGACATGACCGTGCACTTGTAACACGGTTATACTTCGTTAACAACACGTAAGGCACTGGGTGTGGCGTATTATCTGCAACACGGATTTACAGTTGGCTGACTACCCTCCCAGAGTCCAAAAGATAGTGCAGACACATTGTTTCCCCGTCTTTCACGGAGACTGCAAACCGGCTACATGCCCGGGTGTGACCTTCCTTCACAGGCTGCTTCCCCTGCGTCACACCGCAGTCACCTGAGGGCTGTGCTCGCTCTGGAGCTCCGAGCTGCACCCCAGAAGCGGATGTCAGGCCCAAGACCTGAGACTTACTCAAGGTTCCCTCTGCAGAGGATGTGGGCGGACACTTAGGGGAAGGAAGGCCTTGGCTCCTTCTGATTTTCAAAGCTAAAGCTTTTAGAGGGCAAACACACCTCCGTGCTTAGCCCTAATGTGCTTTCCTGCCACCTGCCCCACTCTCACCACCCGAAAGTTTCCCATCTTTTCATCAGTCTCGCCAGAGACTCCCAGAAGCTCTGCCAGGGGTGATGTGGGTACCTGGAAAAGGGGCAGAGACCAAAGCAAGCCCATCTTGCCTCGTGTATAAAGTTCTAAGCGTTGGGAGATAATGAACTGTAGTCACGGGATTTACTCAGACGTTCCCCCGTCTGAGAAAGAGAGAGAGGGAGAGAGAGCGCGTGAGTGAGCTTCAAACCCCTCCGAGTGTTCTCTGAACGACGCAGAAGGAGGCGGGAAAAAGATGTTCGGGTTTAATTCCTGCATTATAATGAAAGCAGCTGTCCTGCATGTGTCATTATTTTCCCATTATCTTAATGCCTTGGTTAATGAAGATTTTGAGAGGCTGCTCCTGCAGCGAGGAGAGCTGAGCAGCTAGACTCTCTCCTCCCCAGTGCGGACACAGACTCAGCTTCTCTGCAGACCCTTCTCTTCCCCACGCCCGGCTCAGCGGTGCCGTCCAGGGGGCCTGCTCCTGGGAGCAGGAGGCCACTCCCGTCCCACCCCTGTGGCTCCTCCCCACGTGGCGTCTCACTTGCAGCGGGATTGCCGAGGCAGCCCGTTTGGGGGGCACCCTCGGTGCGCACGGTGGCTGCTTGTGGACACCACGGGCATAAGGATGGGGACAGTGCGTGCATGACACAGCACACGGGGGCCACACTTCCCTCTGTGTGACAGGACATGCAGTGGTTAGACGCGTGCTTGTTTTCAGACTCCATCCTTTCCTGCATAGAAATAGCCTCGTCGGAATTACCAGCTTGGCTCTTTCTGCCCTTACCCCCGCTGCCTGATTTCTGAGAGCAGAGAGGGCAAAATCCATGCAAAGCCTCCTGAGAAGAGAGCCCAGACAGGTAGCTCCACGGGGGACGGAAAGATGTAACTGGGTCAAATGGGTCATGGTGGGAGGCAAGCAGGGACAGTTGCAGGAACAGACCCAGATGGACGGTGTCGAGGGCGCTGTGGCTTAGGAGAGTGAGAAAGCTCTGAACACCAGGGTGGGCAGAGAAGAAAACAAAGAGAAGTCACAGTTGTTGTGGGCTTTACCCTTGGAGCCCAGTGAGTGGCTGAGAGAGAGCTAACTGAAATTAAACCCCCCCACGAGGACTGTAGGTCTTCAGATGTGGAAATTCCAATGAACGGGACCACATGGGTCCCAGTTTTATGAGCCCAGTATCTCGTGTGTTGACGGCTCTGGGCTCATCTACTCTCCTGGCACCGAAACTCATTAGAAGGGGTGAGAACAGAAAATTCTAGGCTTTCAGAGGATGAAGGCACATTAGAGATGATCCAGTCTAACATCCCACTTAATTCAGGGAACATTCACTGTCCCCTCGCCTAGCTTCTGCTGGAAGGGGCCCAATAATGCAAACCTCAGGTCCAGTTTAGAGCCAGCCGCCTTATCCCAAAGCTCAAGACTCGTGTCAGAAGGTGTCGCTTCCAGACATTTGCGACCATTGAACCCTTGCTCCCAGAGTCTCAGGTCCGCCACCTGGAGAAAGGTTACCTCAGTACCTCTCTCAGGTCTGTAAAGGGCCTAAATGGCATGATGGATGTGGACGCACTCCAGAGAGACGCTGCAGATTCTGAGTATAGCCTTGTGACCCAGCGCTCTTGAGTGGTGGGGCTGTACGTTGACCAAATACCTAGTCGGTTTTGGGGGCCGGGGGGTAGGGAAGAAGAGCGGTGTGGAAACATAAATAAAATAAGTGATCTGACAGAGCTCTGGCTTGAAAGTAAGTTCTTCTGACATGCTAATACACACCATCTTTCATTGATTTGGAGAAAGCATTTTCAAAAGCCTACCTACCAGGTGGAGAGAAGCTTAGACGTCCAACACTATTAAAATCAAAGTCATTCTTGAGGTGGCTCAATTGGTTAAGCATCTGACTCTTGATTTTCAGTTCAGGTCATGATCTCACAGTTCATGAGTTCGAGCCCTGCATTGGGTTCTGCACTGACCATGTGGAGCGTGATTGGGATTCTCTCTTCCTCTCTCTCTGCCCGTCCCCCACTCATGCATGCGCTCTCTCTCTCTCTCTCTCTCTCTCTCTCTCTCTCTCAATAAACATTAAACAAATAAAGAAAAGAAAAGGCATTCCATTTCTAGTGCTTTTAGTAGCTAATCTAGATATCCTTGTATTAGTTTGGTATCTAAGTAAGAATCTGTCCTAGGAATTGGGAGTTAGAAAACCTACCAGGAAAAATAGGAAAAAAAAAAAAAAGAGAGAGAAAAGATTGTAAGAAAAGCATTGCAAAATAATTACTTAAGCCCGGAGGAATTAGAGATGAGGTTAGTTTTCTTCTCTCCGCATATCAAAATTTCCTACAATCAAGTTCCAATATCTTAATAGTAACCAATAATTGTGTTGTGACGACAGTCAGGACAATTTAACTACTAGCTTTGTGTGGGCTCTTATGTCAATTATTTCACTTTGCCCTGCCTCAGATTCTCATCTTCACAGCAAAACAGTTCAAATAGGTGCCATGCAAGGGCCTTTCCCAGAACAACCCTATTATTCTGGGAGGTGAAAATTTCACTTACACGCAATAGATTGTCACCCATTCAAAAAAGCTTTCGCCTCCACAGCCAGACGATTTTGCACAGAAAAATCACACATTTCATTAACAACTGTATGCATCTTGTCTCAGAAATAATAAACAAAAGAGTGATAGATGTTTTGAGTCCTGGCAATTTTTTGACTGATAGAAGAGCTAGCAAATTGTGCCCGGCCATGGGAAGATGGGTGTTATTACATGGCACATTTCCGCCTGGTTACAAGGAGAAAATTGCTTCTCTCGGATGAGTTAACCTCCTTGGAGTCCAACCCCTTTCTGGTGTGTAAGGCTCACTGCCACTCATTGGACACACATCCCGAGTCCTTATTTGTTCCAAGGTAGCTGCCATGGCCCGAGCCTGCACGAATAGTCCAGCAGCCATGTTGTAAACTGAGATATAGTTTCCTTGTACCGAAGTGCCTCTGTAATTTGCATAGTTCATCAATGTCAAACCATGGCTCGTATGCAAAAAATTTTAAAAAATAAATTCATGAGCGGCAGGTGTTACTGCATCTAATTTTAAAATATAATTTACATAAAATAGAACATTCACTACACACTTGAAGAATTTGAAGAAAATCTATATTAATCCTTAGAGTGTCGGATTTTTGTTGGGTGATGTGATAGGAATATGGAATTTGGAGCCAGACGGACCACCTTGCTGGCTCTGAAGCTAAGTATTTTTCCCCTTTGAGTTTCAGTCAGTTCATCTGTAAGATGGGCAGGAAGTAGCTTTCTTTCTCTTCCCTTGGATGGCCTTAGGTATTTTTAATGGGGAAGTAAGCCCTATAAAATCTTAGAAATATTTTCTATATTTTACATATCTCTGTACTCTCTTTCAAGCATTTTCTGGTACATGTCACCACTGTGGTGACTAATTTGCTGTAGTATTTCAATGAATAGCAGATCCCAGGTCCTAATCCCCTGATTCAATAAAGGGATAAAGGCATTTATATTCTACCACAGTTATTTATGCTGTGAAAACGAAGCTAATCCTTATACGCATATGTAGCCCACATTTGACACAGGTTTTTCACACGTGCACATACAGGACTGTGCTGGAGGGTTTAATACATCCTGTCTCGAGGGGGTGGGGAGAAGGAAATACACACATTTTCAAAAATGGCTTAGAGTCAATGGCAGGGGCGGGTAATAAAAACATTTGTGCTGGCACTCACCTCCTCACGAATGACAGTGTCTGTCACCAGTGTTCCTTGTTACCTCTCCAACAGCCACCCCCTCCCCCCGATATCTGCCTACTGGTGGAGCCTGCATCAATGATAGATAGAAGCTGAAAACTACAGAAACTCACTTCTCAGCCATTCATGTTCTACTGGCCACCATGGGACCTAGTGTGGTCCAGAGACCTCAGAGGAAATATGCTGAAGGTCTCCTTGGAAAGATCTCTCTTCCTGAGATACAGCATAAAGCCTCACTCTTGCTTTGGGGCTTTTGGACTCGTAAAAGAGCAGAGGCACCAAGTCAGTATCCAGATATCACTGAGTTGTTGAGCCAACGCCAGTAGGTAGGGGGACTTTTTCATATGCGGGGGATAATGGTCCATACTGGCTAAACTACTTCTAGTCTGCACCCAGGTACTCTGCTTCTTGAAGTCAGAAGCATCCCGCAAGCACGCCCCACCACTCCTGCTCTGAGACTCCCTGCTTCTCCCCCTTGTCCTGGCGTGATCTCTGGCCCACACAATATACTGCCAAGAAAAATGATAAAAAGTTGACCTTTTCTCAATCTCTCCAGATGCCAAGCTCCCACATGAATTGCCAAGGTACAAGAGGGTCCCAAATCAAATCCCCTTAGGAGGCCACTAAGGAGAGGGGCAGTGGAAGAGTGTCCTGACCAAGTCTGTAAGTCTTTGGGGCAGAGCAAGGGGGAAAGGCAGGCATGGATGGGCTGGTGACACTCTAAAGCTCCTAGGAAGCTATGCCCAGTTCCTTCAAGGGTCTGCAGGGCACTGGAACTGCCCCTGGACCCTCAGCAGGAACGATGACAAGAGCTGTGAGCTGCAGCCCCTTTGACTACAGAGGTGGCCTCTACGCTGTCCCGTTGTCTGAGCCCTGAGTGATAATCAGCAGCTACTATTCATGGTGGCTGTTGAGAGATGATGCAAGTGGCTGCAGGGAGCCCTCCCTGCAGCGGGGACAAAGCAGCAGCTCTGCAGGCTTTGCGTCAACGAATGATGCTCTAAGGGCCCCACTGAGGCTCCATGGAGGACCAAGCCAGAAGACCAGCTGGAGGACCCTGTGGCTGGGGTTGCCAGCTGGGGGACCCTGTGGCTCAAATGTCCGTTTGATTTCTCAAATGTCCATTGCTCTCTCATGATCCGTCCTGACATCTGTACAGTAGAGAAGGGATTTCTTTCCCTGTTTTGTTCACCCCTTCGCTATGGAGAGAAGATGGCTTTCTCTCACTGGGAGATGAAGAGAGAGTAAAGGCCCCAGATCTGGAGCTTACCCAACTGTAAAGGACCAAGATCCAATCCAGGCTGCAGATGCTGTGGGAGCTAAGATGTTTCCCCCTGCCTTGATCAGCAGGTGCCCACAGGTCGGGTAAATCGCCCATTGGCTACTTTTGCCAAGAAGTGAGATTCTTCTGGCCATGAGTATCGGAGCAGGATGCGTAATTTGTACACACCGGCAATCATGTTTTCTGAAGGGCTTGGTACGGCTTTCGGGCGTTTAATAAATGACCGCTTCTCCAATTCTTTGTGCTTAAGTGTATCCACACAGCACACAATGAAGTGGAAATTTGGCAAAAGAGATCAAGTTGATCACAAGTCAGTTGCTGTCAATAACTTGTCTACCCATGTTGCTAATATCAAACCACAGCTAAGTTTCCACAGAGCTGTGCCCATGTAAGCATCACAGTATTAAGGATAACAGCCAACATCATCGAATGTGCCAGACACTGCTCATAGGCGTCATTCATCGTCACCTCCCTATATAGTAGACACCTACTATCTGTGTGGCTTCCATTCAAGGTGGTGGCGACAAAGCCAGGACTCAAACATGATCTGTCTGACTCCAGGGCCTGGGTTTGAGACCACAGTGCTGTCCTGTCACCAGTGAACCACCGTTGGGAATCCCCACCTTCCCCTACCCATCCCTGTACAGCTTTCTCCTGAAAGATCACCAGCAACGGTGCAGTATCACAGCGTCCTCCAGGCATGGCTCTTCCCCAAGGCCAAGCACACACACTGCTGTTCATGCTACTCTCCTGCCTCTTTAGTGTCAGTCCGACTGGAATTGTTTGCTGAGGAAAATGGGGCATTCCTAATTAAATACCCCAACAACATTTTACTGTGTGTGTGTGTGTGTGTGTGTGTGTGTGTGTGTGTGTCTTCAGTGATGTTATAGCATAAAGTGAGTTACAGAATGTAAATAAGAAGAAAGGGCATATCACTATTCTTATGGACAAAGCAATTATTTATGGCCATCCTATTACTGGGGAGATTTATGCTTTAAAGTATCATCTATAGCTTTTAATTCAATAAAGCCATGTATATTAGGTTTATATCACAAAGCTTTTTTTTTTTCCTGACACCAATCCTCGTGGCTGGCCATAAATTACAGCAGAATTGGGTTCTGGTTAATAGAATACTTCAAACCAAGTCCAGGAAAAAAAAATAATTAAATGTGAGGGTAAAATAATTAATGATGAATATTTTCCACAAGTAAAACGAAATACCCAGAGACCTAACATGCACCATTTTGGTCTTGGTTAGTGCTGACTTTTCAAGTCAGGAGAACATGAGACAGTTTCCAATCACCCTGGACTCAAACTTACGTTTCCAGGCTTCATAGACTCTTAACTACTTTTAAGAGGAGCTGTGTGTGTGTGTGTGTGTGTGTGTGTGTGTGTGTGAAGCTAGAGTGGATGCTCCAGGCTATTAGTGGGGAGAAAATTTTAAGATGATTTTAATTTGCTTTCATGTACTACCTCAAAGAACAGAGCCGTGTATATTAAATATTTTGAAGATCCAAGTACTTCCAAAAAAAAAAAAAAAAAACAGGAAAAAAGCTCTAAAGGGGCCTGCAAGCACAAACCTTAGTAACTCAATACTTTGACTAGAAGTTTCTATCCCTTCTGCATTTGAACACCACAGAAGCCAATATTTTATTATAAATTTTCCTAGGTTGTCAGCAATATAAATGTAGAGAAAGCCTGTTAAAAACATACACGTGCAGCCTAAAGTCTTTTTTTTTAAGTATCTTTATTTTGCCTTTCCTCTTGGTTGAATATCATCAATATGATTTCATTTTATTTAATTTCAGACAAAAGATGTGAAAAATCCATTTACCAAGTGAGGGAATGATCTGTTCTAAATCGTTGGTAATTATAAAGACCACACATATTTTATTCCTTGACACTTGGCTATAAATTTGTTTTTTAGCCCATCCATTAGGGAGAAATATTGGCTGCATACATTAGTGGTTATGTTCAACAAATGATTCATATTTAAAAACCCATTTCCACTTCTCAGAGCAACCTTGGAAGTGATGGTTCTATTTACGCCGAAAGCTGTTGATGGCTTGTACCTCCTATGGATGCTTTAGATGGCCTCACTGGGCTGAACTGGCCCATGGAACCATATGTGATACGTGCTTAAAGGACTCCATGCTTTTCCCTTTAAGAACAATAAAAGCCACTGGAATGTTCCTCTGCTCTGTATTAGCAGAAGGAACTCAACTTCTACGGGCTGATTATGTGCTCCCAAAACTCCTATGTTGAAACTCTAACACCCAGCACCTCATCGCATTACTGGATTTGAAGACAGCGTCCTTAAAGAGGCAATTCAGTTAAAATGAGGTTGTTAGAGTGGGCCCCCATCCAATCTGACTGGGGTTTTTATAAGAAGAAGATATTAGGACACGGATGTGCACACATGAAGGAGAAGGACCATGTGAGGACATGGTGAGAAGGTGGCCATCTACAAGCCCAGAATGGCCTCAGGAGGAACCCAACCTAGCAACATCCTGATCTTGAACTTCCAGCCTTCAGAAACACAGGGAAATAAATATCCATGACTTCAATCATCCAAACTGTGGCCACCCTAGCAAACTCAGATGTCAGTCTATTATCCGTTGAGTACAGATAGATCTAAAGTTGATGATTCTGAAAACATGGTAAGCCTTGAAGGACAATGTCAGTTATGCCCCCATCCCAGTATTGGAGTTCTATCCTCTGTGAGTAGTGTTCTTACCATGAGAACTTTCCTTAATATTTCGAGAGATGACATGTGACCCTGGTAATTATAGCAACCGATCAGGCCTTTAATTAATAGTGAAAGCAACAATCACCACCAGTATTTACTGGGAGCGTATCATGTCCCAGGTTCAGCACTGCATACTTTGTGTGCATTATCTGATCACCATCGCCACACTTGTGCTAGGCAGATCTTACTATTATTCCAGGTTTACAGATAAGGAGTCTATCTTGCCTTTGGTTACATAACCAGGAAGCCAGGCTTGTCCCCAGGCAACTCATCTCAGGAACTTGTACTTTTAACTTCTAACCACTGATAATGTCAGTGCCTTAAAATGTAAGGGTCTAAAAACGAAGTGACACCCCAATTTTTCCTCCAAATGAGTGACTAAGATGATGGAAGAGAAGTCCATTCTCTTCTGAGAAGGTTCTGCTCTCTCCTCTCCACTCTGCCTTCTTCAGGAAGACTTCCAGGACCACTCCACCTCTAAGGGCTCAGTTGTGCTTCTTTACTCCTCCATTGCTTACTGATGAAACACTTCATTTTGTATTTGGTATCACCTGTCTGACATTATTGATGATATTCTCATGAGCATTTGTCATATTTTACCAACTTCTGTTCAAGACATGAGGTGTTACATTGCAGTAGTCCATGGTTTTCCCTTCTTCATATGCAACAGTGTAGGGCAACAAGCTAGTTTGTCTGAAAATGACCACAAGGGCTCACCTGGGGTTGCTTAAACAAGGAGCCAGGGACCAGGGAGTCCCTGTTTCTCCAGTGGTGGGAAGAGAGATCAGAAATTTGCAAAGAGCTGGCACGTAAACCCAGACTGTTTGGGTCCCAACCAGTGGGTTTGTGTCCCTCATTGGCAAGGCTGCTCTCAAACTTGCTCTATACAGAGGAACCCACCTTGCATGTCAGTTGGGCAAATCAATCTTCCTTCATAGGCCAACTAAATTGGCTGCCTACAATTTTGCATTGAGAAACTTCTAGGTCTAATCTAGGATCCGTGGAAAAGAGTCTCCCAAATCAAGGGAAAGCACTTTTTGAGAATAAGCGTGTTTCGACCCTCACCTCAGACTGAATCAGAAAATCTAGGGGGATGGGATTGGAATCACTATGTTTTAAAAGCTTCTCAAGTGAGTCTAACATACACACGGGAACAGGTGGGAAAACAGGAGGGAACCATTGCCCCCCCCTCCTCCTTTCCCCAAAAGGTAACATGGGGGGTGAGTTGGCTGGGCTCTGTAAGGCACTGGCCACGCAGTGGGTTGTCAATAATGTTGTCCCCATCCCGCTTCTTTGTATAGCCCCCTAGGACTCTGCTAGAAGTAAGCAGGGCTCAGTAAATGCTGCTGGTTGATGGATGTGTCAGCCCAAGTAAGAGGGAAGAGCTTTGCCATGAGGCGCCAGTGGAGGTCCCTGAGGAGTACAGTAACCAACATGTCCGGGTTTTAAAACTGAAAGTCCCATGTCCCCTGAACCCTGGGGAAACCAAGATAGTTGGTCACACTCCTGGAGGAACAGGTAAAATGTCTGTGGCATCTGTACCTCCTACCTGCACTGAGTTCAAAACTGGCAGCCCTTGAACTTCTCCCTGCAGGCAGTCAGAGCTGAAAGGGGGCTCACTATCATCTACCCTCCTGAGTTACAGCTCACTGTGACCTTGAGCACCTACCCAAGGGCAAGACGAGCCATGCTGCTAACATTGGAAGGAGTTAGATATGCCAGCGCTGCTGTGGTGGGTTTCATAACCCAGGGGAAATTCGCCCAGGGGAAAACCTGGCACTGAGTCTTAAATATTAAATTTAACTTGCACATACGACTGCAAAGCCACCGCCTGATTATATGCGTGTTTCCTATATGGCCATGAGGTTTGGTTTTGTTGTGTTTGGGGAAATGAGCTGTTGTTGGGGTCACCCAAACTTCTGACTTGGGAACATGCCCCTAAATGTTGGTTTGCAGACATGGTCAGCTATCTTCTACCATGGGCAAGAATTTCAGAAGAGAATTTGACCAGCTATAAAAGACGTTTCTAGGACAACAGGGGAAATTTGAACATAGACGGACTATTAGATGATACTCATTTTGTTGGGTGCAGTCATGGTGACGTATAGGAAAATGTCCTAGAAATGTACTGAAATATTAAGAGTAATATATCATAGTGTCTGTGATTCGCTCTACAATAATTTGTCAAAAAAGTAAGCATAAAGACGAAAATATTCAAAGCCCTGTCAACTGGAGCATTGCATGGAGAAGAGCAACTCCCCACATCTACATGGTGAAATATGATTCTGAAAGTTTGTAATGCTAATCTCGGATCAGGAAGAAATGGTTGAAACTTGGCCTGTCATTTACTATTAAAGGATAGGAAAGTATCTGATTTTAATTTTCCAAATCTTTCCTCCAAAAGGTGGTCTAAGCAGTGAAGTTTTTACAACGTTTTGAAGCCCTAAAATACATAACGCCTGACTTACTGCACAGAGTATGTTTCAGGCTTGGGCGCTGGCGGGGAACTGGGACCCCAGCGCCGTCATTCACTAGCTGTGACTTTCAGCAGGACACAGAACCACACGGGGATTCGGGCTTCCCCGCTGTGAAACGGGGTTGATAATGTCTTCCTCACAAAGCTGTGAAGCAGGGCACATGCAGTGCTATGGAGAGGGAGGGACCTTGCCCGGGACACATTAGATAAGCAAGAAATGGCATAGCCTGCTATACGAGGAAGGAAGTTTGATATTTTTCCCCTCAGTGTACAGAGAATCCAAACAAAGAGCCCCCCCCCGCCCCCAGTGATACCTGAGTACCAATGTTAGTACTAACCTCCCATGTGGGATAGATGTGTTGACACACCGAATTAATAGCTGTGGAAACCCAAAGCTGACCTGGGAACCATGTGTCATAGGAAATAGCTGTGTGACATTCACCCTATAAAAATGATTTTTAAAGGAAAATCAATATAAGCAAGTTTCCATTTTTATTTAGCCAAAACCATATTTATATACAAAGGAATTAAACCTAATGTAAGTTGGGATTCATATTTCTCCCATTTCTAATCTTCAACCTAATAAAAATGACTCCATTTATTAAATGGATACTATAGGCCAACCATCACTAGATGTAATTAATTTTCATCTTCAGCACAACCTAATGAAGTCGGTATTATTATCAACTTATCCCCCATTTAGCACAAGTGATGGGTATAAGAGGTTTCGTCTCAAGCCCGGGGGTAGTAGAGGGAAAGGAAACACAGCCTTTGCCCAGAAGCGTTGCCAGCTTGCGATGACCTCACTTGGTCCCCCTCCTGGCCCCGCTGCCTACAAGCCAAGTGTGTTCCTGGGAACATGAGAGTCATGATAGGAACAAGCCCAGTGGATCTGAGGATTAAATGAGCTAATTACATGAATATGTGCAAAGCATCTAGAATAGTTTTTGGAACATGGCCAATGTTCCGTGACATAAGGTTAGCTTATTTAACAAGTTCAACCCGGCCACGTGACCTTTGCACTGCCTCATGGTACATAAACTTAGCTGGTGGCCCTTCCCACTGCTCACCAGATGTCACTATCAAGAGAGGGCTGGAGGGGCGCCTGAGTGGCTCAGTCGGTTAAGCGTCTGAAATAGGCTCGGGTCATGATACTGGTTAAGAAAAGAAGAAATAGAAAATACAGTGTCCTGGGGCACCTGGATGACTCAGTTAAGCGTCCAGCTTTGGCTTCGGTCATGATCTCACTGCTTGGGAGTTCGAGCCCCGCGTCAGGCTCTGTGCTGACAGCTCGGAGCCTGGAGCCTGCTTCACATTCTGGGTCTCCCTCTCTCTCTGCCCCTCCTCCTCTCTCTCTCTCTCTCTCTCTCTCAAATATAAAAAATATTTTAAAAAGAACATTAAAAGAGAGAGAGAGGCCTGGAGATGGGCTTCAGGTCCCCAAGACCATCTCTGAGCCCCACACACCCTCTGGCTGGCTACATCACCGGCTCTCTCTGCCCACCACGGTGGTCAAGACCCCCCGGGCCCCTCCGGTTGCACCTTAGAAGGGCTGTCTATGTGCTGACTATTAGGCTGTCAAATCCCTGAAGCTCTCCAAGGCAGGCTTTCAAAAAATCTGCTGTGGGGATTAAGAGTGTTTCGTGATGTGGAGATCAGACTTTATCACACATGAAGAGGGAATTTCCGTGGCTGAGAATATCTTGGGAGATAGAAGTTGGTCAGAAACTCCTGAGGATAAACCGGGTTTGAAATATTACATTGCAGGAGCGTAAACAGCCTTCCTCTCCTCCATACGTTCCAGCCACACCATGATGGATGGGCGCTGGCTGGCTTAGGGTTGGTGCGCTTTTAAAAACCTTTTTGTATCTACACACAGCACAAGGGTTTCAGGCTGGGTTTGGATACAGGGTATGAGGGCCGTTGTGCGTTGCAGTGTCACGAAGCACAGAAGAAACGATTCAAAGAAACAAAAAGAGAACGACTCCTAAAGTAAAAAGGGGAGTTTCTTCTAACTATAGACATAAGTTCATTCATTCATCCATCCCTTCAGTCATTCATTCATTCATTCATCCACCTGCTCATCTGCTTATTCAACAAACGTTCATGGGCTTCTACAGTGTTCCAGGCTCTGAGCGCGAGGATGGATAGATGATCGAGACTGAGTCCCTGCACTCGGGTAGGGTAGTGGTGGTACAGATCCGGGATCATGCTTGACCTTGGCTGGGTGCCACCTCCATGTCCTGGACCTGCTTTCAGCCCTGGGTGACTGGAACTGGGGCCTAACACCATCTCACCCACAGGGCTGGTAGTTTTATGCCCCTTGGAACTGGAAGGCCATTTGGGATCTTCCTGAGCGTGGAGACTGTTCCCCCGCCTACACCCCGACTCCTGATGCTCTGCAGTGCTCCTCCTCGCTGAAAAATACTCTGAGAAATTGCGAGACAGGCCACTCCTAGCAATTCACTCTGTTTCTCATTCGTCTTCTCTCTCTCCTCCTCTTCTCCCTCGAAAGAATGAATTCTATGTCCCACAGGCACGCATAATTAAAGAAAGAAAATTAAATCTAATGTATCCTCCGCCCATCACGTTCATGTTTATTTACTCTGTGCTCCTTGCCTGCTATTAATACTCTTATTGATTATAGCTTATACCATGAAGGGGGTAGAAAGATTAGTTGCAGTTGATAAGGAAAAATATGTACTCTTTTATGTAGCTTGCCGTGCAATCAGGTGATAAACATTCATTGTGCACCTGCTACATTCCCTGACTCGACACTTTAAAGGACACAGATCAGAGCTAGGCATATGCTCTTACCCTGCTAGCCACGGCCTGGCCAGCAGCCCCCAGCCAGGGATAAATGAGCACACAACCTGAACACTACCCCCCTCCCCTATCTTGCGCTCACCTCATTCACACTTTCTGTCCCGAATCAGACCCCTTGACCCATCTCACCCTTCACCCTCTCATCAGCGCCTGATCCAAAGCAGGACATTGCGACAGAGCTATGTTGACCTAGCTGTTAGTGATCCGTCAGAGTGTAAAATTAGTATTAGGCACAGCACATGTTTCCTATCTATTTCTTCTCTACTTTCCCTTCCTCATCCCCTTTCGTCAGGGGGACGTTTTATTCTTTTTGTTTTCTTCCTTCCTGTATTATCTAAATTTTTGCAGCCTGCTCTTTTATTTAGTGGTGTTTTCTAAAAATCTATTAGAATGGAATTAGTCTCTGTGGACAGGTGCTCTGCTTTGGAAAAGTCGTCATGAAGTGGGCGAATGCTATCAAATATAATTCACGTGTACTCCTGGGTACTGGGGGAACGACTGGACATGTATTTGAGGCTTCCCTCCGCCATTTGGAGAGGAGCATAAGGGCTCCCGTTGGCGAGATGGAAGGTCAGGTGGTGCGCTGGGACAGGGTGAGGGCAGAACCGGCTGGTCCTGTGTGGCCACAGGGACAAGTCAGCACAGCTTTTACAGTAGAGCCCCTTCTCTGCGGCTTAGTGCTCCGGGTTCTGTTCCCTGGGCTCAAACTCCATCTGGGAGTGGATGATCGTCCTTCTGAGAAACCATCAGAAGGTCAGCAGTAGCCTCACACTATGTCGTTCACCTCACTGCATCTCACGACATGGGCATTGTACTGGCTCACGTCATCACAAGAAAGGGGAGTGCAGTACAGCAGCAAGACATTGAGGGGGGGGGGGGAGAGGGAGAGAGAGAGAGAGAGAGAGAGAGAGAGAGACCACATTCACATAACTTTTGCTAGAGTATGTAGTTACAATTGTCCTAGTTTATTATGAGTGTCAATATTGTACTGTGTGTAACTTACAAATGAAACTTTATCATAGGTGTGTACATATAGGAAAAAACATAGTATACCTAGGGTTCAGTACTAACTGCGGGTTCAGGCATCCACTTGGGGGTCAGAGAACGGATCCTCCAGGGGTAAGGGGGACTAGGGTATGTTAGACATTCCGAATTTGTAGCAACGGCAGACATTTCTGGCACTTACTGAGGTGTGGCCTTGACCAAGTCCCTTGACTTCCCAGAGCCTTTGTTAAGCTCTCCTCTGTAAAATGGGCATGCCAAGACGTGCTGAATTAAGGAGACCTTGGAAGAGGATGAACACCGAGATCTTTCGATCCTTAATGAGAAGAGCCTGAAAAGAAATTGGGTTGAACTTGGCTCAGTCTTGCCTCACCTGGGTTAACAAGTGTCCCACCTGCGGTATCATTTGAGGCTGCGTAACTTAAAAAATAAAGCATGCATAGTTGAGGGACATTGTATGGATCTCTTGGGGAGGCCAGAGGATTGGTCCATGTGCCTGCAGGTGGGGTTGGGCTTCTAGGAAATGAAAACTCGGGAGAAGGGCGTTAGACACAGCCGACAGAGGGAAGTAAAAATCAACTTTTCATCTCCATCAATCCGGGGACCATCTGGGAGCTTCCAGATGGTTGGGGGCCTTGGAATGCCCTTGTCCTAGTGTTGGAGTGGGGTTGGGGGGCTGGGGAAAGAATATTTCCCTGAGTGACTGTCCCTGGAGTGGTCGCTCTCTGCTTCTGTTCGTCATCCTGCTGATTTCCCATATTATCTAGGCCCCACTGGAAGGGTTGCATCCTGGAAGCTCTCCTGGGCTCTGGCGGCCCCTTAGATGACTTGATCTGCAGGCGGTGGCCTCACACATACTTTCCCCTGATGTTGGAGGAGGGGCCTCCTGGACATGGGCAGTGACCAATCGTATCCGTCCCTCAGGAGCCAGGACATCAAGGGAGCAGCTCTTGATCCTTCTCCAGGCTGTCCATCCTGTCATCTGTCCCCAGGGCACCCCCTCCCCCACTCAGTCCTCAGTGGTGCAGGAGGTCGGCCACCCAGAGGGTGGCTGGGGAACGACATCAGTGTCCGCTTCTCCAAGCAGTCACAGTCTCGCCCAGGGTCTTCCTTACGGTGAGTCTACTCGGGGGGAGCAGAGAGAAGGGAGGGGCAGTTAGACCTTCTGCCTCCCACAGCCCCTCTCTTCTGGGAACCCTTGGAGAGAAGGGACACCTTCTTGTCCTGAAAAGCCACCTCCTTGTCACCTACAGGGAAACCAACTGTCCATAACTGGCTAATTTTGCTTGTTTGTTGTTATTTATTTATTTTTACTGAGATAAAGTTCACATTCCATAAAATTCATGATTTTAAAGTACAGTTTGATGGGTTTTAGTACATTCATTGTGCAGCCATTATTACTGTCTAGTTGGAAGACATTGTCACCACCCCCAAAGGGAGTCTGGTGCCCGTTAGCTGTCATTGCCCATCCCCCACCCCAGCCCCTGGCAAACACTAATCTGCCTTTTGTCTCTGTGGGTTTGCCTATTCTGGAGATTTCCTGTAAACTTAATCATACAATGTGTGGCCTTTTGAGATGGCTTCTTTCACTTGCCACAATGTTTTCAAGGTTCATCCCTATCGTAGCGTGTATCCAGACTTCGTTCCTTTTCGGGGCTGAATAATAGTCCACTGTATGAATAAACTACATTTTACCTACCCATTCAATCAGTTGGAGGCCATTTGGGGTGATTGGTTTCTGAACTTGGATTGTGGGTCATTTGGGGTCCTTTCCAAGATAGGAAAAATACCTTTGACTCTCTTACCACCGTCCTATAGAACTTTGGCAAAATATTGAAGATTATATAAGAAATAAGTCTTTCAAAAACACTTCCAGGCTTCAAATTGACCCCAACGCTCACTGTCAAAAGCAAGTGTAAATCTTAGGCACAAAGCAAGAGAAGTGCAGATAACACTGAATGCAGAGTGTAATCATCTCTATAATAATGACTATTATTTGGGTATTCATATTTTTCTGACTCTGTAGAGGAAAATATTAATTCAGTATGGCAATTTGAAAGATTAGGCTGGACACATTGGTGATGGATAGAGTCATTTAACAGCTAACGATTGTTTAATTTCAAGGCACCTATTGTTGAGAGTGAAATACTTTCTTTGTTCTCTGTTCTGTGTCACGTATCTCAGCTCTCATGAGAAGTGCTTCAGTGAGCATCATCAAACCGCTGTTGGCAGACGTTCTGAGATGCTGCAGGACAGGACAATGGTGTTTGTTCAAAGTCAGCAGCAAACAGTTATAATCTCATTTCATTCAAATGGTGTTATTATTGCAAGATGTAACATCAACAATCCAAACTGTCTCTGACAGTCTCATATTTCTCTGGTTTAAGGAACAGCTGTCAATAGGATCTGGGGGAGCTGAACAACAGAAAAATTATGGGGAAATGATATTTTTAACCAATCACTTGCCTGAAGACGTGAAAGCTAATATTTGGGTTTTAGTTACCCTGCCATAATGCCACTCAGAAACTCTTCCTTCATCATTAGACATCTAGTAATTTTCATGTTTTTTTTTCTTAGGCTATGACAAAAAAAAAAATGTCTAAAGGGGCACCCGGGTGGCTCTGTTGGTGAAGCATCTGATATCGGCTCAGGTCACAATCTCACAGTTCGTGAGTTCGAGCCCTGTGTCGGGCTCTGTGCTGACAGCACAGAGCCTGGAGCCTGCTTTGGATTCTGTGTCTCCCTCTCTCTCTGCCCCTCCCCTGCTCACGCTCTGTCTCTCTCTCAAATATTAAAAAAACATTTTAAATGCCTAAAAAAGGTGCATTTTAAATATAAAGACCTGGGTAGACTGAAAGAAAAAGGATGGAAAATATATAAAAGGCAAAACATAAGAAAGCTGGGGTGGCTACATTAATACCAGTCAAAATAAATTTCAAGGAAAGAACCATGAGCAGAGCTGAAGAGGAGCATTTTATGGTGATAAAGGGTCAATTCATCAGGATACGTGACAAGACAGGATGTATTTGGTCTTAAAGATCAAAACCAAATAGTTAGAGAAATTCAAAATCCCCAAAGAAAAAAATAACAGTGTTAAAGAGAGAAATAGAGACGGCTAAAGATGTGAACACCCCCTCTCTTAGTAACTAACAGAAAACAGGGCAAGAAAAAATCAGCAAGGATACGGAAGATTTGAGTAACACTGTGCACAAACTTAATGGGGATTTACTGAACAAGGTGCAGGAGGACACATTCCCTTTTTAAGAACACGTGGCAGATTAAGAGACCACATGCTAGGCCATAAAGTATGTTTCAATGAATGTCCAAATATTGAAATCTTTAAAGGTGTGTTTCTGAATCACAGCAATGTTAAATTTGGTATTAGTAATGTTAAGGTATCTGGAAAGACTCTGAATGTTTGAAAATGAAACAGCTGAATGTACAGGTCTAAGGTGAAATCGAAGCAACAAGAAAACAGGTGCACTGAAAAATTATGATGAAAACACACACATCAAAAATTCAAAGATTCCACTAAAGCATTGACTTGAGAGAAATGTATAGCTTTAAATCTCAGATCATTGATCTGAAATCGTTCTTCTTTTTGAAGTTTCCACGTGATGAAACTAGGAAAATGTGGGTGAATTAAACCAAAAATACATAGAAAAGAGGAAATAAGGATAAGAACAGAAATAGGGGTGCCTTGCTGGCTCAGCTGGTAGAGCATTCAACTTTTGATCTCAGGGTCATGAGTTTGAACCTCACATTGGGCATGGAGCCTCCTTGCAAAAGCAGAAATAGAAGAAATGGAAAATGGCTAAATAATGGAATTAACAAGGACAATAGTCACTTATTTAAAGAAATGGCTTAACATTAATACAGAAAATGATATCAACTGATACGTCCTTCTCATTTCTTCACGGAGTAAAGTATCTCAATGTGTTAAAGCCTAAACTTATACGCTAGGTCAATTAGACCATCGGGATTAACTTTGCAGAAGAATTCTTCAGGCTAGCAGAACGTGGATCACGGAAGATCGTTATTTCATCGACAAGCTCAAGGGCAGGAACAATGAAAGTTAAAATCGTTAGCCACCGCACATTAAAGCGTGGAGAGAAATGGGAATAACATTACTGAGACGAAAATTAATACGCCCATCATATTTGCAAGCAGAACTGCACACAGCCTTCAGACCCATTTTTTGCCCAAAGTGGGCATCTTTGTACATGCTCCAGCTCCTTTGTTTCCATACAATGCAGGTCCTTTGCCTTCCATAGTCAGGATTCTATTGACATTCTTCACTATGCAGAGCTCCTTGAGAATAGCAATTGTGAGAAAGGAACTCTCAAATTAGGTTTCTGCTTCCTCTGCCCTTCCAGACAGAACAGAGTCTACGGAGAATGGCTTTCCCCGAAGTATAGCAGAGCCCCATTGTAACATCGTTAGACAACCTAGCACATGCTCGAAGGCCATAATGAGAAGGGAAAACAAAGGCCTGATCAAGGTCCTACCACTCATAATTCCCACTTGCCTCTATCTCCGCTGCCAGTGAGGAAAGGCATCTGATTAACTCACCCTGGGATATGGAGGTGCCTTCGTGGAGTCTGTACCTTTTTAAAACAATACCTGGAGAAATCAGTTGCAGTAGGAATGCGTAATGGAGAGATTTCAGGCACCAGAGCGGCTGGGTTGGGAGAGATTTGGGGGCTATGGGAAGAATTTTCCGCCTCTGCTCAAATCCTTACCTTCCCCTCCAGATCTTCTTCCGTGTTCAGTGAGTCTATTGAACGCCCGCTATCTCATCGGCAGGTGGGCTCATGCTTGCCCTGACTGGAAGCTTTGATATCATTAGCTCCCTGGTCGACAGTTTGTTTTTCCATCATTTCCACCAAAGCCATTGATTCTGACCCCAGAGAGACCTGGGATGCTAGTTACCAGCCCGATCGTGTCCACTATCACATTTCACGTCTTTTGGCAGAATTTATGACACGGCGTTGTTCAAACAGAGAGTGCTAAAAAAAAAAAAACACCTCCAGAGGGAAAAAGCTTCTCTGCAGCCATGGAGTCCTAAAGTTGTCATCCAGGGAAGAGACTCTGTCACAGGTCGGAAAATGATGTCCAAGGGGGCACCTGGAAGGAATGAAGGCTTGAATGAGTCAGATGGTTGTGCAAGCACTCTACCGCGGATGCTGCGGAAGTGGTTTGATGAGGCTTCGCTTTCTCCTAGAATTAATTACAACTTTAAAGGCTGGCAGCCTGATTTTATACTGCAACTTTCTTCAATTAAATCTGCATGTTTTTCGTCTTGCCTCATGTCATCTCACTAATCGGTTTCAGCATCTCCTTGTGGCCGTTGCTTCCAGTACTACACGGTCTAAAAAAAAGAAGCTGTCCTACTAGAAGAAAATGAAACATTCAAATGGATCCTCTCTCATATTACTTTCTTGTTTTCTGGCGGGGCGGCGGCGGGGGGGGATGGATGCCAGAAGAGAGGGGAAAAGAGTCAGCAAAATCTGGTGATGCCAAGTTGGAATTAAATTTCAGCAGTGTACTGGAGAGCATTATCAAGCCAGGGTGCTTTGGGGGCTCTGGGATGGTTCTTTTTCAGCCAGTGTATGTGAGCATCCGCCGTGCACCAGACTCTGTCTCAGGCACTTCAACACTTAAGCAGGATCAGCCGAGGATCCACGAGAGCGGCCCCCAGCTTCCCAAAGATGGCAGAACCATTATTCCCACTCAGATCTCTACTTCCAGTGGCTTGTCTCCAGACAGTTAAAACCTTGGCAACGGCAATTGAACAATTATTTCCTGATGTTCCTTCTATAAATGCTGGTAGCTACTGTGTCTACAACCTTCTGTTTTGAAAATAATGGTACAGGGAAAAGCATCAGGGGCAACATAAAGTAAAACTCTTCTCTTATTAAATATCATTAAAAGACTCTTTGCGTAAAGAACAGGGATTTTTTTTTTATACTCAGTTGGCTCTAAAGACCTAGTTGGCAGGGAAGAAACCATCAAGAAGATGATTTCTTATCGTCTATTGGTACAAGAGGGGCTTGCAAGGTCACTGTGTGCAAATGAACGTGGTCAAAGAAGGCTACTAAAACAAAGAGATTTGAAAAGGCTGTTTCTTCAGTGCAAGACTTCAATCCAGACTGTTTGTCAAAGAGATTTGAAAAGGCTGTGTCCACTGGTTGTCAATCTGGATTCTGGGAGCCATAGAGGTTCAAGCGGATGCCTCCAGGCCTCTAGAAAGAGCTGTGCAGGGTGATCCACGGGATGGACAGGCTTTAAAAGTCCTGTTCTTCACCCCAATTTTAACCATAGGGGCCTTCCTCTCACTTACCTTCCAGATCGGTGTTCCCTGGGAAATTCTGTGTATAGATAGGGCTCTCTAACTGCGACAGGAATTGAAAATTACTAGCCTATCTCCTGTCCCAGCAGGCTAGAGAGACTCACTGATGAAGTATGCTCTTTGGAAGAAAAATAGTTTGAAATAGCAAATATTTTGATGAATGACTAAGTAAGACCTGGGTTGTGGTCAACACTGTCGTGTTGGTGTCTCTTGTTTTGGCATCTGGCGCCCCTTCTCACTCCTGCGGGGTTGTACAGAGGGAAAGCACTCCAGCAAGAGGAGAAGGGTGCTCTGTCCTTGCCTGCGGTTCCTCACTCTCTTCCAGCCAGCTTCATGTGCCTGGGAAGCTGAGCCAGCATAACAGAGCCCCAGGATACTTTCAGACACTTAAGTCCACATTTCCGTGCAGGTCTGCATAACGCAAGGGAAGCTTAGCTTACTTAAAAATAGACATGCCTATGGTTGGGTAACACACTGCTTTTATTGCTGCCATAAACCAGGATTCAGCGAATGGAGCCCCTGACCATTATTTTTCTTGCTCATTCTTTTTCTTAATCCATGAAACAGCAAAAGATGGTTTCAGGGAAAAGCTAATACGAATATGCATCTAATGGGTGTTGTGAAATGTTTGTTTTATGGTGATGGATAAAGCCATTTTGAAGCAGATCCTAAATAGCCACGATTCCTGGGTATCCATCGGGACGGAGTCATGCATAGAATCGGCAAGCGAAGCAGCCCAACTCTCCAGCAGTGACAAGAGCCCCTACAGAAATTAGAAACAAAGCTGCCATTTGCTGACTATTTAGCATAAGTCAGGGTTTCTGTAAACGGTTATCTCTGACTTTTATGTCATTTTACAGATAGAATGGGCCTCAGTGGAGTTAATGTTCAAGCCACGGAGCTTTCTCAACCAGATCTGTCCGGCCTGTTCTCTTCCCGCTTCCCACACTTCGACCGTGATTGCATACACCCAGTGATGGGGAGGGTACAGCTGAGTGCTGGACAGCGCTGAGAAGTAGGTTGAACTCTTTTGTCCTCCCTTTCCTATTTATGCCTTTTTATCCAGAGCCCTACCTCCTTTTTCCCCATCATAAACGATTATTGCTTTTCAAGTGATACAAAGGAAAATAGGTAGAATGATCAAATGTGCAGAGGAATCAGGCTGATGTGTATCAAACACCTTTATTATATAGCCGAAGATGTTGACCCTGATTTGTTTTCTCAGTCCCCACTTCCAAGACCTGTAAAAGGAATGTTACTAGATGAAAACATGTTCTGTAGTTAAGATGGATGAAACTCTAGTATGTATTGACTTTGGTAAGACATCCAGTTAAGAATACCTTTAATTGCCTGGTCCCAGGGGTTATGTTTGAATTAACTAGATTTTGGCTTCTCTCTCTTCTGGGACAAGTTCTCAATCGACTTCTACTGATGTTACAAGAATCAATAGAAAAATGTGCTTCTAAGTAATTAATAATGCTTCCTGGGTTTAGAGGATTCAATAGTTTAAGAGAATAAAATATTTTTGTTGCTTGTATCATTAACAGCATCGGTTCTCAACTAAGAATGACTTTGCCCTGGGAGTATCTCGTGATGCCTGGAGACATCTTTGGTTGTCACAACTGAGGAGATGGGGTGCTATTGGCAACTAGTAGGTAGAGGCCAGGAGTGTTGCTAAACATCCTTCAGTGCTCGGAACAGCCCCTCCACAAAGAAAGATCTCAGTGTATAAATAGTGCTGAGATTGAGAAACCCCAATTTACAACAATTCCAAAAGAATACAAATAATAAGGGCTATTGATTTCACAATACAGATAATAATTTATAATAATAATATTGGTGCCCTCCATAATATCCAGAACCAATTGGAATGAATTATAATGGGGCATAATTTAAAGACCACGACTTTAGGTGAGTTATCAATATTCAATAGAAGCATCCCTCACCTTCCTTTTTCTGTAGAGATTGTTGAACAACAACCAATCATACCATGTTTCTGGGATACAATGTAGCTTAATTCTCAGATTTTTTGAAGACAAATGGGAAAACAAATTCAGGGGTAACATGGAATATGTGGTGTTGGCTTTCATGTGACAATGACAGCAGGAGACTCAACTAAACCTGAAGACAAATGAAGAAGCCACCTACTACTAATGAGTTTGGGGCAGATCATTTAAGCCTCGTGCTTTGATGTCTCCAATCTTAAAATGAAAATAGAGGAAAACCATCTGAGACATTAGGGTGATTATATCAAATAAAACATGCCAGTCCCCCATTCAGTATAAAAGGCTACCCTACAGAAGGTCTTACCAGGGAGATTCATTGTTGTAAGTGAAAACAGACACTTCAAACAGCCACAAGCAATTGCCCAATAATATTTAAATTCTTAATAACAAGCTCTGAAATTGTTGTACCCCAGTTGATTCAATCCATGATTTAGCCATTCTTTTCTAATCAAACACAATTATGTGAATTAAATGCTCTTCATAATATCCTGAAATTAGATTACGGCATTGCACCTGGAGCTTTCTCGATTACCAACAGAATAGCATCTCTTTAGGAAGCAGAAATGGTTGAGTGCGCTCTGAAATGAGACTAGAAAGAATGAAAAGAGATATGAGGAAAAGAGAAAATGTATGAAACAATCTTTCAATTAAGTAAAACCAAATAGAAGAGACATGTAGATCAAAATCTGGGGTGGAGAACACTCTTCCCTGACTGTGAATGGCAGGATGTGAATTCAGACCCAGGTGTGCATGGCTCCAAATCCCTCTTTTTTTTCCACTGTACATCTTACAACTGCATAAGACAGTCTCTCAACTCGGTCTCACCCCTTCCTGGCCCTCTGCCTGCACAAGCTCTCTTTTCACAGTTCACCCTTTCTCCTTCCACCCCTGGGTCCTGAATGAGCATACAAGACCTCAACACCTATCTCTTTTCTCTTTCTTTTGCCTCCTCTTTCCCCACTGACTCCATCCTAACAAGCACCAAAGATCCACAGACCAGAAGAAGAGGCTCTTCCTGGGAGCCCAGACTTCAAGTCCAAATGGCTCATTCACAGCTGCCTGATTCTGTGTCAGCCCAGGGATTCCCTCTCAACCAGAAATTTCTGCCTTTTCATGCTTTCCAACTAGCCAAATACCTGAGCCTTTCTGACCTCTCTGTCCACCCTGAGTCTACCTCCTCCTTGTCCTCTGGCTTTTGGGAAATACCTTGAGCCCAGTGCCCCAGTTCTCCATCCACCCAGGTAGGTGCTAGGAGAATGTTAATTCCCCATTAGACCTACAAAGCTCACACCAACACTCACATCCTCAATGCAGCACTCATGATCCTAAAATCCCTTCATTAGCTTTTTTTATTATGGTAAAATAGATATTCCATAAAATTTACCACTTTAAGTATCTTTAGTGGCAGAAAGTACATTCACACTGTTGTTGTTCAACCATCACCACCAACCATCTACAGAATAGTTTTATCATCCAAACTGCAGCCCTGTCCCTGTTAAATAATTCCCCATTCTCCCCTCCTCCCAACCCCTTATAGCTTCTGTTCCACTTCCTGTCTCTATGAATTTCATCCTTCTTTATAATTCCTATAGGTGGAAGCATACGATACTTTTTGGTGTGACTTATTTCACTTAGCATAATGTGTTCAAAATGTTGTCACCCGTGTGAGAATTTCATCCCTTACATTGTATGCACGTACCACATTTTGTTTATTCATTCACCTGTTGATGGACATTTGGACTGTCTCCACCTTTGAACATGGATGTACAGATATCCATTAAACTCTCTGCTTTCACTTCTTATGAGCATATACCTAGAAGTGGAATTGATTGATCGGATGGTAATTCTATATTTAATTTTTGAAGTACCACCATATTGTTTTCCATAGCAGCTGTACTATTTCACATTCCCACTAGCAATGCACAAGAGTTGTAACTTCTCTACATCTTAGTCAACATTTATTTTCTGGTTTTCTTTTTGTTTTTGTTTTTTAAGTTTATTTTGAGAGAGAGAGAGAGAGCAGGGGAGGGACAGAGAGAGAGAGAGAGAGAGCAGGGGAGGGACAGAGAGAGAGAGAGAGAGAGAGAGAGAATACCAAGCAGCATGAAGTCCGATGTGGGGCTTGAACTCATGAACCATGAGATCATGACCTGAGCTGAAACCAAGAGTTGGATACTTAACTGACAGAGCCACCCAGGTGCCCCTGTTTTTTTTGTTTGTTTGTTTTTTGTAATAGCCATCCTGATGGGTTTGAAGCAGTACCTCATTTGATTTTAATTTGCATTTGAAATGCCCCCATTTTGGTACCATGTAGATCCAGTTTAGATTTCCATTTGATTAATAGACCTTACATTATTTATTCAGTCCTCTACTGTGGGATGGTTTCCACTTATATGCTATGAATCACAGAGTTGTGGTGAACACCCATGCACATATAACTTGTGTGAAAATGTGAATTTCTCTGGAGGAGAATGTACCAGGACATGTCCAATTGCTCTCTGGTGTGGTCACTTCTACTGATTAGCACTCACACCACCAATGGTGCAGAGTGTCTATTTCTCTACATCTTCACCAACACTTGGTATGAACAGGCTTATAAATTGTCCTAATGATGTGTGGGATAGTATTTCATTACAGTTTCATTTTGAAATTTGCATATTTTTGTGAGAGGTTGAGATTATTTTAATATATTTATTGACCATGAAGTTTTCTTCCTCTGGAAATTGCCTGTTCATATTATGTTCCCCATCTTTCTATTAGATTTGCCCTTTTCACTAGGAATTATATATATATTCTAGTCACTGATATTTTGTCAGTTACATGCATTGTGAAATCTGCTTTTACCTCTTCATGTTTTTTCTTGCCTCTTGGCATGAGAATTTATCATTTTGATTAGACAACTTCATCGAACTTGTTATCTGCGACTTACACTTTTCCTATCATTAAAAAAAATCTGTCCCTACGCCACTATCTTAATGGTATTTGCCGATGCCTTTTTTTGAGAAGTTTTACAGTTTTGCTTTTCACAGCTGTGTCTTTTACACAATGGAAATTATTTTCGCATATGGTCAGAAATAATGACCTAATGTTATCTTCTTTCAAAATGAAGACATCTCATTATCCCAGAATCACTAGTTGTTTGGTCCATTCTTTCCATGCTGATTTTTCAGCCACCTCTGTCATGTACCAAGCTCACACACACATGTGGTTATGGTTTCAGGCTGCCTGAGGTGTACCATCAGCCTTTGTGTTCATCCCCAGACCAGTGCTGCCCTGGCTTAGTTACCATGCCCGTATGGCTAAGCTTTGTTGTCTGCTAAGGCAAGTTTTGCTCCCCGTTCCAAATTTTTCCCTTACCACGCGTATGGCCACGTTTTCCAAATTGGTCTTAGTGTTTCTTCATCCTTGTCATATTGTGTGCAAAAACGTCATTAGGACTTTCATTAGACTATCATTAAAATAATAAAGTGATATGTCTTCTTTATGATGTCAGATCTTCCCATCTATAAACTAATATTGAGATCTCCTACATCTTACAGTAGAGTTTTTTGAATTCTCATTCCAACCATTTTTTGTAAAGGTTTTATTTGTGAAAGTTATTTATTTTTTTATTTAAATCCAAGTTAGTTAACATACAGTGTAGTCTTGACTTCAGGAATAGAACCCAGTGATTCATCTCTTACATATGACACCCAATGCTCACCCTGAAAAGTGCCCTCCTTAATGCCCATCACCCATTTAACCCATCCCTCCACCCACCACCCCTCCAGCAACCCTTAGTCTGTTCTCTGTATTTAAGAGTCTCTTAGTTTTGTCCCCCTCCCTGTTTTTATATTATTTTTGCTTCCTTTCCTGTATGCTCATCTGTTATATTTTTCAAATTCCACATGAGTGAAACCATATGACATTTGTCTTTCTCTGACTGACTTATTTCGCTTAGCATAATACACTCTGTTCCATCCACATAGTTGCAAATGGCAAGATTTCATTCTTTTTCATTGCTGAGTAGTATTCCATTGTATGTATGTATGTATGTATGTATGTATGTATGTATATATACATATATCACATCTTCTTTATCCAGTCATCAGTGGATGGACAATTGAAATCTTTCCGTACTTTGGCTATTGTTGATAGTGCTGCTATAAACATTGGGGTGCATGTGCCACTTCGAATCAGCGCTCCTGTATCCTTTAGATAAATACCTAGTAGTGCAATTGCTGGGTTGTAGAGTAGTTCTATTTTTAATTTGTTGAGGAACCTCCATACTGTTTTCCAGAGTGGCTGCACCCATTTGCATTCCCACCAACAGGGCAAAAGGGTTCCCCTTTCCCTGCATCCTCGCCGATATCTGTTGTTTCCTGAGTTGTTAATGTGAGCCATTCTGACAGGTGTGAAGTGATATCTCCTTGTGGTTCTGATATGTTTTTCCCTGATGAGTGATGTTGAGCATCTTTTCATTGTGTCTATTAGCCATCTGGATGTGGCTCTTTTCTTTGGAAAAGTGACTATTCGTGTCTTCTGCCCATTTCTTCACTGCATTATTTGTTTTTTGGGTGTTGAGTTTGGTAAGATCTTTATAGATTTTGGATACTAACCTTTTATCCAATATATCATTTGCAAATATCTTCTCCCATTCCATCGGTTGCCTTTTAGTTTTGTTGATTGTTTCCTTCAGTGTGCAGACGCTTTTTATCTGGATGAGATCCCAGTAGTTCATTTTTGCTTTTATTTTCCTTACATCCAGAGCCATGTCAAGTAAGAAGCTGCTGCAGCCTGGGTCAAAGAGGTTGTGTTCTCCTGTAGGATGTGATGGTTTCCTGTCTCACATTTAGGTCTTTCATCCATTTTGACTTTATTTTTGTGTATGGGTATAAGAAAGTGGTCCAGTTTCATTCTTCTGCATGTCACAGTCCAGACTTAAGAATGCTATGGATTTTTTCAGAGCAATTTTCTATCCAACAACAATATAGAGTTGTCTTTTTTGTTCTAGTTACTTTTCTGTACATCCACTTAGAATGTGATGTCAACAGAAATTTTATCTGTGAATAATGGCAACTTTGCTTCTGCCTTTGTAGTCCTTATACATTTTATTTCTTTTCCTTTCCTTTTCCAGTTTTCCTTACTGCACTGACCTAAAACCTTTTATGCAATGTTGAGTAGAAGCAGTGCTTGAAGCAACACAGGTGTTATTCTTACTTCAAAGGGAATATATGAAATGCCCCACACTTATGAAGATAAAAAGCTCCTGCACAGCAAAGGAAACAACCAACAAAACTAAAAGGCAACCAACGGAATGGGAAAAGATCTTTGCAAATGACATATCGGAAAAAGGGCCAGTATCCAAAATCTATAAAGAGCTCACCAAACTCCACACCCGAAAAATAAAGAACCCAGTGAAGAAATGGGCAGAAAACATGAATAGACACTTCTCTAAAGAAGACATCCGGATGGCCAACAGGCACATGAAAAGATGTTCAACGTCGCTCCTCATCAGGGAAATACAAATCAAAACCACACTCAGATACCACCTCACGCCAGTCAGAGTGGCCAAAATGAACAAATCAGGAGACTATAGATGCTGGTGAGGATGTGGAGAAACGGGAACCCTCTTGCACTGTTGGTGGGAATGCAAACTGGTGCAGCCGCTCTGGAAAGCAGTGTGGAGGTTCCTCAGAAAATGAAAAATAGACCTACCCTATGACCCAGCAATAGCACTGCTAGGAATTTACCCAAGGGATATAGGAGTACTGATGCATAGGGGCACTTGGACCCCAATGTTTATAGCAGCACTCTCAACAATAGCCAAATGATGGAAAGAGCCTAAATGTCCATCAACTGATGAATGGATAAAGAAATTGTGGTTTATATACACAATGGAATACTACGTGGCAATGAGAAATAATGAAATATGGCCTTTTGTAGCAACATGGATGGAACTGGAGAGTGTGATGCTAAGTGAAATAAGCCATACAGAGAAAGACAGATACCATATGGTTTCACTCTTATGTGGATCCTGAGAAACTTAACAGAAACCCATGGGGGAGGGGAAGAAAAAAAAAAAAAAAGAGGTTAGAGTGGGAGAGAGCCAAAGCATAAGAGACTGTTAAAAACTGAGAACAAACTGAGGGTTGATGGGGGGTGGGAGGGAGGGGAGGGTGGGGGATGGGTATTGAGGAAGGCACCTTTTGGGATGAGCACTGGGTGTTGTATGGAAACCAATTTGACAATAAATTTCATATATTGGAAAAAAAAAAAGATCTTGTCAAATAACACAAGGATCCTGTGGGAGGCATTTGCATAAGCTTCCTGAAACCTAACTTGTAAACAGCAGTGACAGCTGATCAGGGCAGAGGCAGGGGGACCCTTCTCTTTACAGCCACTCGAATGGGTTGTCTACGGGAAGTTCAGTTCTCCCTGCTTTCACTGAGACGTGTCCTGGTGGAGACTTGTACCCAGCCACTCTGCAAAACAGATGTGTCCTAAGCATGATTTAAATATGACCTTCTAGGGGCACCTGGGCGGCTCAGTCAGTTAAGCGTCCAACTTCGGCTCAGGTCATGATCTCGTGGTTCATAAGTTCAAGCCCCGCGTCGGGCTCTGTGCTGACAGCTCAGAGCCTGGAGCCTGCTTCAGATTCTGTGTCTCCCTCTCTTTCTGCCCCTCCCCTGCTCACGCTGTCTCTGTCTCTGTCTCTCTCTCTCTCTCAAAAATAAACTAACATTAAAAAATGTTTAAAAATAAAATAAATATAACCTTCTAAACACACTATAGTCATTATCTTCAATTTGTGAGAGAATTGAAGTTGTTCCCACTCTTCGGAAGTGAAAGCAACCTGAAAACATGGCAGCCATTAGAACAGCTGGATGCTGAGCTTCCTGGGCATGATGGCTCTCTCTCAACAGCTGAGGATTTCCCGCCCTTAGAGAAGCGGGGCCTTAAGTGTACGCAACCCAGCATCTCAGCTGCCTCACCTTAGCCCTCCCTCAGACCCTTCCTTTCCAAGAATGACTCCTCTCACCCAATTCTAGCCTCCATCTCCTCCTTTGCGGCCCACACTGGTCCGGAAGCCCACTCCTCTGGGCTCATCACCTTTCCATTTCCATCAACACTTGGTGAAGGCTTTGTGTCGAGTTATGTGACATTTATCCAATGAACCTAGGAGCACCCAAATTTGTCTGCCACTTAGCCAACCTTTCCTTGTGGTGTCCTGAGAAATACAGGCAGCAGAAAATAAGTACTGGACACTTTTTCTTACTATTTCAGCATCGTCCGCAACCAGGGTGACCAATTGTCACCAGGTTTGTCCCGGACTCAGGACGCTTCTGGGACAAGGAACTTTCAGCTTTGAAACCAGGAGAGTCTCCGACAAATTGAGGCAAATTGGTGACTGTTATCGATTCAGTTGCACCCCACCCCCCAAAAAATGTTGGAGCCCTAACTCCCAGTACCTGAGAAAGTGACTTTATTTGGAAACAGGGCCATTGCAACTGTACTTAGTTAATTAATAATCAGATGACGTCATTCTGGAGTATGTTGAGCCCCGAATCCAATGTGACTGATGTCCTTATAAAAGGGGGAAATTTGGAGACAGGAATGCACACCAGAAGAGTACCATGTAAAGATGAAAGCAGAGACCAGGGTGATTACAGCAGAAGCCAAGAACCTAAACATCACCAGCAATCCACCAGAAGCAAGAAGAAAGTTCTGGAAGATTCTCCCTCACAGACCTCAGAAGGAACCGACACTGCCAGCATGTTGCTCGTTTACAAAAGTCTGGGCTCACAGAGAAATCATGCTAGATGGTTGCAGACAAGGGAAGGGGTGGGTGAAATTTAAGCAGTTGGGGGACGGTGAAGCCACAGAGGGAATGAAGTCACTTAGAGCTTCACCGGGCTCTACGAGGAGCTGGGGGCTTTTGAGGATTGCATGGGTAAGAGCAACCCAAGTCCTGTTCCCAGCTGGAGCACTGGGATTGGGGCTGTGGGTGGGGCTTTGGCAGAACTTCCCATGGGATTGAGTCAGGAATGAGCCTCCCCACTCCAGCAAATGTCTACATGCGATGCCTGCCGAGGAAGCTACCAATTACCAGGGCATCCCATTGCACTCTTTGAATAAGGAATATGAGCCAAAGACCAGAGGAGCGTTTGCTGAATGTTCTGGACTCTGCCGTATCTTCAAGGCCTGGGTACAACTCAGAGGAAGGGAAAAGGGGTTCCGATTCCATAACCAAGACTGAATTTCCTGCCACTTTGGCTGGGGGGAGCTCAGAGCCGATTAAAGTTGATTTAGAAAAATAAGAACACTGTGACATTTTTTATGTGCACAGATGTAGAGGAATATTCATATCCGACGCACATTCATGGTGCTTGTGATAGAATGTGCTTTCAATTTCTGCAAGCTGAGGCCCGACTGGCTGATGTCCCAGGGCCCGTTCCTTCTCTCAGCTTCCTTGCCTCAGCGGAGCAGCGGGTCCTGTGGAGACAGACACTCCTCCCCATAAACCCCAAACAGAAGTCAGTTTAGAGGGACTCCTACAGTGCTACAGCTGCGCTCTGAACTTGAAGGAGAGGGTAGCCTTCGATGAGGGAGAGGGGCGGCGGGTAAAAAGGAGACAAGAGTTGCCTGGAGAATGGGAGGCTAGAGGAAGAAGACTGATTTGCAAGCCCGCCCTCCAGAATCCTCCGGGGCCTCTCTAGCGCCCCTAGAGGCCACCTCAACTCCAAGGTTCGCATTTCCGCCGCAGCTATTTCTGGCCTCCACTCACAGACCAGGGTGCCCGTCAGATGGGATTACAGCCCACAGCTCACTGCACTGTCACATCCGCCATCTGCAAACAGAAGGGAGTGTATTTCATTGGCGGGGGCGGGGGGGTGGAAGGAAGGACTTAGGGTCTGTGGCAAGGAAAAATGGAACGCGGTGAAGGAGAAAACTCTGTTACAAACTCTCCAATGAGCCAGGATCATCCACCTTCCTCTTCTGGTTGTCTTTAATCTTTTATTTTTGGGGGAGAGCTCACGTCTTTTCATAAGGCCTCACCCCTAAGTTGTAGCCTCTGTATGTTTCACTAGTATGTTCCGTCTGCCAGGCCACCCTTCCGTCGTTAGTCTCCGCACGGCCAGACACCTTAGACCTCTCTACTGTCTGAGTATCTCCTAAAACCCATGAGCTTTAGCCAGGGATTTGATTTTGAGTTCGGAAGAGAAATCAAGAAAAACCATCCTAAGAACAAAACTAGTGATGGTGTTTTGGTGTCTCTGTTCATTTCCCCAGAGACGGGGCCCTGTGGACGGGAGCCCCTCTCTCAGGCAGGGTGCCCAGCACACGGGTGAGTCGTGGTGGATTGTGAGATGGCTCACAGGCTACTACCGCTACTAACTAACGTCTCAGGATGCACGTCTTTTAAGAGAATAGGGCGTATCCAAGGTTATTCATATAATGAAATTACTTTCACTCACTCACACTCTGATAAAGTCTCGTGAGTGCAAGAAAGGGGGGTAAAGTGCAGACGGCACACCCAGAAGATTTTGACCACCTTGGATTCTTCCACGGCTCAGGATGCACCTTTATTGGTATCCCGTTAACAATTATGGTGGCTTGACAGGGGTGAAGTCTAGTTATACCCATGGGGGTATATTAAGACTGTGACATCGGGGCGCCTGGGTGGCGCAGTCGGTTAAGCGTCCGACTTCAGCCAGGTCACGATCTTGCGGTCTGTGAGTTCGAGCCCCGCGTCGGGCTCTGGGCTGATGGCTCGGAGCCTGGAACCTGTTTCCGATTCTGTGTCTCCCTCTCTCTCTGCCCCTCCCCCGCTCATGCTCTGTCTCTCTCTGTCCCAAAAATAAATTAAAAAAAAAAACGTTGAAAAAAAAAATTTAAAAAAAAAATAAAAAAAAAAAAGACTGTGACATCACATGACTCCTGTCTTATAACAGAAACAGTCCCTGGGATTGAATGCCTTGGAAACACAGACCCTAGATCTACCAACCTGCTTTGCTCCCCAGAGGCACCAGCTTCTCCATGTCTCGGTTGACACTTCTTAACAATGAGGGGCTACTGGGTGGCTCAGTTGGTTAAGTGTCCGATGTCTGCTCAGGTCATGATGTTACAGTTCTTGAGTTCGAGCCCCACATCGGGCTCTGTGCTGACAGCTCAGAGCCTGGAGCCTGCTTCGGATTCTGCGTCTCCCTCTCTCTCTGCCCCTCCCCCGCTTGCACCCTGTCTCTCTCTCTCTCTTTCAAAAAAAAAAAAAAAAAACATTAAAAATTTTTAAAAAAGAGAGAAAAAATGACCATGACACATGACCTCCCTCACGGGTTGCTTGCCAAGGTAAAATGAACTACAGGAGATCCTCAACTTGCCAAAGTTCCAATGATGAGCTCTTAGAAATAGCACGAAAACTAGCTGTTGAGAAAGTCTTTTCAGCTTGCCTGATACCAACGGATGGAGCTAGCTAGGTATCACTCGTGTGGAGGACAGAGGAACCCAGGAACAGCCTTTGGGAATCTAAGGTGTCCATATGACTCTGGCAAGAAAAACGTGCCTTGAAGTTGGAAGGGTTTGAAGTCATTGCCAAGATTTACATGGCAGGCTTTCATCTTTACCACTGCACTAGCCTTGCCATGAGCACGTGTTTGCCAGTGAACTCAACCTGGGTTGTTCATCCAGGTTTAGGCTCGTTCTCGTGGAATCATGTCTCCGTTTGCAGTCAGCGTCTGGTTTGTACGATAAAATATCTGGTCTCCCTACCCAGTGGGACCCTTGAGAAGCCATTCATTTCAGAGTTGGCACCCAGGGGCTGGTACGAAGACCGTAATTTGCATCCCTGGCAAATAACACACTGCATCAAGAGGGAGAAAATGGTATGACTTTTTCCCGTTTTGACTTAGAATCCAGTGGTAGCTTATATAGCACGGGGGTTCTCAGCCTCGGCACTGTTGATATTTGGGGCTGGATAATTCTTTGTTGTGGGGCTGTCCTGTGTGCCGTGAGATGTTTAGCAGCATCCCTGGCCTCTACCTGATAGGTGTGATAGATGCTGGTAGACCTCCTCCTCTTCCCCGCCCCCGTTTGTGACAGCCAAATGTATCTCTGGACATTGTTGGATATCTTCTGGAAGGTAAAACCGACCCTCTTTGAGGAGCACCAAGGTAGTACGTCTTACAGTAAAATTTGATGTACAAATCTGAGTGGGTTCAGCCTCAGACAGTCATGGTACCTGAAATAGCACCCAAAGTCAGGAAATTTGAAGCCTTTCCCTTTGGGTCTGGAAGAATATACTGGTGGTCATGAGCTCCAGATTTAGAGTCAGACTGATTTGAATGTGGCTTTGCCACATACTAACTATGTAGCCTTATAAGTTATTCAACCTTTCTGAGCTTGTGTTCTCATGTGTATGTGGGTAAAAAATATCCCTCTCTCCCAAGGCAGTTACAAAGACTAGAAGGGACATGACATGTAAAGCATTTAATGCATTTGAGGCATTCAATAAACAGCAGTAATAGGGCATCAGTGGTGATGAGCTATGCTATTGTTACTAGGCCTTGGACAGAGGCATGTGATGGTTGAATAGGCGGCTGTATTTGGAAGGCACTGAAGGCAAGTCAGGTTTCTTGGGAATGGACCCTTTAAAAGAAAAATACATAAGACTTTGCCTATAAATATTTGGAGGTGCCCTGTAGTTCTACTGGAAGCCTGCCTCTTTGGTACCTGATTTGATAATCAAAAAGGTACATGTTGATCATATTAAAAGATTCTTGAAACTCATGACATAGGGAGTTTCCAAAATAACACATAGCTTGACCTCTCTGACACAACCCCATCTCTCCCCAAATCTAACCTAAGCCCCAACCAGGGACATGGGTACTGCATAGCCCATGAGCCCAGGACTAGAATGTGTGAACCCTTGGTCAGACGTGATGGCCCATGCTCCAGCTGATGGTCCCTCTGTGTCAAAATCTTCTCCAGACAGTGATATGCTAAGAGAACATGAGCCATTCCTGGTCCTGGAATGTTCCCTGAAACCCAGTCCTGGGCTTTGCCTCTACCCCTGACTGTGCTTATAAATCTTTACTTCACTCTTTCTGAACGTCAACATCCTCACCTGTAAGATAGAAACAAAAATAATGCCTACTTCTTATTGACTATAAATATTGAATAAACTAATTAGTGTGCTCAGCATAGTTCCAGGACACCGTAAAAGGCCCTACACATATTTATGTCTGACCACCTTTCAGACACTCATGCAAATTAAATGAAGCCATGCTTGGCGGCTTGCCCACCACGTCCCAATAAGCTCACACACCCCCTTCCGCGCCTTCCCACTTCTGCCGTAATTTGGTCCTTCTTCCTCTGATAACCTCAGCGAGGACTTTGCTGGGGAGTGCAGGGTGCCTGCACTGAGCTTTCTAATGGTTTCCTCCATCAGCACAGGGGAGCCAGACCCTGTACTGTCTCCTTGCTGGGAACAGAAGAGGCACGGCAGACGGAGACTCACCATGGCCCCAGCCTGTGTGTATGCGGGCACTGAGCACCAAGAAGTCACTCTGTGAGGGAGGTCTCAGTATTGGGAGCCCCTCTTCACTGATGGGAGATCCGACCTCACTCGGACACGAAGCAGGATGAAAAGAACATATTGTTTTAACAGCAGGGTCAACTTAGGCAGCAGGAACCACCGGACTGGCACCCAGGGCCCAGGATACTTTTTGGGGACCCATGAACAAGTTTTATTTCTCTTCAGATCGATTTTTTTTTTAATTAATAGAACCCAGCTGGAATTATATTTTTCTTATACCAATGCGGTCATAAATATAACCTTTTATTTATATTTATATTTATATTTATATTTATATTTATATTTATATTTATATTATTTATATTTATATTTATGGAGGAAGTGGCCCAGGAAGATAAAGTGCATGGGGCCCACCAAAGTCATGATGTGACCCTGCCCAACAGCTATGCGGTGTGTGGGTCTTTGGAAGGGAACTGCTGTTGGGGCAAACAGGAAGATGCTCTTCGGGGAAGAACATGGGACCCTGAGGTCAGGTGCCTGAGGAACAAAATGGGAGGTAAGCTTTTCTTCAAGAGCAGCTGAATTAGTCTCTTTGGGCTCTGTGGGGAGGGGCAGGGGATGCCGAGGAGCCGAAGGCGGAGAGAGAGACAGGGAGAGGAGTGTGCGTAGGGAGAGTAGTCAGTGGGTGGCATGGGGCTGCCCCAAGTGAAAGGAAAACCTGAGGAGTCTCTGAGAATGGTGGTGGCCGTGGCGAGAGCAGGGAAGGTTGTTGTTCATTTTGGAGCTGTGTGTATCTTCCCTCCCTTATCTCCCCCAACTCAGCTTCTCAGTCAAGTGGATTCTACTAGTAAGTTTTGTGCAAATGGAGTTTAAGCAGAAACAAAAGTCAAAGAGGAGGCAAGTTCTATGTCGATGCAAACGGTATGCAATCTGCACGCCCAGAAGCAGGAGCCTCATCACAGGGGACCCTGAGCCCATCAGTGATTTCCCTTTTTGTGGGAAAGGCTTTGAATAGGGGGGGATTCAATGACAATCTTGCATAGACCACAGGGGGTGGCAATGTCCCAGTCATCGTGGGAGCCCACAGGTCACAGCCGCTCCGTCGCCTTCCACCTCTTGGAAGGTGTCACTTCTGTTTTAAACCCGGGGCAGCCAGGGCCCCGATGCCGGCTGCAGAGTCTGGTGGGCACAGAGCACGGGGAGTGACGGCTAGTGAGTTTCTTTTCGGGACGACGGACACTTTCTGGAATTGGTGGCAATGGTTATGCAACCTTGCAATGATCTTTGAAAACAAAATGAAGTAAAAAACAAAAACAAGAGTGGGACGAATCCAGCACAGGCCTTGGGAGTGGCTGGATGCAGGGCCTCACAGATCATCTGGCCCATCTCTCTCCACCTGCAGTTCTGCCTGGCTTTGGGTGGCCCCAGCCTCCAGTTGCCTCCTGCGGCTCCCCGCTTACCTCCTCTCAGCTTTGGGGAGCGCAGAGGGAAGTTCTCCTTTCTTAACATTGCATGGAAGTTTCCAGTTTGACTGTCCGTGGTCATCCCTGAACCGGACATTGTGGTCAGGGGCGTGGAATGTGCTAATTGGCCTAGACCCGTGTCCCTTGGTGGGGGGATGGGGCACAGGGAGTTAGCAGACCTCGAGCAAATCGTGCGCTCGAGAGTGGGGGGATGGGGAGGCGGCTCCCCAAGGATAAATGGAGTCCTGTGGCCAGAAGCAGGTGTGGGTATTGACTGGGCAAAATTAACAGAGGTTGAGTAACTGACTCTGTTTTTTTTTTTTTTTAAGTCTCTGTGCCTTAGTTTCCTCATCTGTAGAAATGAGAATAATGGTAATACCTGTCTACCCAGGTGGTTGTAAGGATTAAATGAGTTAATCATTTCTATCATTTCAACTTCTACAATCAGGTTGTGTACTTCCTCAATAGACTGGGTCTTTCTTTAGTTATCAGCGATTTTTGAATGTGCTTTAGCAATACTCAGTCTGCTCTTGTTTTTCTTCTTTTTTTTTTTTAATTTTTTTTAACGTTTTTTATTTATTTTTGGGACAGAGAGAGACAGAGCATGAACGGGGGAGGGGCAGAGAGAGAGGGAGACACAGAATCGGAAACAGGCTCCAGGCTCCGAGCCGTCAGCCCAGAGCCCGACGCGGGGCTCGAACTCACGGACCGCGAGATCGTGACCTGGCTGAAGTCGGACGCTTAACCGACTGTGCCACCCAGGCGCCCCTGCTCTTGTTTTTCTGCATAAAATAACTATAAACAGTTGGCAAATTTCTACCGAAGATTGCAGTAATAATAATAACAGCCCCAGGAATCGCAGTAAGATTAGTAGGGGAGAGCTCTAATCCTGGCCAGCCTTTCTCCTAAATCTCAATTCCAAACATTCTTCGTTTTCAAGCGGCCCGACAATCAGAATCCAGAACCACACCGAAGAGAATGTTCTAGATCAGGAATCTAAGTGCCTTGAGAAAGAGAATGCACAGCCTGGCCATTCCTGCAGTTCCCTGGAGAGTCACGCAGTCTGTCTGAGAAAAGTGGCCCTTCGTGATTCTCAGTGATACCAGAGCCTCTCTCCCCCACTGGGTGCTCATGCCAGAGGGACGAGGCAGAGCTCCAGGGCTGTACGTGTCACATCGCATTAGTGCCTATTTCTGGAGACAAAAGCCTCCCTTAAACACTAGGAAAGCCTTCTTATACTTGGACAACCAGCTGAAAACATATAAATTGAATTCCACACTCACAGCACAAATCCATCTTTATAATACGGTCCCCGAAAGTACTTCAAATGACTTTGTGCGAAGAGTTTCTGAGATATGATTATAAGATATGATTGCTTTGGGGGAGGGGGAAAGAGGGAAGATAATTTCATTAGCTTTGTCAGCTTTGGCACAAGGTGACGTTATGAAGGGAATTAGCAACCCTGGAGACTATTAAGGGAATAAATAAATACTTTAATATAATTTGTAAGCCACTGTAATAAGGCCCAGCATGGACAACCCACTACTGTCATTGTGATGTGCTTATGGTTGAAAGTCAAATACCTAAAAAAATAATAATAGTCCCAGGGCGCCTGGGTGGCTCAGTCGGTTGAGCATCCGACTTTGGCTCAGGTCATGATCTCGCAGTCTGTAAGTTCGAGCCCCGCGTGGGGCTCTGTGCTGCCAGCTCAGAGCCTGGAGCCTGCTTCAGATTCTGTGTCTCCCTCTCTGTCTCTGCCCCTCCCCCGGCCATGCTCTGTCTCTGTCTCTCTCTGTCTCTCTCTCTGAAAAAATATGTCCTGGTTATTATCAAAGAGAAAAAAAATACATATAACTTTCCAAACTATGGTTTGTATAGGTGCTGCTGACCTCAAGGTCCAGGCAATGTGGTGGGCTTGGTTAGAGTCGTCTCAGGCCGATTCCACGGTCTAGGGCTGATGGTGGCTTCCAGATTCCTGGGCAAGGATGAGGAAATCTGAGTTTTTATCTCCTGGACAAGCCTGCTGTCTTTCCTGGTGGGGCAGGTAGGAAAGAGAGGGGGCAATTACTCCTAATCTGTAAATATCCCCCAGAGATAAAGTAGGAATCTATCCCAGGGGTGGCAGAAAGGAGTCTGTTTTCGCCACATCGGGGCCGAGAAGATTCTCAGTCAGCTCCATCCATTCCCACACTTTGCACACAGCAGGGTCCACAGAGAGGGTCTCTAACCTGGTGTCTGCCAGCAAGCACTACCCCTTCCCCACTGGGAGACCTTAGGCAAGTTACCTTGTTTTACCGATCCTCACTTTCCGCATCTGTAAAATGTGGAGGCCTAGGCATGGGTGCTCTGAAGATCCAATGACACGAGGTACCTGAAGCACGGAGAACAGTGCATGCCTCCTGACAGTTGTCCCGCGGCCCTCTCCTGCCTTCTAACCTAGACGAAGGAGGGAATTCTCAATTCCTTTTTAAACAGCACCAACAATCTACCGCACACTGTTGCGGGTTTATGAGAAGCTGAGAAGTATGATTCTTTTGAAGAGAACCACACTCAATGCTTCTTGCCTCTGATTTTCTCTGTGACTTTTGAGAAGGCTCCTGGTTGGTCTGACCCCTGGTTACCCGGACGACTTCATCCTCACAGTGACTTCCAGCTCTGTTGTTGGAAGATTCCGATCCTCTTAGGTGGCTGGGGCCCTGTAGAGTGGCGGACCTTTCAGGGATTTTTGACGGAATGCCTTCTATTTCCAGAAATGCGTCCCAGGGGTGCCTGGACGGCTCAGTAGGTTGAATGTCCAACTCTCGGTTCCGGCTCAAGTCATGATCTCGTGGTCGTGGGATCGAGCCCCGTGTTGGGCTCGGCACTGAGCATGGAGCCCGCTTGATTCTCGTTCTCCCTCTCCCTCTGCCCTTTCCCTGCTTGCTCTCTTTATTTCAAAATAAATAAACTTTTTTTTAAAAATGTGCCGTCCTCTACACAGCTATACAGCATTTTTTGTTATTACGCAGCCTAGCTTCCCTGGGCCCGAAGTGGCTCTAACAGGCACCTGACCAAAGTGGGTGAATCAGTGTTCTTCTCCATGAGTTGTTCTGGAATTGGGGAAGAGCAATGAGAAGCAATGAAATACAGCTCAAAATCTGTTGACAGCCATCTCGTCAGCCATTTGGTGGAAAACAGGCCACAATGAGAGAAAAAAGCCAACACACAGAGAGAAGCAGAGAACAAAGACCCAGGGAGAGTCCAGTCTAGTCAGTACCTGACTTTCTTATTCCAATGTCGTAGATGCCCCCTGCACCCCGCTCCTTCCTACCATTTGGATATTTCCTTCCTTGGATTCTTTCAGCCAAAGAATTCTCTTTTTGTCACTTACAACTAAAAACCCTCACTTGGAGCATTTTTTTAAATTTGATCCAAATACTCTTCATGCTTATTTGGGATGGCATGGTCGTCTTTATTTTGTTTGATTTAATTATTGTAAGAACATCTAACATGAGATCTACCTTGTTAGAAAATCTTCACGCATGCAGTACAGTATTGTTAACTACGGGCACAGTGTTGTACAGAAGAACTTTTGAACTATTCATCTTGTACAACTAAAATGTATGCCCATTGACCGGCAGCTCCCTGTTTCCCCATACGGAGGCCCCAGCAACCACCATTTTATTCTTTGACTACCTTGGTTTGACTACTTTAGATACTTCATATAAGTGGACTCACGAAGGATTTGTCCTCCTGTGGATTCTATAGTTGCAGGATACAAAAGCAGCACATAAAAATTACTTCTGTTTCTCTATAGTAACAATGAACCACCTGAAAAGGAAATTAGGAAAATATTTCTGTTTAAAATAGCACCAAAAAGAATACAATACTCAGGAATGAATTTAACTGAAGACATGAAAGGTGTGTATACTGCAGACTACAAAACATTGCTGAAAGAAGTTAAAGACACAAACAAATGGAAAGGCATCCTCTGTTCGTGGATGGGGAGGATTAATATCGTTGAAATGTCCATACCGCTCAAAGTGATTTATAGACTCAGTGCAATCCCTTTTAAAACCCCTATGGCTTTTTTTTTTTCAGAAATAGAAATTCTAAAATCCATATGAAACCACAAAAGACCCCGAAAAGCCAAATCTGTCTCGAGAAAGAAGAACAAAGTTGGAGGTGTCACCTTTCCTGATTTCAAAGTATGTTACAAATCTACAGTAAGTAAAAACAGTATGACGCTGGCATAAAGACAGACACATCTGCCAGTGGAACAGAACAAAGAGCCCAGAAATCAATCCATGCATAAATGACCAACCGATCTTTGACGAGGGTGCTAAGCGTGCACAACGGGGAAAAGAGTCTCTTCAATAAATAGTTTCGGGACAACTGGATATTCCCTTTTGCAAAGAATGAAACTGGACACTTATCCTACACCATACATAAAACTCAATTCAAAATTGGTTAAAGACTTGAGACAACAGGAAGGGGCTAAGATGGCAGAACAACATGGAAGTTTTTTTGCGTCTCTCGTCCCTAAAACGCAGCCAGATCAACACCAAACCATCTTGCACACCAACATTCATTAAAGACTTAAACATAAGGCCTGAAACTATAAAATTCCTGGAAGAAAACGGGGTATAATCCTCATGACACTGGTCTTGTCAACGATCTCATGGATATGACACCAAAGCAAAAACAGTCTCACTCGGGACTACATTGAACTAAAAAGCTTCCGCACAGCAAAGGAAACAACCAACAGAGTGCAAAGTCTACCAACAGGATGGCAGGAAATATTTGTAAACCAACTATCTGGTAAGTGTTTAGTTCCCAAAATATGAGGAAGTCCTACAACTCAGTAACAACAACAACAACAAAAACCCCTAATAGCTCAATTTTTAAAATGGGCTAAGGACTTGAACAGACATTTCTCCAAACAGGACTTAGAAATGGCCAGCAAGTACATGAAAAGATGCTCAATGTCACTAATCATCAGGGAATTGCAAATCAAAACCACAATGAGTTATCATTCTCACACTTGTTACGATGGCTATTCTCAAAAGAAAAAAAAGACAGCAAATATTGGTGAAAGTGTAGAGAATTAGAATCCTTGTACACTGTTGGGTGGCATGGTTTTTAGTATTTTATTAAACCTACTGTTACGTTACCCTTGGAATTCACTTTTGTTGCAATATGCGGTTACCCTCAGAAAAAACTGGGAGTCCCTCAGGGGTACATAATCCTAACATCTCTGGGTGAAAAGACACCCTCTCTGTGCAGGTCTGAAAAAGAAGAATATTAGAGAGAGGGTCACCAACAGCCCAGCAGGCGGAGAGTCCCAACTGTCTGGAATTTCTCAGAATTTGCTGCTTTCAGTTATTGTCTGTAAGTGCAGAATTTATTACAAAGTGGACCTAACTTTGTAAGAAAAGAGTATGAATTTCTCCTTCAGCTAGTTTGAAAACATTTGGGCAGAGTTCAAAGTCAACAATGACTCTTGGCTCTGGAGTTCTGCATTCTAGCATGGGTGGGCAGGGTTTCCCTGGTTGCTCAGCTCTTAGATTAGATTAAGTTGAGTATTTTGTGAAGCATCAAAGACCCAACGTTTCTCAAAAAATGCCAAGAAGACTCTTTGTTTCCCAGGCAACAGCTGTTGCTGTCCTTTAGCTGGTTCCCCACAAATTAATCATGAATATAAATGAAAGTGTTTCTCAACGTAAGTGACTGCCACCCCGCTCTGCCTGTTGAGATAGCACTGGAAAAAGAAAAAAATAGAACAAGGTCTTAAAAAATATCAATGGTGCAACTCAAAGCTAAGTGTCCACGGTATAGCCGAGTGGCTATAACACTGGTCAGAAGAGGGTCTGCCAAACCCAAGTACTATAGAAGCACACACTGCCTTCACAGGAGCCGGATGCTTCCAGGTAGGAGGCAGTGTGCTTTCCGCATTTCATGCCATTCTAGCAGAGTGTGGACTGCTCATTGGCTCTTTTCAAAGAATGCTTTCAGGAGCTGTTTGTACCAGTATTTTATGCTATATTTTAACTTTTGAAGTGTGTCTTCTTTCCAAGGTCAAACACATGTCAATTTGAGTGCATTAGGCTGCAGTAACAGAAAATCAACTCAAACTGGATTAAACTAGAGATCTATTGTTTCCGTGAGAGGAAATCCAAAGATGGGTGGGCTTTGGGTGGGTTGACGTAATCAGGCTCATAATATAATTGAGACCCAGGCTCTCTCTGTGATTCTGCTCTGCTGTTTCTAGTCAACTGCGTCCTAAAGCTGGCTTTCCTCCTCATGATAAGGTGGCTTCTAGCAACAACCAGGCTATGTTCTCCCTGTTCATATCCACAGGACAAAGAGAGAGCAGCTTCTGGAAGCCTTTCAGAGGAGCTCCTTTCAGAGGAGCAAAGAAGAATGTTACCAGAAATTTCCAGCAAAAAAATTATCATATTTCATTAACCAGAAGCATATCACATGCTCCTTCCTAACTACCTCCTGGTGAGGAGGAAGGAACCCCACTTGGACCAATCAGGCACATGCCTAGACCCAAAGGTGGTAAAGGCAGTTTATCCTGACTTATTAGGATTATTTGGGAAGGGGTAGATAGCTGAATCAAGTCTGAGTGCTATTAGAAAAGAACACAGGAAAAATACATAGCTAGGCAGTCATATATTTAGCTAATGATAACCAGCCAGAAGTTCAAATAACTCATTTTCCTTTCTAGGTTGGCATTTCAGTGCAAATATCTTTCTTTTTCAATTCTTCAAGTCCCACCTCTCTGTCTGTTGTGGATGGAATGTTTGTGCTTCTCCAAAATTCTTATATTGAAATCTTAACCTCCAGTGTGATGGTATTAGGGGGCGGAACCTTTGGGAGGTGCTTAGGTCATGAGGGTGGAATGCCCTAGAAGACACATGGGAGAGTTTGCCCTTTCTCTCTCTTATTGCTTCTAAAGATTTTTTTTTTCATACAGGTATCAGAAAGTATGCAGGATAATACAACAAGCACTCACATACCACCATTTAGAATTTTCTAAGTACTAGTTCAGATCTTTTCCTTTGATCAGAAAAATAAATGGTGATGGATAACATTGAGGCTTCCTTTCCCATTCCTTCTTCCCAGACCGAGTACGACTGTGAATTTGGTGAGTATAATTCCAGTCCATTGTTTGGGATCTATATACAGAGTTGGGTTTTTTTTTTTTTTAAATCATTTTTTGAAGCCCACTTAAGTTTGTGTCTTGTTTCCTCAGCCAGGCTTTTAGGCCTTTGAGCAGTGGGAAAACAACATTTATTGAAAGCTTACAACATGCCCGACACCATCCTAAATACTTCACATACATCATCCCCTTCAATCTTCATGGTAGCCCTATTCTTTGGGCACTATCATTATTTCATTTCTATAGATGAGGAATCAGAGGCGCAGATGGGCCCAAGGTCGCGTACCTAATCAGTGACTGAGGAAGCCCATGCGCATGCTCACTGTGTGGACTGCCTCCCCTCCCTTTTACTTCCTGCCTGTTGACACAGCTGTAACAAAATACCAGAGACCAGGTGGCTTATAAACAACAGGATTTATTCCTCCAGTTCTGGGTGGGAACTCTGAGGTCAGGGTGCCAGCTTGGTGAGGTGAGTTGAAGGCCTTCTTCTGAGTCGTAGATTTCTTGCTGTGTGTTCAACATGGCAGAGGGGGGGAGCTAGCTCTCTGAGGTCTTTTTTATAAGGTACAATCCCACTGATGAAGCGTCCACCCTCATGACCAGATCACCTCCCAAGGGACCCACCTACTACTAATACCATCACATTGGGGGTTAAGTTTCCAACATATGGATGAGGGGGGCACATAAGCAAACAGACCATAGCACTGCCCCTCACCTTGAGCCCTTGCACCAGTATCCTGTCATGCTAACCTCAGGCTGTAATGTTATCCCGGCTCATCCTCTCGGCCTCAGAGGTCTTGACACACTAGGTTGATTCTTTTTTCCTCAGACGGAGTGAACTAGAAAAGAAAATCTGAAGGCGATGCTCGTTACTTAGAGCATCCTTTGTGGAATCTTCCTCATCAACAAGGACCACACAGTGGGGATCCCATGCTAGGCTTTGAGGGGGAGGGGTCCTAGAGGCGCTATAGGTCCTCCTGACTCCTGGCTCCACACCAGGCTGGCCGTCATTGGGTGCTTCTATCTACGTGTCAAAATGCGTGAGGCAGAAAATGGATTAATTTTAGGTATATCCCATGAGAGTAACATCAACTAACATGTCATTTTGATAATGTTGAAACTGTATTATAATTAATATATACAGTATGTATAATAAGTAGAACATCTAACACTTTTATGGAGCTTTCCATATGCCACATGTTCTAAGCAGGTATGAACCCATTCAGTCTTCACAACAATCTTAAGAGGAAGCTGATCCCTATTTACAGATAAGAGAACTGAAGTGCAGGGCAATTAAGAAATATATGTTTATAAAGGTACTCACGTAATGAGTTCAACAAATCATGGGTGCCCCCTGGAGGCTGAAGATCGAAAGATGCATAAGGCTGGTTTCTGTCCTTACAATTGTATTCATTCATCCACCCGCAAAGAGTTATGCATTATGTCTGTCACTGATCTAGTCCTTGAAGAAATTAAGAGATAGATTCCCTTACAACTGGGTGGGAAGGCACTCGATAAAGATAGGAACAATAAAAACGATGAACATGCGCTATGGTGTCAGTAGTGATGGGAGCTCTGGAGGGAACATGGCAGGTATGGGAGTCAAACATGAAGGGCTCATCTTCTCGGTGCTGGGAGGGGTCTCTGAGGAGCAGAACTTTCTAGGTAGCTAGAGCAGACTGTCAAACCTAGGTCTTCCGGGCTCGAGAACCCACATCCTTAACCGCTCCACCATAGTCCTGTTTACAGCAAAGTATAAAGCATATTGCATTAAATCTTATACATCTCATATTCTCTCTCACCACCACCCCTCCTCTCCCTCTCCTACACTACTGTGGAAGTGTTTAGTTATGCCCTACGCCCAGGCTTTGTTGGTCAGCATTATGAGGGGCCATAGTGATTTACTAGGCACAGTAAAAGATGCTCAGAAGTTATCTCTGAGGGACTGAGAGTTGGTGTCAGTGCAGGTAGAGGGGGGGTTGAATTGTGTCGAATTTTCTGAAAGCTGACTTGAATTTTGTGGGCTGTGCTTACCATATGCTGCAAATGAGCACCATGAGGTCGGCAGTGTCCTCCAACCAGGCTGGTAGAAACAATTCTATTTTAGATTCAGAGTGTCTTAGATCATGCCGGGAAGACCTGGACCGAGAGCAAACTTGACAGGTGCCCTCCGCCTTATATTCCTAGTTGTTCTGAACTGTGCAAAGATTAGTCAAGAAATAACTGAGTGGTACACATTTGAACAACTTTGTGTGTCTGCCACTTGCCGGTTTGGGTTGAGGTTTTAGGGTAGAGATTATACACATCTCTTTGGGAAGGAAGGCTCTTTTCAAGAACTAGGGATCATGTTCATAAAACCCTAGTATAAGGGCCCCCGCCTGTGACTGCAGCTCAGCAGAAACCCCGTGTGCTTTCTCTTCTTCCTGAGCCCCAGGCTTTGCAACTTGCTACTCTGTTTTGCCCTGTGGAATCTCCGAAACCTGGGGACAGCCCACATCTCCTCCCTCTGGGAATAAACTGTCTTTTCTTGGAGTCGGGCTACTTCTTAAACGTCTGTTCAGCCCTGGAAGGGATCTGAGATGTTGGGCAACCTATGGGCCTCGGACTAGGTCACTGTTGGGTCTCCAGCACAGCTCAACATCGGCCTCATCCTGCTTCTGCTCACCCCTTTACGCAGGTGTTGATCTCTGATAAATACCTCGTTGGCCAAACTCTGTCACGGCGTCTGCTTTAGGAAGACCCGATGTGCAACAGACATCAATGAAGGCTTCCAGGAGAAGTGTCTCTTCTGGTTAAGTGCGGGAGGACTGATAGAACTAGGCAGAAGAATGAGGGAAGGAGGCAACAGCATGTGAGAGTTCATACAAGTTCAGTTCTGCTATCTTCTAGGCCTCCTCTTGCTCTGTGTTGAAGGCTGTATTGCTAGCATATGGGAGAAAATGCAGTTGACTCAATCAGTTAATGAATATTGAGATGGCATCACAGGAGTATTGGAGAGAGATATATGGGTAGACATCTACGACTGGACCCGGAATATGAGAATATTTGTGCCTCATCAAAAGTTACCCTCTGTGACAGAGGCTCTTGGAGGTAGAGGGAGGTAGTGGGGAAAGGGCCCTAAGGATGTCAGCTGACTTCCTTCCTCAGCCAGCCCAGAGCCTGCTCGTGAAGCAGAGGCTCTGTTTGGGCTCCATAACATGAACTTCCTCTCTCTGGCGTTGACCGTGACACCGCTGGTGCCGCCGGCACAATCTGATATCAGCAGTAACCAAACCTAACAAGCCACTAGGGGATAACAAGCCGGCGGTAGGTTAACTACGCCAGGTTCGTTCCATCATGGAAGAGCAGAGCTTTTCCCTCCCTGGAACAGGCCTCTTGCTGAATTTGGAGTTGCTCTCCTGGCCCAGCAGGCTTCTGCCAGTGCCAAACTCCATGTCTTACCAGATGCATTTTGGCAGCCCACGCGGCATAACTTGTGCTCAGGGAGCTTCCTTCTTGGTGAGAGAAGTGCCCTTGGGAGATACCAGTCTTAGGGGCCGTTGTCCCATCTGCAACCCACGGTTCTGCTAGTTTGGAGAAATGGGAGTTGAGTATAATGTCAGTGTGAACCGCAAGAAAATGATCAGATGCGACCATTTGTTGATCAAGAAGAATGGCAGTTTCATATGATTCAGTCCAGAAACTGGTGGGATTTGGATGAACCCTCCCTGTGGGTGGGCGCTGTTCTACTTGGAGTTATGACAGGGAGTGGACCTACTTGCCAGGAGCCATTATTCGTAAGCATAAGTAGAGGAGGAAGTGTGCATGGGCACCCAGCATAACCAAGCAGGGTGCGTCAGTCAGAGAATGTCCTTCGTGGTGGTTGCTGTGGACCAGAGTCCACAGTGCGGAGGGTGTGGCAGAGAGAGAGATGTCTAGAGCTGGTGGCACCAGCAGTGGCGTGGGGCCAGCTGGGGAGCAGTGCAGTCCTGGGCAGATTGCTGGCATGCTTTGGGGTAAGCTGCTCCTCCTTCACATTCCTAGTCAAACCTGATTTTCCTGTTTTCTAGCGAGTGTACTAGTTTTCCGATACTCTTGGAACAGTCTCTTTTCTGGTAAGCCACGCGGTCGGTTTTGTTCCTTGCAAGTCAACATGTTAACAAATCTACGTCTTGGGCCATATGTTTTACAAATGGCTTCTAGATAATGGATTTTATCAATGTCTTGACAGTATAAGAACTCACCTGTCAAGTAGCCCAGGTCAGCAGTGGGCTCTAAAGAAGAGGCCTCACTTCTTTGATTCATTTCTTCTTATTTATCTTTTCTGATTTAGAAAAGAAATTTACTATGGTATCAATGCGTGTTTTTCAGAACTATCCATTTAATTTAGCCTTTCAAGTTTTATATATATATATATATATATATATATATATATATATATATATGTATATGGTACTTAAATTTTTTTTTAATATTTCCATACCTACAATTCAGTCCTGTTCTTCTATTATTTGTATTTTTTCTTCACTGTTTTGTCTTCAAGATTTGCCAAAGAGTAATCCATATACTTTTTTTTTCAAAAGAAGATTGCTTTGCTTTATTAATTATACTCTCTTTTTCTACTCTATTTCTCTTTTGTCTTTATTATATCCTTCTGTTTGGTGGAAAGAATTTATGTTTCTTTCCTAATGCCCCAAATAGAATGCTTAATTTGCTCACTACTCTCTCTCTCTCTCTCTCTCTCTCTCTTTTGTAGCAATAAGAGGTGAATGAATCTGGATCCACTCAATAAGCATGTATTGAGAGCTGCTATGTGACGGGCAGAGAGCTAGGTAGAAAAAGGCATAATATGAATAAGACATGAATATGTGTCCCCAAGAGGTCAGGGGAAGGGAACAGGCATATTAAAAGAAACTTTTAAAATGATATGAATATTATCATTAGATGCGATTAATAGAAACTTTTGTCTCTTGTATACGTGTTTATATTTACCAATATTTCAATGATACATTTTAAAAATTTACCAATATTTCACTCATGAACACATGCTACTTATATAATGAGAAGAACATAGGAAATACCCTTTTTTAAAAGAAAAAATACAACAGTGTGAAAATGGTGAATCTGGAGATTCCAGAAAGACCTCCCCGAGAGGAAGATACCAGATCTGATTTTTCAAGAGAGGAGGAAGAGCCAGTCAAAGAAAGACGACTCGGTGTCTCAGACAGAAGGAACAGGGTAAGCGAAGACCCAGCAGTGGGAGACAAGAGACATGACCTTGGTTGACAGGGAGGTCCACGAGGCACCTCACTGCTGTAGCCCCAGCATTGATGGACAAGTAAGATGGCCACCAGCTGGCCCCGTAGCACCGACCCTGGCAAATGCTTTGTGAACACGTGTGACATTGAATGAGGATGGGTGAGGGAGGGAAGGGGGAGAAGGGCAGTGGTCAAGGGAAAGCATTGCCCTGGAGGATAGACTTGATGGAGGTGAGCATCGGGATACAGTTTTCAGAGCATAAGGGAAATGTTTTACACTACCTGAAACACTGTTTTAGAAGAAAAGGTACTGTTCAGGGATGGAGAATTTCCCCTACAGTTTAAAATCTGATGTTGTGTTATTATCACTTCCTTGAATCATTAAATTTCATAGTAAAGCACCTACTACCTCCTGTTGTAGATTAATGAGCCCTAATGCAAATTCTGCAATGGCAGTATAACCCCGACACGAACATATTACCATGTAAAGACTGTTCTTATGGGCTAACTAAAGCAGGGAAGCGATGGATTCCTCAATCATAGACACCATAAACGTCTTCGATAATGGTTGCTCTATTCACCCTCTCTGTTTGGGCTCTCAGCAGTAACTCACATCCCCCACTTCCAGAGCCCCCAGAGAGCGCTCAGCTAGGAAAGGCAAGACTTAAAATGAGAACATTTTAATATCACTGCCATTTACCACATGGCAAGTTATGGTCGGAGCTAAAACATTTTATATATATTTTTTATATTTGTGATTTTATACATATACATATACATATACATATACATATATATATATATGTATATATATATAACATATCTAATCAGAAGCATGAATTTCCATTTACCAAACTGCTTCTCAATAAACCGCATTATTTAGCTCATCAAGCTTTATAGAATGCTCCTTTCTACAATTATCCAAGAATCCTAGTGGTTCTCCCTTTTAAAAATGTTTTAAGTGAAATTTCAGCCTGATCCTGCAGAGAATTGACTTTTATAACTGCTACATTCTGCCATGAGAAGATTAATGACCGTCTTCCTTCTCTACTGTCTGTTGAAACCCTTCATGCAAATGAGACAGATGTGACACATAGCAAAGTCAGATGTGACTTTCCTTGGCTGGAAACCCTTGAGCATTAACTTGGCCCTCAAGAGAGCATCCTTCAGAGGAAGGCGCCAAGTTGTCATTAATTGGCTTGTTTGGCAAGCACCCAGCTTGGTGCGTCTTGAGGCAGATATGTGGGTCTGGTGGCTGTCCCTTGCTACCTGAACCAGTCTCCCAGCTGTGGGGCTGAATGACTGACATCTAGGTGAGGCTGTGAAGCCCAGGCTCCCTGCAGGGTCCGTGTAGACAGTGAGTGCAGACTCTGGGATTCAGCTCCTACTATACCAAAGCCCTCTTGGGAACTTGAGCAGACCACTGAGAGAAGCAGGGTGAGAGGGGAGGAGGGCTGGCACCTCCCAGGGCTGGCACCTGGCTCATCACCTGAGGACTTCAAAAATGGCTCCTTTTCATTAGCTTCTGTGACTGACATCAGGCCTAGACGCAGCGATGCCGTGACCGATCTAGAACACCACGTTGTCAAATGGAAATGGGGCAGTCAAGCAATGAAAGACATGCTTTTATCATATGAGAAGGGCATACAGTGGGCAGCGCATTCTATTCCATTAAAAACTGTTAAATTTCTGTATTATAAAAACAATCACAAAATAAAGGGCAGATTAAATTAGGAAAATATTTGCAAATGATCGTATCTGGTTACTGAGGGGAAAATATTTACAAATGATTGTATCTGGTTATTGAGTGGGAAAGAGAAGAGTAAAAATATCACCTATAGTATGATCTCAATTTTCTGAAAAATAAAACGTATGCATTTTAAAAGGAAGACATAGTCACTTACAAGAAGCCAATCCTACCAGTGACCATATACTTAATTTTTTTTGTCTTTATGCTTTTCTGAAACTTCCATGCTTTCTACAATAAGCATTTATTTGTTGTATGATTTAGAAATTTTTAGTAAAACGAAGATAGTTATACTCACTCCTGCGAATAATAGAATTAAAACCAACTGTAAGCATAAAGATATTTACTGTAGTTTTTTATCTTCATTACTTAAAAAATTGGAAATAGGGGGCTCAGTCAGTTGAGCATCCGACTTCGGCTCAGGTCATGATCTCGCAGTTCGTGAGTTCGAGCCCCACGTTGGGCTCTGTGCTGTCCGTGCAGAGCCTGCTTCAGATTCTCTGTCCCCCTCTCTCCCTGCCCCTCCCTCCTCTCAAAAATAAACATTTTAACAAAATGGAAATAACTTACGTATCAGGCAAGGAAGGGTAGACTAGTTAAATAAATCCACTCTACCAAATATTGTGAAATCGTTCAAATGATAATGATGACTACATAAATATTATAAATATAATTTTGATAGAATGTTCAAAGGAAAAGATTGACAAGATGTATGTGTATTACACAACTATGTAAAATACATCTTCATTTGAACAACTGGGAGAAAATGTGTAAATAAAAATAAAAACATTAGCAAATGAAAGTTACAGATACATTTCTAAAAATTATATTGTTCTTCATATTTCAAAAGAGTAAAACAAGATAGTTCTGAACAAACACTTTTGGTACAGGTCTGAGTGCTGTGAGGCCCCTTGGTTTTCTGCTGTCATCTCAGCCTCTTGATTCAGCCTGTCCACACTCAAGCTTCATTACAGGGTAGATTTGAATTATAAGTCGTTCATCTGCCCTGGGCAGAAACACAAGCATAACACTCAGAGATTCAAAGTTCACAGAAGAAAACTGGCATTTATTTTTAATTGCAACAATTAGTAGATTCTGTGAAAGACCAGACGACATCAAAAAGTCCTTAAACCTGTCAGAGCATCTCACACTCCACTTCCACCAAAGTTCAAGCTCGTTAAGAGAAGAAATCAATAGAATCATCCCCCCCCCCCCCCCCAGAAATCATGGTCATATACCAGATACAATCTTGTTAGGTTAATCTAGTTTATGAAATGCTGTTCTATGACCACATTGTTAAAGGCACTGTTTACTTGGACTGATAAAATTGATGAAGAAATCAAATAAGAAAGCCCTTTCTAGTTTATTCTTCCTTTCAAAAAACAGCCAATAACTGGATGAACACACACTGACAGAACCCAAGCAGCCTCAGAATGAGATATGCTGACAGGTCAATTACGGAGACCAGCTGGAAAGAGATAAAGGGCCAGAATGGGCCACTGAGAGGCAAAGGGCGACAAGGGTCCTCATCCTTAATAGCCAGGACAGCCATTATTACATTGGAGAATCTTACATGCAGTATTTCTATGCCCTAAAATCACCCACAGTCACAGGGCTCAGGGTGGCAGGGCCAGACCAGAACTCTCGCCTGCCTGACTGTCTAACTGTAAAGCACTCCTGATCTGAGCATCCAACCACCCCTCCTGTGCTGACCGTGTAAGAGAAGCACATCCCTCACATGACCTACCTGGAAGAAATCCATTTCATCAGGACTGCGCTTCTCAGTAACATCCTTTAGTCAAGTAAACCTCAAATAAACTGTCAGGGTGGAGCCCGGCATGGGGCTTGAACTCAGGAACCATGAGATCATGACCTGAGCTGAAACCAAGAGTCAGAAGCTTAACCAACTGAGCCACCCAAGCTCCCCGTACCTGTAGTATGTATACATGAAAGGAGATCAGTAAGGACAGTAGCCAGATAATCAGATTGATGATCCTTCTCAACAAAGTAAGGGGTGGGCAGAAGGTGTTTAAGGAAAAATCTGAGGAAAGTTGAATAGATACCAAGTCTAGGCTATCAGCCCGGAATTCCCTCCCATTTGGCCAGTCACCCACTCCCATTCTGACTTTGCCCACATAACTGGGTGCCTTTCTTTTCAAATGTTTTGACTGTGCTAAGGCCTCATTCCATCCCCTGGAGAATTTCACAACCATCCCTACATTTGATGTGGAGCAGCTCTGTATCCTGGAAGATGCCAGGGTTTGGAGTGAGAAGACCTGGTGGAGGTTCCCCTATGCCACTGGCCGGAAGTGTGATCTTGGGTAAGTCACTGATCCTGTTTGAGGCCAAGTTCCTTCATCTAGAACATGGGGTTGGTGATACCCACCGCTAACAAAACAGGTTTAGTTTGGAATTCAAGTGCTTTTGTTTAAATAATAAAGAAATGATCAAGTTAGAATATCAATGTTCTAGAGGCACCTGGGTGCCTCTGTTGGTTAAGCATCCAACTTTGGCTCAGGTAATGATCTCATGGTTCATGAGTTTGAGCCCCACATCGAGCTTCGTGTTGACAGTGTGGAACATGCTTGGAATTCTCTCTCTCTCTCTCTCTCTCTCTCTCTCTCTCTCTTGCTCTCTCTCGCTTTCTCTCTCGCTCTTGCTCTCTGCCCCTCCCCCAACTCTCTGTCTCTCAAAATAAATAAACTTTAAAATACCAATGTTATAAGGAAAATAACAAAACAAGTGCAGTAAAAGTCTTGGCACATATTGGTGCCATAGTTGGTGGGGGGCTGAGCAACCAATATCCAGAGAAGGTTTTGAGTGAGGACACAGCCTGAGAACGGCACTCAAGGGATCTAGGCCTGGAAGAGACATTAGGTAACATCATTCTGAAAGGCATTCAGGCTGTAGACCCCCCTCATTTAGAAGCCAATCCCTGGTGGGGCGGGGGGCTGGGTGGTTCAGTGGGCTAAGTGTCTGACTCTTGATTTTGGCTCAGGTCATGATCTCACAGTTCATGGATCCAAGTCCTGCATCAGGCTCTGCACTGACAGCTCAGAGCCTGCTTGGGATTCTGTCTCCCTCTCTCTCTGCCCCTCCCCTGCTCTCTCTCTCTCTCTCTCTCTCTCTCTCAAAATAAGTAAATAGATGTTAAGAAAAAATAAATAATAAAGCCAATACCTGTGACCACCAGAGGTGAGACCCAAGCAGCATTTGGTGCAGTAGGCAGGATGTGGTTTACAGGACTGCTGTCCCTACCTATGGGTCCTGGTGGGGAGCACAGGTCAGGGCTTGCCTGACAGCTCAAACAGCCTGTGTCTTTGGCTGTGTCAGGACACCCTCACCTTTTAGAAAGTGTTGATTTGGCCCCTGTAGCCAACTTCAGCATGGTCTGTCCAGAGCTGTGATTTCCAAACACTGTCTGATGTGTTCACTGTGGGGACCCGGTAAGGCTTTGTTTAAAGCTGGCCACTGTGGTTTTGGTGTCCTGATGACTGACAGCAAATTCAACTCCACTTTCATCCAAATTCTTATCGCTACTTCTCTTGCCAGGTGCACCTTAAAGAGGGAAGAGCTTTCTTCAAATGCAAGGTGTTACAGCTTCGATGGGCCAGTGCCGTCAATGAAAACAGGAGGCCTAGATTTATTCCCCAAACTCTGTGAGGTGCTTAGGAATCTAAGTGTTATGTTGGGCTTTTAAAATATGTCGTCTAAGGTAATGCTTTTAATCATCTAAGAACAGTTACTCTTCTCCCTGTAAATAATAGAAGGAAAAAAAAGGAAGCTTAATGAGGTCAAGTGATCTGTCCAGGGTCACAGCAAAGGCCCTTCTATTACTGATGATAACTGTCCAGGACTCTCCCAGGAGAGGAGGGCCAGGAGAAGAAAATCCAGCATGAGAATTAAAGAACGGAAAAGGCTTAGCTAACATGGAAAGTCCTCAGCTCACCGTCTAACACGTGGTTCAAACCTCAACAAATGGGACCCGGTATTAGTAATGGAAAGGCATTAAAAAAGATCTGCAAAGGATTACATTCAGGGCATGGTTTCCACAGACTTGTGGACACAGAAGTGCTAGAAGACATTTGGTCAAGTGTGAAGGTCAGGAATTGAGCAGGACTGCCAACAGTGTTCCTGAAGTTGTTCATTATCCTGCCATTTTGAGTGGGATGAGTGAAAACAAAAACACAAGTTACAGCTGCACAAATGGTGAAATATAAAAGGAGAAAAAAAGGAAATAAAAAACGATCCACAAATTTTCCCTTCAGTTAATTTCATTATTCCTGGAAATGTGTCGTGTTCTTATACACATTGTTTTAGCAACCAGAATTATGTTCCTTTCCCTTTCCACAATTACGCCAGAACCAGGCCACCACTATCTTTCTTAGTTTTGGAAATAAGATCTTGGCGACAGTCCTTAAACTTATTGGCAATATTTGCTCAACCAAGTGGCTCAGAGTCTATGTTGTCACCTACAGGACATAGAACAGGAGAATTTTTTTTCAAGTCTAATAAGAGACTGTGTCTAGTGTATATAAGAACTTTTATAACTCAGTAGTAAAAAGACAAATAACCAAATTTAAAACTGAGCAAAGGATGGGAAAAGACATTTCTCCAAAGACCATGCATAGACAGCAAATAAGCACATAAAAAGATGCTCAACAGCATTAACCATTAGGGAAATACCAATCAAAACCACCTCACATCTACTAGAATGACTATAATAATTAAAAAAAAAAAGACAGAGATAACCAATGTTGGTAAAGATGATGAGAAATTGGAATTTTTATACTGCTGATGAGAATGTTTCCTCTTTGGGAAACAGTCATTCGGTTCCTCAAGAAGTTAAACATAGAGTTACGACATGAGTCAGCAACTCCACTCCTCAGTATACACACGAGAGAAATGAAGACACGTTCACACAAAAAAGCGTACAGGAATGTTCATAGCAGCTGGAAAGTGGAAACAACACAACTGGTCATCAACAGATGAATGGATAAATAAAAAGTGGTACATTGGAACTATGAAATGTTTTTCGAGAATGCAAAGGAATAAAGTACTGACACATGCTTCAACCTAAACAAATCCTGGAAACATGATGCCAAGAGGAAGAAGTCAGGTACAAATGGCCACGTGGTATATGATCCCATTTATATGAAATGTCCTGAAGAGACATGCTTATGGAGACATGTGGTGGCCTAGGGATGGGAAGGGGGGCAGGCAGGTTGGGGAAATATGGGGAGTGACTGTTAGCGGGTACAAGTTTCCTTTATGAGGCGATGAAAACATCCTGAAACTAATTGTGGTGATGGTTGCAAAGCTCTGGGAACATCGGCAAATTGTGCAAGTTAAAGAAATGAATTGTAGAGTATATGCATTCTATCTGTATAAATCTGTGTTGTTGTTGCTTAATCCGGTGCTTCCCAGACAGCTAGAATTCGTTGCACCTGGGCTGTGGAGTGGGTTGTGGCATGGGGGATGGGGTGGGGGGCAGCATGGTACCGCCAGTAGTCAGAAGCATGAGTTTTGGAATCAGACTCACCTGGGCTCCAATGCTGGCTCTGCTTTCTGTTGGCCGTGTAACTTCAAATCACTCTGTGAGTCTTAATTTTGTCATCCATAGGACGCTGGTGATCATAATCTTGTGACTTTGAGATGATTAAGTGAGATGATACAGGTAAAAGGTAGATCATCGTATCTGACACGTTATGAGTGTCAGCAGTAAGGTATTGGCTTCATCGTCAACATCTCCATCCATGCTCAGATCTATTTACTCAGTGCTCTTTCTTTTTCTTTTTCTTTCTTTCAAAAAAGTTACTTTAAAAGTTTATTTATTTATTTTGAAAGGGGGGCAGAGGGAGGAGAGAGAGAGAGAGAGAGAGAGAGAGAGAGAGAGAGAGAGAATCCCAAGCAGGCCCCTCGCTGTTAGCGCGGAGCCCGATGCGGGGCTTGAACTCGCGAACCGTGAGACCATGACCTGAGCCGGAGTCACAAGTTGGATGCTTCCCTGACTGAGGCACCCGGGTGCCACCGCAGTGCTCTTTCTGATGTGACTTTGGAATGTTTATGAGGTAAGTGTTCAGTTATCTATGATTTCCATCTTCATCACTTTTCTCTGCTTCCCCCGACCTGAGCGGAATAGCTATCAGAGATATCAGCAATATACACTTGACCCTTGAACAATGAGGGGCTTGGGGGCCAACCCCCTATGCAGTTGAAAAGCTGCATATAAGTTTTGGATCCCCCAAACTTCACTGCTAATTGCCCACCGTTGACCAGAAGCCTTACCAATAACATAAACAGTTGATTAATACAGATGTGTGTATTTGTACGAATTCTATACTGTATTCTTACAATAAAGTAAGCCAGAGAAAAGAAAATAATTAAAAAAATAATAGTTTATTATTATTATTATTGTTATTATTATTTTGAGAGCAAGAGAGCATGAGCAGGGGAGAGGGGCAGAGGGAGAGAGAGACAATCTTTTTTTAAATTTTTTTTGACATTTCATGTATTTTTGAGAGAGAGAGAGACACACACACACAGAGCACAAGTGGGGGAGGGGCAGAAAAAGAGGGAGACACAGAATCCAAAGCAGGCTCCAGGCTCTGAGCGGTCAGCACAGAGCCCGATGCAGGGCTCGAACCCACGAACCATGAGATCATGACCTGAGCCGAAGTCAGACCCTTAACCGACTGAGCCACTTAGGTGCCCTGAGAGAGACAATCTTAAGCAGGGTCCATGCTCAGCCTGGAGCCTGACATGGGGCTCGATCCCAGGACCCTCGGATCATGACCTGAGCTGAAATCAAGAGTAGGACACTCAACCGACTGAACCACTCAGGTGCCCCAAGAAAAGAAAATATTAAGAAAATCATGAGGAAGAGAAAATACATTTATAGTATTATATCTGCTGGAAAAAAAAATCTGCATCAAACTTGTGTTGTTCAAGGGTCATCTGTACTCTTATCTCCACCAGCTTTAAAAGAAAGAGAGAAAAATTTTTCTAGTTCAGGGATGCAAATGATATAGCAGTGGAAGGATGCTCTGGGCCCTATTACCACGCTTTGGAGCTGATGTCTTCTGGCATGGGCATGGGGTGAAATTAGTTTTTCAGGCATGGGAGAGGAGCACAGGTTCTGTCCTATTGAAGAGATCAATAGTCCAGTGTGTCCAATATTCTGTCGCCACACTGGCCAAGACAGATGCTTCAGAGAAGGCCATAGAAACCCATTAACATATTGAATTCACACTTTGTACCATGGGAGACGTATTGCTATCCCAGCCCCGGCTGGTCATCCATCCTTGCCCTGAATATTCAACATTCATGTCCTCAAGGTAGCTTACAGATTTAAACTAGTGAATCCCTCTTCCTCCAAGAGGGTCACTTGCTGCACCTCTCTGTCTGTGAGTGCCATCACTGACTCCTCACTGTCACCTGAAACCTGATTGGCCTTATGCTTATGGCCACTTAAAGCTCCTGCTCCCTTAGTCATTTATTGAGGACCAACTGCATGCCTGAGAAGTGTTTGGCATTGGAGAGAAAGAAAGATTGGAATTTGGTCCCTTTCTCAAAGGAGTTCTAAGTCTACGAGGACGAATTTATTCCCCTGTATTACAGTTGCCTAAAAACGTGTTACTTTCCCTGCTAGACAGAAGCGTACAGGGATAAAAATCACGTGGAGTATATATATTGAAATAACACAGAAGAGTGGTTTCTCAGAGGTCACTACACAATACGTTGACTTATATCACATTGGCCAGAATTTAGCCTCATGGCTGGATCTAGTTGTCAGGGAAGCTGGGATATATATTCATTGAATGGAGTGAAAATGTGCTCAGATGCAAATTGTGGTTCTGTTTCTATGAAAGAACAGGAGAATGAATTTTGGGAGCCAAGTAGCAATCTCTGTCATAGGAAACATCAAAGATGTGCAATAAGGGGGTGATAAATGTAGACCTATGGGTATTGGCACCTCTGGATGCCCCCCCCCAAAGCATCAGTAGGGAAGGATGTGGGGCGGGAAGGGAAGCAGCAACACTTGCCAGAGAGCAACTAGAAGGAAAAAGGAGTTCATTGGCTCTAACAGCTGAGATGGTACTGGAGGTGATCTTTGAGAACATTGTTTTCTAAGAGCGGTAAGATGGACACAAAAATTACCAATTGTTTTGTACCTTGTGTTGAATGCATTGGGGAAAAAAGAGACATCGACAAAAATTATTCCTGGAAAGAAATCATGTCGACTCTTACAGTAAAGGGCAAGGCAAAGACTCAAAATTAAAGTCAGGGCTGTTAAGAGAGTCGCTCTGAACAGAGTGGCAAAGGTCATGGAATGGAAGTGGTAAGACCCGGGCACCTCTCCTGTTTGAGTCCTCAGAATACCAGGAACTTTTGACTTTTGTCAGTCGCAACTTCACCACCTCCGGGAATACATCCTTCTATTTTGAGCCAAAATAAAAAGAATGCAACACTTGTTGGCTACATAGCCGATCGTGTATCAGATGATCAGTGTAAACTCTGCCAGCACCAATTTTAATTCTTTCAAAACAAGCTATGGAACCTTGCTGTTTTCCCCTTTATAAGAGTGCACTCCGGCTCCCTGGCAATTTAGAGCATATTTTTTATTTGAGCGGATCCTATGTCCCATGGATTACAATCCCTAAAACCCCAAATAAATGCTTTAGTTGCTTTACAAACCTCTTCTTACTGATCAACAGTGCAGATGATGTGCTGAGCACAGAGGAGAGAGAGAGAGAGAGAGAGAGAGAGAGAGAGAGAGAGAGAGAGAGAGAGAGAGAGAGAGAGAGAGAGAGAGATGGAGTTTGATTTAAAGGAGGGCCGCAGGGGCGCCTGGGTGGCGCAGTCGGTTAAGCGTCCGACTTCAGCCAGGTCACGATCTCGCGGTCCGTGAGTTCGAGCCCCGCGTCGGGCTCTGGGCTGATGGCTCGGAGCCTGGAGCCTGTTTCCGATTCTGTGTCTCCCTCTCTCTCTGCGCCTCCCCCGTTCATGCTCTGTCTCTCTCTGTCCCGAAAAAATAAATTAAAAACGTTTAAAAAAAAAAAAAATAAAGGAGAGCCGCAGAGGAAAAACTGCACTATGAAAGCCACCCCAACAAGCCCGCAAATTGACAGGTGGCCTCAGGGGTAATGTATTGTTTCAAATATTTTCAAGACCAGACACGCAGTATTCTCCATATTTAGAAATTGTGTATATCAGAGCCATTCATCTCATCCATTCTTTTTTTATTTTTATTAAAAAAAAATTTTTTTAACGTTTATTCATTTTTGAGAGACAGAGAGAGACAGAGCATGACTAGGGAAGGGGCAGAGAGAGAAGGAGACACAGAAAATCCGAAGCAGGCCCCAGGTTCTGAGCTGTCAACACAGAGCCCCACGCGAGGCTTGAACTCACAAACCGCGAGATCATGACCTGAGCCGATTGAGCCACCCAGGCGCCCCTCATCTCATCCATTGTATCCATTTTGTATTCCTATATCCCAGTCCTATTCCTATGTTTGTCCTATAAACTTCTTGAGAGCGGGGACGGTTTCTTCTTGGCTACACTGCAGATGCCTAGGACAGGGCTTGGCATTTGGTAGCTGTCCTAAATCAACAGATCAAAGTCAGAAAGGCTAAGTGGGGCTTTCAGCCCTTGATTTTCACGATTTCCAGCAGGGCACAGAGGCCAATGCTGCCCCCACGGCAAAGCAAACAGAAGTCATGGAAAGCAGCCCCGCCCCCACAGGGACAGGCAGCCCTGACCTGGGGGGCCGGACCCTGAAGGAGGCTGAACCGCGGAATCCAAGGTGGTGGGACCTTGCATCCGACAGAACCAAACGGCGGCGCTCAAGGAGCCACCCGGACTCTGCTTGGAACGGAAGCGCAGCGGCCGCCGCTTCCGGGTTGCCGGTGGGCGCCGAGGGCCGGGGTTTCGCCGAGGCGATGTTGCCCTTCACGGTGAACTTCAAGGTGTCTGCGCGCACCCTCACCGGGGCCCTCAATGCTCACAACAAGGCGGCGGTGGACTGGTGAGGGCGCCGCGCTCCGAGGCGGCCGGGCTCGGCCAGGAGTGTGTAGGGGAAGGGGAAAGAACGAGAGATTTCACCCCCCTGGTTAATTTGGCCTCGCCAAGCCGGGGGGGCTGCCTTCACGCTAGAGACTTTCTTTTCATGCTGGGTTTTTGTTGTTCCTATAAAAGGAGTAAATGCCCCACGGGCGAACCCTCCCTGTGCAAACAGAGTTGCCCCGTTTCTCCCAAATTCTTGCTTTTTGCTCTTTCGCCCCGCACCTTCGCCCCCATCCCCTTCTCGTTTCTTTCCCTCGCCGCCGACCTCCAGCTGGTCTCCCTCCGCCATCAATTCCCCTGCCCACTTTCTCTTCACCAATTTGTGTCTTCCTTTTGTGTCTTATATCTGTTTCTTACCTGTAGCTATTCAACAGCTTTGCCAGACGAGGCGCCTGTTTCCTTACCTGTCATCTCACCTTTACCTTTCCTCTGTAAACCAGCACCGCAACTCCGACCGTGAACCCTGAGGCATAAAGCAAAATTCTGTACGGCACGTTAGCCAGAGGACTGAAACCTGTCTGTCCAGTGTTGCCTTATACATGCTTACGGCTGTATACGCATGTCTCTTAGAAACTTTTTTTTTATCCAAGTGCAAAACAAATGTCAACATTTTCAAGTTAGCTAGACGTTTTATTTAAATGAGATAAGGTAAAATACTGACCTTTATGCTTAAATAATAATTTTGTTAATGGTAGTATATATTAGATTTGCGATTTATTTTAGCATGTCTCTTGGCAAGAGAGAACTTAAGTCTTTGTTTTGTACTTAAGTTTTCATGTCACTGTTTTGTTAGGGGCTGGCAAGGTTTAATTGCTTATGGATGTCACTCGCTTGTAGTAGTGATCGATTCCAATACTGCTCAAACTCTTCAAGTTTTAGAAAAACATAAAGCTGATGTGGTCAAGGTAAGTCAAATTCCACTTTCACCCTATAACGTATTGTCTATTCAGAAGTTTTAAATATCACTAGATTCTCATCAAGTCATATATAAATGTTGTATGTGTAACAGTATAAATGTTGAATAGCTTTTAAATATGATAATTTATCGGGGTATAAATGGCAATCCTAGATGAGCTTTTAGATACTAGCTCTTAGGTGATTTTGAAGCTAATAGTCAACACCAATTCTACCATTCACCAGAATACTTAGTATATGCCAAGATTTGAGCACTTAGCATATGCTAAGCATTTACAGATGAAAGCCCTCAAGCAATTCATTGTCTAATGAGGAACAATGAAAACACAAATACAGTTTGATAAGTGAACTCTGTGGAAAGACAAAGGAGCTACCTCTCACCTAGTTTTGGGATCTGGGGAGAGTCACAAGTCTTTCCAGTTTAGGGACTGGTCAGCCGTCATTAGCAAGTGAGGAATTGGGGAAGAGGCACCCCAGGAAAAAGGAAGGATAGGCACAAAGGTAAGTAGGTGTGTAAAGATGGCTGAAAGTGGGGATACGCTTAAAGGGGTGATCGAAGAGGAGGCAGCCAGAGAAATTCATCCGTCCCGCAAGTGTTTCAAGGTTCTCACGGAATTAGGATTTTTAAGTAGGCAGTTGATAAGGTCCTATTGGCATCTTGGGAAAACTTACTCTGGCAGCAGTGCAGGATTTCTTGGAGAAAAGGCAAGATGGGGCAGGGAGATCGTTTAGGAGAGTTTTGCCCTAATTTTAGCAGGAAATTCGAAGGGCCTAAGATTAAGCCAAGGCATGAAGGAGTCCTATTCAGGAGCTGCTTAAGAAGTAAACTTGATAGGGGTGCCTGGGTGGCTCAGTCGGTTTAAGAGTCTGACTCTTGATTTCAGCTCAGGTTATGATCTCAGGGTCGTGGGATTGAGCCCCGCATGGGACTCTACGTGAACGTGGAGCCTGCTTGGGATTTTCTTTCTCAAAAAAAAAAAAAAACAACAAAAAACTTGATAGCCTTTATAGTAGTCAGTTTAAGGAGAGTCGAAGCTATAGAATGATTCCAAGTTCTCTCTGAATAAGTGAATGATGTTGCTATGACCAGGTGAGTAGGTATGAAATCAGTGAGTTAAATTTTCAGCATGCAAAGTCTCAGATGCCTGGTGCACTTGACTTTTGAATTCTAGTGACCTGAAATTTTGAGGGAGAGGATTAGAGCTAGAGGTTTGGGGGTTTGGGTTTGTTTGGTAATAGCTTTATTGAGATACTCCTACCATAAAATTCACCCATTTATGGTGTACAATATCCACGGTCTTTAATATGTTCATAGAATTGTGTAGCCATCGCTGCAGTTTCATCACTGAATAGAAACCCAGTACCTGTTAGTGGCTGCCTCTGATCTTTCGTTTCCTCATCCCTAGGCATCCAGTAAAATAGTTTCTGTAGATTTGCCTACTCTAGACATTTCATATAAATGAAGGAATAACAATATGTGGACTTTTGTGCCTAGCTTCTTTCACCTCTCACTCAAGGTTCATCCATGTTTTAGCACGTTTCAGTGCTCTGTTCCTTTTTATTGCTGAAGAATATTCCACTCTGAGTATACCACATGTATTGATGGACATATGGGTATTTCCCACTTTTTAGGTATTAGGAATAATGCTGCTATGAACCTGTATGTACAAGTTTTCATGCAAACATGTGTTTTCATTTCTCTTGGGTGCATACTGGGGAGTGGAATTGCTGACTCATATGGTAGCTCTGTGTTTAACTTGTTTAGGAACTTCCAGACTATTTCTAAAGAGGCTGCACCATTTTACATTCCTATTAGCAGTATATGAGGATTCCAATTTCTCTACATCCTCAGCGATGTTGGTTTTTCTCTGTCCTTTTGATTGTAGCCATCCTCCTGGGTATGAAGTGGTTCTCATTGTGGTTTTGGTGTGCATTTCCCTAGTGACTAATGATGTTGGACATCTTTTCATCTTTTCGTGTGTTAATTGGCCATTTGTATATCTTCTTTGAGAAGTGTCTATTTTAGTCCTTTGCCCATTTTAAAACTGTATTATCTTTTTATGGAGTTATTAGAATTCTTTATATATTCTACATAGAAGTCTCTTAGGAGACATATGGTTAGTAAATATTTTCTCTCGTTCTGTAAGTTGTCTTTCACTTTCTTGATAGTGTCCCATAAAACATGAAAGTTTTTTTATTATTATTATTTTTTTAACGTTTATTCATTTTTGAGAGACGGAGAATGAGCAGGGAAGGGGCAAAGAGAGGGAGACACAGAATCTGAAGCAGGCTCCAGGCTCTAAGCTGTCAGCACAGAGCCCAGTGCAGGGCTTGAACTCACGAACAAACTGGATCATGACCTGAACCGAAGTTGGACACTCAACCGATTGAGCCACCCAGGCGCCCCAAACATGAAAGTTTTTAATTTTGATGTCCAATATGTCCATTTTTTCTTGTTTTTTCTGTTGTTAAAATTTACACCTTTGTTTTCCTCTAAGAAATTCTAAAGTTTTAGCTCTTAGATATAGATGCATAATCCATTTTGAATTAATTTTTATATATAATGTGAAGTAGGGAAAAATTCAGATGCCTTGTATCCTGCGATCTTGTTATTAAACTCATTAGACCTAGTAGCTCTGGGGACACTTTTTACATAGTCATGTTATCTGCAGATAACAGTTTAGTTTTTTCATTGATAATCTGTTATGTCTTCTATTTTTTTCTTATTGTATTCATATTGCATTGGCTAGGACCTCTACTATAATGAATAGGAATGGTGAGAAAATACTCTTGTTCCTGAGCCCAGGGGGAGAGCATTCAGTCTTTCACCGTTAAGTCTGAGGTTAGGTACAGGGTTTTATTTTGAGAAAAATAGGTTCTCTCTCTTACCTACTCCCCAATCTTTTTGGCATTTCTGGAGTTTTCACTTCTTTGTGTGGATCCATGTTTCAGTCTGGTATTATACTCCCTTTGCTTGAAGAAATTCCTTCAAGTTCTTGAGGTATATGTCTAATATAGGATGATTCTCTTGGCTTTTATTTGTCTATAAAGGTATTTCATCAGTTTTTTTGTCTTATGATGCTTTAAAGATATTCCACTGTATGTGCAAACTCAAACACACAGCATTGCATAACTTCTGAGAGAAACTCTTATCTTTATTTCTCTACATGCAATGTATGTTTTCTCATTTGGCTGCCTTCAAGATTTTCTCCTTATCCTTAGTTTTAGCAGTTAGATTAGGATATATCTAGGTGATTTTAAACACACACACACACACACACACACACACACACACACACACTGCTTGGCATTTACATAAATGGAATTCAAACACTTAAATACATGCATACGGTCAATTCTTATCTATGATAGTTTTATTCTGTAAAGTCGATGCAAACGCTGACATTGGTGAATACTGAAATGTTGATTACTTGTAGAGGAAATACAGGTTAGGTTCCTGTGAGCCTCCTGTCATAACATTTTCATCAACTGATCAGTATATAACCTTGTTTCATATGTGTTTTTGTTGATTCATTAACATTGAGCACACAGCCAGCAGCACTAAAGCTCATGCCTGAACAGAGCTTATCTCGTGTTTTTTCCAGAAGGCACATCACAGCTTCTTGGGCTTAGGACCACTAGATAGCACTTGGGCACTGTGCTTGGGGACCATTTTGAATTTGAACAGCGAAATCCTCAAGAAAAAGCACAAAACGTAAAAGACTCTTAACTATAGAGAACAAACAGAGGGTTGAAGGAGGGGTGGTGGGAGGGGGGATGGGCTAAATGGGTAAGGGGCATTAGGGAAGACACTTGTTGGGATGAGCACTGGGTGTTATACAGAGGGGATGAATCCCTGGAATCTACTCCTGAAATCATTATATCACATATGCTAACTAACTTGGATGTAAATTAAAAAGTAAATAAGTTTAAAAAAAAAAAAACCGCTTGTTTGCGTTATGAGAGCTGAAACAAGCACATTTTGTTTTATGTGGGAATTTTCACCCCTGTGCATGTGTCTGTGAATGACAGTGAAAGCCCTGCAAATACTGATTTTTTTAAATAAAAGCGTCAATTTCAGTGAGGAGGCAAACTCACACAGCATCTGCAAATAATGAGTCCTGACTGTATACACACAAAAATATACACATAAATGCACATTCAAACATGTATGCTTTTACACATTTATACACATACGTTTTATTAAAAAAAATTCTGGTCTTAGGAAAAGATGTATTACAATAGAATTTTAAGCCTTCTCAACACTAAAGTTCAGGAAATGTTTTGTTGCCATCTTTTTCATGAATGCTGTAGGAATTGGTTTCATACTTCCCTGCCTTAGCATTAGGCATAAACGTGTGTTGACGTATATATACACACAAGTATCTATATGCATATGTTTATGTATGTATATATTGGAAGATTCTGTGGCATTTGGGTTCATTTATTAAACACATAACTTGCTGAGCACTAACTTTGGCCCTGTGTTAAGGTCTGGGGATAGCAATATGACTGAGCCCTGTGTGATCCTGCCCAGTGGAGCTTACAATTCATGGGTTGGTGATATAGGTCAGAACAGGGTAAATAAAGCAATTACCAATTGTTGTTTGGAAAATCCTTTGAAGAAAACAAGCTGGATGCTGAGCTAGGACAGTGGAGAGATTGTGGCCTTGGAAGGCCATGGCTTCGGGCAAAATGAAGACCATATGTTTTATTCCTGTCTCTAACCATCGGTATTTAATGCTCAGGATTAACCTGATTTGTGCCAGAATTCTTGTGGTTTTTATTTTAAAAATTCTTCTCTTACGATGTTGCTTGAGGTATGAAGCATTCCTTTTTTTTTTTTTTTCAAAGAGGAAAAATTAACATTTTTTCCCCAATTTTAGGAAAAAGACAGAGGTTTTTTGCTTGCTTTTATTTTTTCCTATTTTTTCCTCTGCAAGGCTTTGGTCTTTCTAAGTTGTCTCCTTTTAATTAGGAGAGGAGAATATGGAAAACCATTCTACTTAGCAGTTTAGGATTTCAGATGTCTTGTCATGATTAGATCTTATGATTGTAATGCAACTTAAAAAGCATCACAAATAATAAGTCTGATTTTTGAGACAGAAACCAGTTTCCTGTTTATTCTTTCTAAATATTTTTGTAACATAAGTGCAGACTGTAGTTGGGGTTCTGGTTGATGTTCTATGAAAATTGTGTTTAGTTTCATCCAGTACAAGTATTTACTTGATTTGATTTCTTCTTGATACTAGGTTAAATGGGCCAGGGAAAATTATCACCATAACATTGGCTCACCATATTCCTTGCGCTTAGCTTCTGCTGATGTCAATGGAAAGATCATCGTTTGGGATGTAGCAGCGGGAGTAGCTCAGTGTGAGATCCAAGAGCATGCCAAACCTATTCAGGGTGAGGAAAGTCTGTGCTCCGCTAAGTGTTTGTGTTAATACACTTACTCTTAGAATGGTTTTTCCCCCTTTAATTTCATCACTTCCCAGTTAACGCTTGATTGTGTTTAGCCTGTTCTATTGACCTGAATCTAGCTTTCTTTTCCTTATCAGTGTATTTCTGTACGTTTCCTCAAATCTCAGCTGATCTGTGCTTCTGTAAATTGTGCTGGTTTTAACATTGACTTCAGTCAAGCATGATGAGAAAAATGAAGCTGCTATAAACAATATTATAATCTAAGCTATAACAGACGTAAACTTGGCTGAACTGCTGTTTTGAATTAGCCCTCAGTGCTTGCTTTCTATTAATAGAGATGATCCACATTTTATTTTCATTTGCCTATAGATCATTTGTTTGTTTATGTTACTGACTTAAAACCAATATGGTATTCTTTAGATTCCAGGCTTTGACTGAGTGGCTTTCCTGACTGAATGAATTTTTTAAAAATTCATTTAAAAATGTTTTGTCGAGTGTTTTGTACTAGGTGCTGAACTAGATGTTTATTGTTTATTATTGTGAGAATAAACCTGAAACTCTGCAAAGTTCTGTTAAGTAATTCCACAAAAATGTTAGGAGAATATGACCTTGATCATGGCCAGCACAGTCTAAGACACAAAGTTTTAAGTAATGACTAGTGAAAACTGTCTTGTATTTTCTTTGAAGTAATTTGAAAATGTTGACCTTGAGGTTCTACTGTCCAGACAGCTCATTTTTATATAAAATTGCACTTTTTCTGTTCATTCTTCGCATAAATACCCATATATGCAACATAGGGAGAAGGGAAGTTGGGATTTTAAGGATTATGAAAAACAAAACAAAACAAAGTAAATGTCAAGAATACATTAGCCAAGAGTTCTGAAGTGATTTCTGAATTTTGCCTTTATCCGGTCTTTACAGATGTTCAGTGGTTGTGGAATCAAGATGCTTCCCGAGACTTACTACTGGCTATCCATCCACCAAATTATATTGTGCTTTGGAACGCAGATACCGGCACCAAACTGTGGAAGAAGAGCTATGCAGATAACATTCTTTCTTTTTCTTTTGACCCTTTTGATCCCTCACATTTAACTTGTGAGTAATAGTCTCTGGTGGAAAATGAGTTCTTCATAATATAGTTAATACTATATACATAAAATATGCACGACCCGCATCCTACATCTATAAAGTGAAAACAACTGAGCCAAGCGGAGAAGTCCATATATCTGCAGCTCCTAATACAGACACTAAATCATAATCCTGTATCATTTGCAAGTATTTTGATGGTTAGAAATTTAAATCAGCAAGCTGTATCTTCACTGTGTTGAATTCGTAAATAGAATTAGATTAGCCAGGGAGAGGGAGTTGCTGGGCTATGCTAATTCAGGCTTAATTAAATTTGTTTTTCTAGGAACATTTAAAGAACCTGAGTCAAGAGTTTCATTTAGTATGTGGCCAAATTCAGTTCCTCTTTTAAAAAAACCGTTTAAATTCATGCCGTGTGTCTTGAGTGCCATAAACAGACGCGTGTGAGGAACAGAATAAGCCCAAGGGGATTTTTTCTTGCAGAGGTTGTTTTTGCCAGTGTGCTTTTGATAATGCCCTGAGCTGCTGATCTAAAAACTAGAGTTGTTGTCAGACATGTATTTTTGTAACTAAATGATTTAGGAGAGTTTCCTTATTCAGTATCTGACAGGTATTTCTTGAGCTATCACTACATGCCAGGCGTAAAGGAAATGAAGGGGAAGGGGGGGTGGGATGGGCAGGTTGTCCGATTAGACAAAGTGGTCAGAATAGACTTCATTTTGATATTTGATCAAAAACTGGAGAGGTAAGGGAATTAGCTGCGGTAAAGAATGTTTTCCCTGAATTTGAATGACTCGGAGTTGTGACTTTTATCTACCGGCGTGTGTTCTTACTGAGTGTATATTTGTGTGTTGGAGAAGGAAGAGAAGGGTGTACAAACAGAAACCAAAATGGGCAGTGTGGCCGTGGAGCTCCAGTAGTGTGTGGTTAGGCTTTGCGTGTTTCTATCTGTGTATACGATCTTGTGCCTACACGAACTCTCTGCCTGGTTTGTGTGGTGCCGTGGGGACGCAGGGGTGGGCTGCGTTAGCTGGTCGACTCCGGGAGGGAGGGCATCATAAAAATGGGGAATGAATGAGACCTTGGAAAGTGAGTTCTGTCATCTGAAAAGGAGATAAGGCCTCAGGCTAACTTACTGCATCTCTGTAATTTGGTTGATAAAAGCACTGTATATTTCAAAGCTTCAGTTCACCCAACATCTTTGATTTACTCCTATTGAATATGCTAAGGCTGTCATAACTCTTGAATACTTCTTTGCTCTTTGTGCTTAAGGCAGCCTCACTGTCTGCAGGAAGCCAGGTTAGACAACATTTCTCTGTTCAGATATCCTTGTAACGGCCCCAGTTTTGGAGGGAGATTATTTTTCAGTCATAAAAAGGCATAATTTGTGTTGGTAAATGTGGTGCTGCCTTCTTGAATACTTCTGTTTCCTGTACATTCATTTAGTAAGCCATTGTTGGCACTCTATTTTTACTCTAGACATAAAGAGAAAAAGAATACTCTTTCATATTTCCTGAGGTTCAGTCCGATGCTCCAGAAGAAAAAGGAAATATATTTAGATTGAGTAGCTCATGATAATCATAAAAAATTAATAACACATCAAATATTTGAACTTAGCTACGTGTGATATGTAGTCTCTTATATATGGGATTTTTTTTTCGTCTGTGAATTTTATATTCTGAAAAGTCTTTGGATTTTGAAGTTAACGGATATAATGAAGAAAGGTTTTCAATGAAAGTCCGTGCACTGAATTTATTTGGAAGAACAAACATTTGTTCTTTCTGCCGGCAACCGTCTGGTATCGTTTTAATATAAAACATTAATTTAAAACACTGAGCTTGGAGGCCTCCGATGAATTGTAATGGACCACCTGTTCGACTTCAACTTGGAGAACATTCCAGTTATGTTATGACTACATTACACTGCCAGTTCTATATTACTAAAATTACCATTACCTTGCTTTCAGACTTGTATTGGAATAAAACTCTGCGCTAAACTTGATTAAACTTTAATCAGAGTTTTGCTTCTCTCAATATAGTACTCACCAGCGAGGGTATTGTATTCATCTCAGACTTCTCTCCAGCCAAGCCTCCCTCGGGCCCTGGGAAAAAAGTTTACATATCCAGCCCACACTCCAGTCCAGCTCATAACAAGCTGGCTGCAGCCACAGGGGCCAAGAAGGCTCTTAATAAAGTAAAAATCTTAATTACTCAAGAGAAACCTAGGTAAGTTACAAGTGTAAAACTAATAACCTTCATCTATTCACCGTTTATCTGCCATCCATTCATGCAGCATCATTTTTGAAGATGTACTTATACTGGTTTTCTCCTTTACCTCCCCCTTTCTTATTTCTGGTTTTGAATTTACAGGAGGAGAATGTTCTGTCTCTTCCCCAAAGAGGAGATTCTGCATTAAACACGGTTCCTTCACTTCTATTCATTGTGCTAACCTCTCCCCCGCTAATTTTTACAGATCACAGTTTTGACTTCAGTTTTTTTTTATCTCTGAAAGTAGAAGATGAAGATTTTAAAGTTAGCTGTTGAGTACATTAAAAATTTGGGGGAAAAAGCTGGATTTTCATTTTAAATATATTTTCCTGACTTAAATGCCGTGCAGTCTCATTAGCTGCTAAAATACGTGTGTTTCTCTTACACGTGTGAAGATGTTTCCTATACTGGTAAAGGGCCAGGATTCTAGGGAACAGTATAGCTGTGTGACTCAGAAAATTCTTTAATGTTGCTCAGATTTCAGTCTCCCAATCTCTAAAACAGTGTTCTAAAGGATTTTAGATGGTCGTTGTAAGGATTAATAGATACAGTAACTTAAGTACTTAATGTAGTGGCTGATACTTAGCAAGCATTTATTTGGTAAATGCTACCTGTTGTTTATCTCAGAAATTGGAACGGAATAAAATTTTATTTTAAGTAGCTAATTTTATGCATTAGAAATAGATTTTAGTCCTTTTTTTCCCTAGAGAGCTATGATTGTTCTTATATTTTTATTGCTTTGGCAGTTTTTTGGCGTTCATTTTAAAAAGGCTCTTATACGGAGCCTGGAGCCTGTTTCCGATTCTGTGTCTCCCTCTCTCTCTGCCCCTCCCCCGTTCATGCTCTGTCTCTCTCTGTCCCAAAAATAAATAAAAAACGTTGAAAAAAAAATTTAAAAAAAAAAAATAAATAAATAAAAAGGCTCTTATTTTTAATGTGCTAAAATTATTCTTTCTAGATTTTATGGTTAATTACCTGAAAAAATATGTGCTAAAATACAAATAGCTCTACAAATACATTCTGAATTTATATATAAGTATCATTTTTATGTATTCAGCCATAGGCTGATTACGTTCACTAATTTATCCCCCACCCTGTGCTGAAATAATTTAAGATTGTTCCTTAAATGCCTTAAGAGAATTTTCTTTTTTTTTTTTTTTTTTGATTCTGTGTTGTAAATACATCTTTTGAAGTCTGAATTGTTTTATGTTATGATTTGGGGAAATGAATTCCTAGTCCCTTCGAATAGAACCACTCCAGGTGCATTCACATCCATCATTACATATCCAACTACAGTTCTGGGCAGCATTACGGTGCCTATTTTATAAGTGAGGAAATTGAGTTCCACATTGTTTGAAATATGTTCCTCAAGCTTGCCCAACTAGGAAATGGCAGAGCCAGGATTTTAATGCAAGCTCTGTCCCTCTTCTAGTCCTCTAGTCTAACTTTATTTTAATTTGAAATATTTTAATCATTATAGAAAAGGAAAATAGCACATAATTTTTTTTTTTTTAATTTTTTTTTTCAGCGTTTTTTATTTATTTTTGGGACAGAGAGAGACAGAGCATGAACGGGGGAGGGGCAGAGAGAGAGGGAGACACAGAATCGGAAACAGGCTCCAGGCTCCGAGCCGTCAGCCCAGAGCCTGACGCGGGGCTCGAACTCACGGACCGGACCGCGAGATCGTGACCTGGCTGAAGTCGGACTCTTAACCGACTGCGCCACCCAGGCGCCCCGAAAATAGCACATAATTATACGTTTATTCCTATTTAAATATGTTTAATATGAAAAGTTGTGATTAAATATATGCAAATCACAAACGACTAAAATGATTCTTGAGTCTCTTGAACAGTCTTCTGCAATCGTTATATAGTTTTATTAATTTTATTTACACAGAAGAAAATGCTGTGATAAGTGAATATGATGCCCTACTTTGTTTCAAAACAGATTTAAGACCACTTAAAAGTGAATGAAGGCAGAGGGGAAGTGACTTGCCCAAGGCCGTACAGATAGTTCATTGACTTCTGATCCAGGGGCCCTAATTGGCCGAATTATTTTTGTTTTGATGCTGAGTCTTGATTTCAGCAGTCTGTCTGGTACCTTTTTTTTTTTTTTTTTTAAATATTTGAGAGAGAGCACGCGAGCTGGGGAGAGAGGAGAGAATCCCAAGCGGGCTTCACTCTCAGCGCGGGGCCCGACGTGGGGCCCTAGCCCACGGACCGTGAGATCATGATCTGAGCCAAAGTCAAGAGTCGGATGCTTAACTGACTGAGCCACCCAGGTGCCCTTGTTTGGTACTTCTAATTGCAAAATAAAAATAAAACTACTGGGGCGGCTGGGTGGCTTAGTCGGTTGAGCATCTGACTCAATTTCGGCTCAGGCTGTGATCCCAGAGTCGTGGGATCGAGCCCTGCGTTGTGCTCCACACTGAGCATGGAGGCTGCTTGGGATTCTCTTCCCCTTCTCTGCCCCTCTCCCCTCACTCATGCTCTCTTTCTCTGTAAAGTAAACAAAAATTAAAACTTTTAAATAAGTGAATAAAACTCTCTTATGAATGCCAGTACAGTTTTGTCACCTACCGTCTTACAGACTTCGTACTTTAAATTTCTCAGAAATTTAGAAATGTCTCTAATCTATGCAATATTGTTGTCATAAATTTGGATTTTGGCACATAGTAGAGGAATAATTTTAGATGCTAGTCCCTGTTGGTCATTTCAGGAAACAATTGTACATTCACATTGACAGTTCTGTGGAAAGGACAAAATTCAGTATTTTATTTGCTTTTTCTGATATGAATTAAGTCTTTGACTCATTTCTTGATGCCTAAAATACATTTACTTTTTTCAGTGCTGAATTTATAACTCTCAATGACTGCCTTCAGTTGGCATATCTGCCTTCCAAAAGAAATCACATGTTGTTACTCTATCCTCGAGAGATTTTAATCCTTGACCTTGAGGTGAATCAAACAGTGGGTGTGATTGCAATAGAACGAACGGGAGTTCCATTTCTGCAGGTATCTGTGATTTATAAATTACATCCCCAAAAGTTGATTATGAATGTTATAGAAAGAAAAAACATAATCGTAGAAATGTCCTTAGTTCCACCTTTTCTTTTCTGTTTATTTAGAAATTAACAGTGTTGTTGTATATTCCAATTTTTCTACACTTTCAATTGGTTTGATTTACCCTAGAAATTCTTCTGACTAGTCTGGAGCTAAGTATTGAACTATTTAAGTTACCTAGACGAAGACAAATTTTTTATGTATATAAGTGGAGTTTTTGAATGTTCATTTAGTTTAAGGCTTGGAGATTATGTGTGTATTTTTGTTTTCCTTTTATTTTTTTTTGCCCATATTCTCTAAATATGAGTTCTGAGCTTCCCAGTATATACTCTTTATTGTGTTTTTAAAAATGATTATATTATCTATTTAAAGGTAATACCCTGCTTTCAACGAGATGGTTTATTTTGCCTACATGAAAATGGTTGCATAACTTTACGTGTTCGAAGATCGTATAACAGCATTTTTACCACTTCAAATGAGGAGCCAGGTGAGTTTATATCTCAGAATAATATTAATGTATTTTTCTTTAGAATTTCATAAACCTTCATGTGGCAGATACCAGCCAAGGCATAGAGTTAATGGTAATCCTGGCCTTGAGAAGTAGAATATGGTTGTGCCCTGGATCGGGCTCCACACTGACAACACAGAACCTGCTTGGGATTCTCGGTCTCTCTCTCTGTCTGTCTCTCTCTCTCTCTCTCTCTCTCTCTCTCTCTCTGTGCCCCTCTCCCATTCATGCTGTCTCTCTCTCTCTCGAAATAAATAAACTTAAACTTAAAAAAAAAATAGAATATGGTCATAATATGAGGCATAAAAAAGCACAAGCCCAAGATTCATCTTTTGGTGTTACAATAGTGTTCGTCCTACACAGCAAAGAAAGTAATGATTTGTAATTCCTTCTCAATTGTATCCATGAGCCAAGTAGGTATTATCTTTGTGAATTTTTCTTCAGCACAAGTAGACCCAGTAAAATACCTTTGTTATTACACTCCCTGACTTCACCTCTGCTTTAGGAATTTCCATTGTAAAATGACGTAAGTTAATAAGTCACCAGGGTACTCAGTTGTCATTTTCAGTCTTCTCCTGGAGAGTGAAAGCGGTGTTTTGTAAAGTGATGTACTACATAAAGGCAAAGGTGACTTTCACATCTTTTGTAGAGAGCCATTATTTTCAGGCTCATTATATAGACCACTGTAAATTATGATGCTCTATAGTGTACTGTACGTTACTTAATCATATCACTGTTGATCCTTTTTCAAAGTTATTTTCTTTTTTAAAAATATTAAAAAACAAGCCATACTGATTATAGTTTTTATTTTGGAAATTAACCTTGGCGTAGACCGTCATTAAATGAATTATGTTTGTATTCTGAAATTAATAGTAATTGTAAAGGGAGAAGGCATGTGTGACAGACTCTGCACTAGTGAAGGAATGATGTTTTTTTTAGTTGAGGTTTGATTTGAACTAAATAGTAGTGATACTGCTGCGGTTGTTTTCTGCCATTTAAAAGAAAACAATACTGTGTTAAGATCCAGATCCTGTCCAGGAACTTACCTATGATTTACGAAGCCAATGCGATGCCATCAGGGTGACAAAAACCGTGCGTCCCTTCAGTATGGTGTGTTGTCCTGTCAACGAGAATGCAGCTGCCCTCGTTGTGAGTGACGGCAGGGTCATGATATGGGAGCTGAAGTCTGCTGTTTGTAACCGAAGCTCACGGAACAGGTAAATGAATCAACGGGATCATTTTCTGGTTTGTTTCCTCTTTTTAAAAGATTACCAGAATCATATGAAAATAGCAGGGACCTTTTTTCCTACAGAAAATATTTTTAAAGTGAGAATTCAGACTTTAGATTATCAGGGAATTGTGTAAATCTGCCAGGGAAATTTGCCTATGGGTAAGATGAATAAGTACTGTAAAAGTGGGTAGAATGCCATGATCCGAAATTGGTAATTTGAGTTACTGAAATGTGACGTCGGTTTTAAATATGTGAAATCATGTAATTGTTATGTCTTTGCAGTAGTTCTGGTGTGTCACCTTTATATTCACCAGTGTCTTTCTGTGGAATTCCTGTAGGAGTGCTACAGAATAAACTCCCAGACCTCTCCTTAGACAACATGATTGGTAAGCTATTTTCTTTCCTCTAACGTTTAGGTTAGGTATTCTTCTTGAAGGGCAAAATTAATAGTCTCTGGTTTGCAATTATTATAAAGTCAAAGTTAATACTTGAGAAAACTAAAATGTGGAATCATTCTTCCCTCAATAAATCCGAGAGTATGAAATATTTAAGCATAAAAGCCTAGATGAGCATTACAGTTATTAGAATTAGAAAATGTTCATTCATGAGAGATTCTGATTTAAATGAAGGGGATGACATTAGGCCTCCGAATACCAGATGTAGTCTGTGCTGAGTCCTGCCCTACCTCCCCAGGGCCTTCATGCTGGCTGGTCCCTTCACTCTGAACACATACTTTCTTTCTCTCCCTTTCTGCTACTCCTGATGCAAGATTCAGCTCGAGTGTTGCTTTCTTTAGTCTCCCTAGCCTGACCTAAATGGTCTTCATTTGTGGTCCCTAAAAGTGGTCAGTTGATTGTAGTGATTTTGTTTCCTCCAGTAAATTATAAACTCTGTAAGTTTGGGTCAGTGTTTGATTCCACTTTGTATCCCAAGCACTCAGCAAAGAGCCTTGTACATTCAAGATGTGCAGTATACATTTGTTGAAGGAACAAAGTGAGCAGTTTTAGAAAAAGGTTATTTCAAACATTTAGATGTACATTTTAAAATTTTCATGTTGGGGATTCTTTCAACAAATATTTAATTACAGATAACATATTGTTTCAGAGTTATTTAAGTATTATAGGGTCAGTATATACTAAAGGCAGAATGAGGATTTGTGATTTCAAATATTGTACAACTAGAAATTGTAAATATGCCAAGGAGTTTTGATGTCTAATTCTTTGAAAATTGTGGCTCTGGCTCATAAAGGATTTTCTGTACCGTTATTCATAAGTTGATATTATTTAGTAGGTTTTTTTTTTAATGCTGATGATGATTATGCTAGAAAGAACATTACCATATAAATCTTAAAAAAAATTTTTTTTTTAACATTTATTTATTTTTGAGAGAGAGAGAGAGGGACAGAGCACGAGCAGCGGAACCCACGGACCATCAGATCATGACCTGAGCTGGGTGTCAGATGCTTAACCAACTGAGCTACCCAGGCTCTCCTCCTTTATTAATCTTTTTAATCAGAGATGACATTTGGGGCACCTGAGTGGCTCAGTTGGTTAAGCATCTGACACCCAGCTCAGGTCATGATCTCATGGTCTGTGGGTTCGAGCCCCACGTTGGGCTCTGTGCTGACAGCTGGGAGCCTGGAGCCTGCTTCGGATTTTGTGTCTCTCTCTCTGCCCCTCCCCCACTTGTGCTCTGTCTCTCAAAAATGAATAAAAGTAAAATTTTTCTTTTTAAATCAGAGATGACATTTATTGGTGCTGTGCTAAATGCCCTGCATGTTACCTTAGTAACCCTGCAAGGTGGGTAATACTATTATTATTTCTATTTTATGTAAGTGGGAACTGAGACCCAGAGAGATTTAAAAAACTTGTCCCAAACCACACAGCCAGTAAGTGGAAGAGCCCCCATGTGAGCCCAGTCACCCAGTCTGGAATCTGCTCCTTGGCCGTGACCTCCAGTCCTGGCTGCTCTACTGTGATCTTAGGCAAGACCTGACTTCTCCAGGCCTTGCTTTTCTCACGATTCTTCCCACTTGCAAAATCCTTTTGCTCAATGGCACTAACGTGTATATTTAAAATTCTTTCTCCTCATCTTCCAAACATAATCCATATGAGGAAGTTTAGACACATACTTGTTTTGCAGAATTCATTTTGTCAGTAACACAGTTTGCTGAGTTAATTGACCTTGTCTTCACTTAATATAAAATATTAAAGTGAAAAGAATTATAAACACTCATGCATAGAACTAATCAGTAATATGAAGCCCACAGGAGGCTGAAATTTCATGCTGTTTAGGTATCTAAGTGATATAAATTACATTTTTTTTAAGAGACAAAAGGATACGGATTGTATACAATTCCTGACAATGTAGTTGATTTAAAAGCATTAAATAAATAAAGCTTTGTTACTTGAAAACATTTTAATTAAAACTTTTAATTAAACTTTTAATTTGAAATTCACTATGTCCTTAGTGATAATTGAAAGCAATTCATTTAAATACAGAGGCCTGATTTATATTCATTGGGTAAAGCCTGCTGCTTTTTAAGACCTAATCTGCCCTACCTTGTGAATTGCCTCTATGGAAGAAGTTTGAAGAAAAATATGGCCATTCTCAGAAGTCAACTCCCAGCTACAGAGGGTTGGTAAACATGGTACCTATATGTTGAACTTCACATTCCTTTAGACTCTGTTTTTTGTTACCAAAGGCTGATATCAATTGTATCACTGATCTTAAGGGATCATTTTATTTGGATTAAATTGATGGCCATTTTTCCTGTACGTCTTATGAATTTTAAAGTGTCGCTTTATTAAAACGACTTTATAGCTTCAGAAAGTTATAGTCAACATTCAGAGTCCCATCATCCACTTACAGTAATTATTTACATTTTCCCCTTTCACAGTGTATGTGTGGTGTGTGCATACATATGTATATGTATGTGTCTACACACACCCACACTCATGTATCCTTTATTATGTGTTCTTGACGACTATGTCCCGGTATTCAGTAGTGGTTTATAGGAAGAAAATTTGTATATTATACTCTTTTTAGTGAGTGGTCTTGATTTTGTTGTACTCTTCATATTCACGTTTTGTTAAAATGGTTTTACCGAATCTTTTTAGTTTGAGACTTAATAACCTAAGTATAAATGCTATATCTGAAAATAATGCCCATCTAACTGTCAACCATGACAGTTTACACATTATTTATACCACATATTAACATATATTCTCATGTTTGTATGTAACATATATAACTTATTTATATATGTTATTTTATATGTTTATATATGAAGTATTTAATTATAAGGCTTAAATTTTATAATTACATTGACACACTAAGATTTCCCATTAGAAATCTAGATGGGTTCTTTGAACCTGCAGTTGCCGATTACTATTTTACGTGTACTTGAGCAAGTGCATCAGTTTGAAAAGCAACCCTTTAAAAAGGCAGGCGGAGGGCGCCTGGGTGGCTCAGTCGGTTGGGCGTCCGACTTCGGCTCAGGTCATGATCTCACGGTTTGTGAGTTTGAGCCCCGCGTCGGGCTCTGTGCTGACAGCTCGGAGCCTGGAGCCTGTAGCCTGTTTCGGATTCTGTCTCCCCCTCTCTGTGCCCCTCCCCTGCTCCTGCTCTGTCTCTGTCTCTCTCAAAAAATAAATAAGCATTAAAAAAAAATTTTAAAAAGGCAGGCGGTAAGGTGGGAATGTACTGCAATATCCCACTCCGTAGAAGCTGCTCTCGAACCCAGGTCCCCTCATTGGCTTTGTTTGGTGTCCTCGTACCCGGAACTCAGGCTGAAATCATGCTTCTTAGATGACAGGTCCCTGAAGTCCGGACAGCAGTACTCCGGATTGGGCTGTCCTCTGAGATGGTAGACGGTGTGGTTTAAGTCCCGTAGCCAAGTACAGAGCCACTGTTCAGCTGTAGCCCCTCGGGTGCTGCGTGATACCCTGTAGGTCTGAAGAGTATTTCCACTGAAAAGTTTCTTTACCTTTCAGCATACGTTATAATGAATATGTTTGTATTTTTGATTACCGATCAGGACAAAGCGCCATCGCCGGGGAGGAGCATCCTAAAGGCCCCGTTCTGCAGGAAGTGCACCTCAGGTTCCTGCTGACGGGACTGCTTTCAGGGCTGCCCTCACCTCAGTTCGCCATCCGCATGTGCCCGCCGCTGACCACAAAAAACATCAAGGTGTATCAGCCACTGCTTGCTGTTGGTGCGTATTGGACCTGTTCTTTTTTTAGTCTTTCACGCCTCCTTTCGTTTGTAAGACATTTAAGTTTGCTGGTTACTGGAAGATCCTTTCTTTGAGGATAAGGAGGAAGAGGCCCAGTGAATCACGTATATACACATCTTAAAATATTTTGATTCTTGGGGCGCCTGGGTGGCTCGGTCAGTTAAGAGTCCAACTCTTGACTTCGACTCAGGTCATGATCTCTCACTGTGTGAGTCTGAGCCCCGCATCAGGCTCTGCTGACAGCGTGGGGTCCGCTTGGGATTCTGTCTCCCTCTCTCTGTGCCCCTCCCCTGCTTGCTCTCTATCTCTTCTCAAAATAAAAATAAACTTAACATTTTTTTTCTTTTTTCTGTCCTTTTAAGCCACCCTTTTTAGTCATTTAATTTAATTTCAAAATTTTTTAAGTGCATTTATTTTGAGAGAGAGAGTGTGAGCACAGGGTAGGGGCAGAGAGAGAGAGAATCCCGAGAAGGCCCTGCGCTGTTAGTGTGGAGCCCAGTGTAGGGCTAGAACTCATGAATTGTGAGATCGTGACCTGAGCCCAAACCAAGAACCTACCAAGCCATCCAGGCGCCCCTATTCATTCATTTTGATCGCAGTGTTCACTCCTCCACCTGACCCTGGGTGATAGAGCCCCTGACACAATGGGTATCTTTCTGAAATGTTAAGAGGATAATCCCTGTGTGATGCTGAATCCAGATTCCTTGTCTTCTTTTGGACTACCCAAGGCTTATTCTGTGCATGTCATTTTGTTTTGGGTTTTTGTTAATGAATAACATAATCACAGCTAGTATTTTAATGATAGCAGTGCTCTTCATCTGGTATGAATTGTGTTTGAAATGTTGTTTAAAGTGACTGTGGTCTCTCTAAAATAAGATTTGCCTTTTGGGTTGAAATTGCAAAGTTTTGTATTATAGATAGAAAATTGGTCTGGGTTTCAACTTGCTGTCACATTAACTTATAGTAATGTGAGTAACCTAACTTCCTTTATAGAGGAAAGCAAATTTTAATTTGCTATTAAGTATATAAGGTTAAAGTCCATTTCTCTATAATTTCAAAAAGTATATTCATTTGAAATTGTCAACATTTTTTCTTAAGAGGCTGTTGGTTGGCTTCTGGCTTTCACTCTGGGCCTGTAACACGATTTGTGATTTTTTTTTTTTTATCCTAAAGTGAAAACCTGACCCACAGTTATTTTGTTGCTAGGATGTCTCAGCATCTCAGCTAACAGTTGACTTGTGAGTACTGAAGGCTCACTGGAGTAATTCTATTTGTCAGTGTTCTGATTTTCCCATTTTTCCTATCACTGTCTTCCAAAAGTGGTTTGCGTTTTAAGGTTTGGTAGTCTGTGTGTACATGTGTCCACATTTATGTAAATCAAATATTTAGTTTTTGCTTCAGAAACTATTAAGCCTCTTATAGAAATTTTAATTGGAATTTGTCAGTGTACATTATATGGACGTGCATGTACAATGTCAGTATACCTAATTTGTGAAATAGGATTTGGTCAATTTCTTGGAGAAAATTACTTCTTGGCACAGCTAAATAATAAGAGCTGAGTCGGGATCTGAGATTTCTCTCTTTTTTAAAATTTTTTTTTACAACTTCTTTTAAGTTTATTTTTATTTATTTTGGGAGGGCGAGTGAGCAAGGGGGTAGGGGGGAGAGGGCGAGGGAAGAGAGCGAGGGAGATAGAATCTCAAGCAGACGCTACACTGTCACCACAGAGCCTGATGTGGGGCTCGAACTCACGAACCCGTGAGATCATGACCTGGGCTGAAATCAAGATTTGGATGCTTAACCGACTGAGACACCCAGGAGCCCCAGGATCTGAGATTTCTATTGTAGAAGAAGCTCTATTGTACTGGTATGTCGTGACAGTCAAGTCATTTATTGAGTTTAATACAATCACAAAGTAAAAGGAAAAAACATAAATAAGTGCCTAAGCTTTTGTAGAGTCACTAGGGGAAAAGAGGCAGACTTCCACTGTGGAATTCTTCCTCCTATAGCACCCCTAGAAGATTAGATCATAGGTTTAGCATCATCAAAACTTGCAGAATATAGAAGTCATTTGATTATTATGAAGATCTGTTAATTGAAAGATTTTAGTAATTTTTTAGATATTGTCTCAGCGCTAGAAGTGACTAATCATTGTGGAATAGATGATAAGTGCACCCAAGTATGATAGTGTGTTTTCCTAAAATAGTTTTATAAAATATTTAATGAAGCTTTATTCAGCAGGTGAGCTAAAATTGGAGCTTACCTAGCATTTTTACTTCTTCTATTATTATTATTCTGTTATTTCTACATTCGATTACTTTGCATGAATCCATTCATTTTTTTAAGTCATGTGCAGCGAGAAAGTGATTGGCCAACAAGTTATACTGTTGACTTTTCTGGCTTCATTTATAAAAACATTTTAAGGACTGAAACTTTACTTTTTTAAGTATGGCCATGTCCCTTCAAATTAAATTTTAGACACACACACTACCTGAGACCATGAAAAGCATTAGGCATAATAATCACTATAAACCAAAATTACACTGATAACAGAAATAGTACTTAGTTTGTGCTAGGTACTATACTAAGTGTTTAAAATATGTCTTCTAATTTACTCTCCAGCACATAGATTTTCTATGGGATTAAGAACACAGATTAGTATAGGTAGGTGATTTGTAAGACTGTAAGACAGAGCCAGAGCTTGACCTCAGGCTTGTAATCCACAGTGAACCGCCATACTTGACCATCTCTATGATTTATGTAATGTAAAAGACAAAACAAAAAAATCTTTGTAAAGAAGAACGCAAAAGTCCTGCTTAATGAGTTCTGCTAGGTTGCCTTTTTGAGGACCAGCTATATAGTAAACACTCCAAATCTCAGAAAGTATGAGTTCTCATGTATAAAAAAGCTCAGCAAAATGTTTCTTCAAATCCTGTGTGTATTGAGTTAGAGTTTTGAAGTCTTTCTGTAAAGACTGGATTTAGGTAAGATTCAGACCACGTAAGATTTTTTGAGAAGAGAGAAGACAGAGAAATTAACTCTTTCTTCACTCATAGCTTGGGTTCCTTTTAGAAAAGGTAAATTTATAAAATGATGAAAATCTTGAGAAAAGACTTGTTGGAAAGATCTGGAACTCCCATTAGATTAATACCCTTCTTTTACATCATTTCGATAGGTACAAGTAATGGTTCTGTCCTGGTGTACCATCTCACCAGTGGGCTGCTGCACAAAGAGTTAAGCGTCCACTCTTGTGAAGTCAAGTGAGTATGTCGTTGTGACATTGACATCACAAATACAAGAATACTGGAAAAAAGTTCTGGTAGAATTTTCTACATTGAATCCTCTGCAGAGGTGATTATTTGCCTGGAAACTTTGAACAGTGATTATTCAGGTTTAGAGTAATGGTTATGTTAATCAAGGCTGAGCACTAATTGTTTGCTTTGTGAAAGGGTATTAGGCAGTGGGAAATTTTCTTTCTACCTTTTATGGCTGCATCTTATTTCTACAGTCTAGGATATTCTCTCACTAGATATCACTGCGTTTCCTTGTTCATATTTCTATGATTTGTTTTTCATGTCTATAGAGATCCATCAGTAAGACTGTTCCTGAAAAATTTGAATCAAGTTGTTTTAATTATTAACAAATCTGATTTGTTTTTTGTTTCAACACCATGAGGAAAGGACCAAACTGTATGGCATTTCTTCTTTCATTTTGAGAGGTGATGTGTTTTATGAGTTCTGTGCATTCAGAGATGTCTGAGGGAAGAAGGTTGCTTCCTGTTTTAATGTGCGCACATTATCTGCTCCGTAGCTTTTTTTTTTTTTAATTTTTTTGGAAATGTTTATTTCTGAGACAGAGACAGACAGAGCATGAGTGGGGGAGGGGCAGAGAGAGAGGAAGACACAGAATCTGAAGCAGGCTTCAGGCTCTGAGCTGTCAGCACAGACCCCAACGCGGGGCTCGAACTCACGAACCGTGAGATTGTGACCTGAGCCAAAGTCGGTCACTCAACCGACTGAGCCACCCAGGCGCCCAGATAGCTTCTTTTGTTGATGGCATGACTGCTTTTCTTTGCCCCAGCAAAGATGGATTGTGAAGTTATGCATGTATAATATCAATTTATCACATTTCTACCATTTTTGATCTTTTAACAAACATAAGAAAGGCTATTTTCTGTCCTTTGTACTTTATATAATTATAGGTCTCACTCATATGTTAAAATTCATATGATCCCTTAGTGAACATGTTATTCTGACTAATTGTGTTTTCCGAATGGGGAAGGGTTAACCCTTTAAGTATCACAACTTCTGATTGTGATGGAAGTTCCAGAAAAGCTTACATTGCCTTCAAGTGTTGTTTGTGGTGCAGCCCAAATGACTGTTGGTTGCCACCTTATGCTGTGCCCTCCAGCAGCCCCTTATATACCTTTCCGTGGAGTCATAATGTCTTTAGAAATCACTAGGGTGTCGGGTGCAGTGACACAGGTCTGAGTTTGGCCCATTTCAGGCTCTTGTTCGTCTTTTCTTCCGGTAGACCTTTCTGCCACTGCTAATACCTGCTCTCTCCCTTTCTTGTCTGCATTTCTTCTCTTGACATTCCCTTTCACCCTTGCCTTTGTGTAGTGTTTCCTTCTGTGGGTGACACCAGCCAGTCAGACTCTCCATGTAATCACAACGTGTTCTGAGGATTGTGTTAAGTGCTAATATTTTGCATGACCATTTCATTGTATCCCCACTACAACTTTATGTGGTAGGCACTATTTTTATTCCCATTTTACAGAAAAAACTCAGTATTGTAATGTGTGAAACAGTAGATGGAATTTAACCTGGGTGTTTCAAGCTTCAGAACTGACCTTTATTTATAGTACATGGGCTACATCTCCAGCTAAAAAAATGCATGTAGCACACATTTTGGCAACAAGATAAAAATGTTGACTGAGCTGGGATTCATATACCTGCTTCTGGAAAATCAGGTCATTTTCATTTTTTTCTGAACACTGAAATCTTTAATAAAGACTCAATAGCTAGTTTATCAGCAAGCTATTAGTTTTTTTTTTTATAAAGCCATGGCAAACTAATTTTATCTCATTTTATTTATTTATTTATTTATTATTTATTTATTTATTTATTTTAATGTTTATTAATTTTTTTTAATATGAAATTTATTGTCAAATTGGTTTCCATACAACACCCAGTGCTCATCCCAACAGGTGCCCTCCTCAATAACCATCACCCACCCTCCCCTCCCTCCCACCCCCCCATCAACCCTCAGTTCATTCTCATTTTTTAAGAGTTTCTTATGGTTTGGCTCCCTCCCTCTCTAACATTATTTTCCCTTCCCCGCCCCCATGGTCTTCTGTTAAGTTTCTCAGGATCCACATGAGAATGAAAACATATGGTATCTGTCTTTCTCTGTATGACTTATTTCACTGAGCATAACACTCTCCAGTTCCATCCGTGTTGCTACAAAAGGCCATATTTCATTCTTTCTCATTGCTACGTAGTATTCCATTGAGTATATAAACCACAATTTCTTTATCCATTCATCAGTTGATGGACATTTAGGCTCTTTCCATACTTTGGCTGTTGTTGAGAGTGCTGCTATAAACATTGGGGTACAAGTGCCCCCATGCATCAGCACTCCTGTATCCCTCGGGTAAATTCCTAGCAGTGCTACTGCTGGGTCATAGAGTAGGTCTATTTTTAATTTTTTGAGGAACCTCCACACTGTTTTCCAGAGTGGCTACGCCAGTTTGCATTCCCACCAACAGTGCAAGAGGGTTCCCGTTTCTCCACATCCTTCCAGCATCTATAGTCTCCTGATTTGTTCATTTTAGCCACTCTGACCGGCATGAGGTGGTATTTCAGTGTGGTTTTGATTCATATTTCCCTGATGAGGAGCGATGTTGAGCATCTTTTCATGTGCCTGTTGGCCATCCAGATGTCTTCTTTAGAGAAGTGTCTATTCATGTTTTCTGCCCATTTCTTCACTGGATTATTTGTTTTTCGGGTGTGGAGTTTGGTGGGCTCTTTGTAGATTTTGGATACTAGCCCTTTGTCCAATAACTCATTTGCAAATATCTTTTCCCATTCCACTGTCTGCCTTTTAGTTTTGTTGATTGTTTCCTTTGCTGTGCAGAAGCTTTTTATCTTCATGAGGTCCCAATAGTTCATTTTTGCTTTTAATTCCCTTGCTTTTGGGGATGTGTCAAGTAAGAAATTGCTGTGGCTGAGGTCAGAGAGGTTTTTTCCTGCTTTCTCCTCTAGGGTTTTGATGGTTTCCTGTCTCACAGTCAGGTCCTTTATCCATTTTGAGTTTGTTTTGTGAATGGTGTAAGAAAGTGGTCTCGTTTCATCCTTCTGCATGTTGCTGTCCATTTCTCCCAGCACGATTTATTAAAGACACTATCTTTTTTCCATTGGATATTCTTTCCTGCTTTGTCAAAGATTAGTTGGCCATACTTTTGTGGGTCTAGTTCTGGGGTTTCTATTCTATTCCATTGGTCTATGTGTCTGTTTTTTGTGCTAATACCATGCTGTCTTGATGATTACAGCTTTGTAGAAGAGGCTAAAGTCTGGGATTGTGATGCCTCCTGCTTTGGTCTTCTTCAAAATTACTTTGGCTATTCGGGGCCTTTTGTGGTTCCATACAAATTTTAGGATTGCTTGTTCTAGCTTGGAGAAAAATGCTGGTGCAAGTTTGATTGGGATTGCATCGAATGTGTAGATAGCTTTGGGTAGTATTGACATGTTAGCAATATTTATTCTTCCAATCCATGAGCACGGAATGTTTTTCCATTTCTTTATATCTTCTTCAGTTTCCTTCATGAGCTTTCTATAGTTTTCAGCATACAGATCTTTTACATCTTTGGTTAGGTTTATTCCTAGGTATTTTATGCTTTTTGGTGCACTTGTGAATGGGATCAGTTTCTTTATTTGTCTTTCTGTTGCTTCATTATTAGTGTATGAGAATGCAACTGATTTCTTTACATTGATTTTGTATCCTGCGACTTTGCTGAATTCATGTATCAGTTCTAGCAGACTTTTGGTGGAGTCTGTCGGATTTTCCATGTATAATATCATGTCATCTGCAAAAAGTGACAGCTTAACTTCATCTTTGCCAATTTTGATGCCTTTGATTTCCTTTTGTTGTCTGATTGCTGATGTTAGAACTTCCAACACTATGTTAAACAACAGCAATGAGAGTGGACATCCCTGTCGTGTTCCTGATCTCAGGGAGAAAGCTCTCAGTTTTTCCCTATTGAGGATGTTATTAGCTGTGGGCTTTTCTTAAATGACTTTTATGATGTTTAAGTATGTTCCTTCTACCCCGACTTTCTCGAGGGTTTTTATTAAGAAAGGATGCTGAATCTTGTCAAATGCTTTTTCTGCATCGATTGACATGATCATATGGTTCTTATCTTTTCTTTTATTAATGTGATGTGTCACACTGATTGATTTGCGAATGTTGAACCAGCCCTGCAGCGCAGGAATGAGTCCCACTTCATCATGGTGAATAATTCTTTTTATATGCTGTTGAATTTGATTTGCTAGTATCTTGAGAATTTTTGCATCCGTATTCATCAGGGATATTGGCCTGTAGTTCTCTTTTTTTTGCTGGGTCTCTGTCTGGTTTAGGAATTATGGTAATACTGGCTTCATAGAATGAGTCTGGAAGTTTTCCTTCCCTTTCTATTTTTTTGGAACAGCTTGAGAAGGATAGGTATTATCTCTGCTTTAAATGTCTGGTAGAATTCCCCTGGGAAGCCATCTGGTCCTGGACTCTTACTTGTTGGGATTTTTGATATTTTTGATAACTGATTCAATTTCTTTGCTGGTTATGGGTCTGTTTAAGCTTTCTATTTCTTCCTGTGTGAGTTTTGGAAGTGTGTGGGTGTTTAGGAATTTGTCCATTTCTTCCAGGTTGTCCAGTTTGTTGGCATATAGTTTTTCATAGTATTCCCAGATAATTGCTTGTATTTCTTTTTTTTTTTTTTTATTTTTTTTTATTTTTTTATTTTTTTATTTTTGGGATAGAGAGAGACAGAGCATGAACGGGGGAGGGGCAGAGAGAGAGGGAGACACAGAATCGGAAACAGGCTCCAGGCTCCGAGCCATCAGCCCAGAGCCTGACGCGGGGCTCGAACTCACGGACCGCGAGATCGTGACCTGGCTGAAGTCGGACGCTTAACCGACTGCGCCACCCAGGCGCCCCAATTGCTTGTATTTCTGAGGGATTGGTTGTAATAATTCCATTTTCATTCATGATTTTATCTTTTTGGGTCATCTCCCGTTTCTTTGTCAGAAGCCTGGCTAGAGGTTTATCAATTTTATTTATTTTTTCAAAAAACCAACTCTTGGTTTCATTGATCTGTTCTACAGTTTTTTTAGATTCTATATTGTTTATTTCTGCTCTGATCTTTATTATTTCTCTTCTTCTGCTGGGTTTGGGGTGTCTCTGCTGTTCTGCTTCTATTTCCTTTAGGTGTGCTGTTAGATTTTGTATTTGGGATTTTTCTTGTTTTTTGAGATAGGCCTGGATTGCAATGTATTTTCCTCTCAGGACTGCCTTTGCTGCCTCCCAAACCGTTTGGATTGTTGTATTTTCATTTTCATTTGTCTCCATATATTTTTTAATTTCTCCTCTAATTGCCTGGTTGACCCATTCATGTTTTAGTAGGGTGTTCTTTAACCTCCATGCTTTTGGAGGTTTTCCAGACTTTTTCCTGTGGTTGATTTCAAGCTTCATAGCATTGTGGTCTGAAAGTATGCATGGTATGATCTCAATTCTTGTATACTTATGAAGGGCTGTTTTGTGACCCAGTATGTGATGTATCTTGGAGAATGTTCCATGTGCACTCAAGAAGAAAGTATATTCTGTTGCTTTGGGATGCAGAGTTCTAAATAATCTGTCAAGTCCATCTGATCCAATGTATCATTCAGGGCCCTTGTTTCTTTATTGATATTGTGTCTAGATGATCTATTTATTGTTGTAAGTGGAGTATTAAAGTCCCCTGCAATTACCACATTCTTATCAATAGGGTTGCTTATGTTTGTGATTAACTGTTTTATATATTTGGGGCTCCCGTATTTGGCGCATAGACATTTGTAATTGTTAGCTCTTCCTGATGGATAGACCCTGTAATTATTATATAATGCCCTTCTTCATCTCTTGTTACAGCCTTTAATTGAAAGTCTATTTTGTCTGATATAAGTATCTGATATAAGCTACTCCAGCTTTCTTTTGACTTCCAGTAGCATGATAGTTCTCCATCCCCTCACTTTCAATCTTAAGGTGCCCTCAGGTCTAAAATGAGTCTCTTGTAGACAGCAAATAGATGGGTCTTGTTTTTTTATCCATTCTGATACCCTATGTCTTTTGGTTGGAGCATTTAGTCCATTGACATTCAGTGTCATTATAGAAAGATACGGATTTAGAGTCATTGTGATATCTGTAGGTTTCATGCTTGTAGTGATGTCTCTGGTACTTTGTCTCACAGGATCCCCCTTAGGAAATCTTGTAGGGCTGTTTTAGTGGTGATGAATTCCTTCAGTTTTTGTTTGTTTGGGAAGACCTTTATCTCTCCTTCTATTCTAAATGACAGACTTGCTGGATAAAGGATTCTTGGCTGCATATTTTTTCTGTTCATCACATTGAAGATTTCTTGCCATTCCTTTCTGGCATGCCAAGTTTCAGTAGATAGATCCATCACTAGTCTCATTGGTCTCCCTTTATATGTTAGAGCATGTTTATCCCTAGCTGCTTTCAGAATTTTCTCTTTATCCTTGTATTTTGCCATTTTCACTATGATATGTCGTGCAGAAGATCGATTCAAGTCACATCTGAAGGGAGTTCTCTGTGCCTCTTGAATTTCAGTGCCTTTTTCCTTCCCAGATTAGGGAAGTTCTCAGCTATGATTTCTTCAAGTACACCTTCAGCACCTTTCTCTCTCTCTTCCTCCTCTGGAATCCCAATTATGTGTATATTACTGCATTTTATCACATCATTTAGTTCTCTAATTCTCCCCTCATACTCCTGGATTTTTTTATCTTTTTCTCACCTTCCTCTTTTTCCATAATTTTATCTTCTAATTCACCTATTCTCTCCTCTGCCTCTTCAATCCGAGCTGTGGTCGCCTCCATTTTATTTTGCAGCTCATTTATAGCATTTTTAGCTCCTCCTTTCTGTTTCTTAGTCCCTTGATCTCTGTAGCAATAGATTCTCTGCTGTCCTCTATACTTTTTTCAAGCCCAGTGATTAATTTTATGACTATTATTTTAAATTCATTTTCTGTTACATTGCTTAAATCGTTTTTGATCAGTTCGTTAGCTGTCGCTACTTCCTGGAGTTTCTTTTGAGGAGGATTCTTCTGTTTCGTCATTTTGGATAGTCCCTGGAGTGGCGCGGAACTGCAGGGCTCTTCCTCTATGCTGTCTGGAGTTACTTGCGTTGGTGGGCAGGGCCGCAGTCAGACCTGATGTCTGCCCCCAGCCCACCGCTGGGGCCACAGTCCGACTGGTGTGTACCTTAGCTTCCCCTCTCCCAGAGACAGGACTCACTGTGGAGTGGCGTGGCCCCTGTCTGGGCTACTTGCACACTGCCAGGCTTGTGGTGCTGCTTGGATGGGATCTGGCGTATTAGCCGGGGTGGATCTGCAAGGTGCACAGGGGCAGGAGGGGCAGGCTCGGCTCGCTTTGCCTTTGCTGGTCCGCTGCGGGAGGGGCCCTGCGGCACCAGGAGGGAGGCAGACCCGTCGGAGGGATCAAGCTATTAGTTTTAAATGAGATTTGTTATCCTGGATTAGTCATGTGGTATATGTCACTAAGTACATGACTTACACATGCTGTGATAATGTTTGTTATTGAGTGATGCTGAATTATAAAGTGTTACTTGGAATACCAAATAATGGATGTGCTACTCAGGCTGATTTGTGAATGATCACACAAATGTGCTCCATTTTTTTTAAGTTTATTATTGGTCTGTGCCTTTGTCCAGTAGGCTACATTTATGATAATAAAGCACAATACCATTTTCAGTGTCAAAACTTACTGCAGTAGCAGTTTATATGGCTTTCAGAACGTTGACTGACTATTACTTTGAGCAAATTGAGTGGTTTTTGGAAAATAAAATAATCTCTGTTTTGTCTGTAATTTGGCCCAAGTTAGTTTCTTGGCATTGTAGAAGTTCAAGGCCTTCCCGAGGTGGGTGTCCCCCACCCCCCATGACTGCCAGTCACCTAAGTGTCAAGAAGTGGCCTCTGCGGCAGGCCCGGGAGAACCGCAGATACCTAGTGACAGAGTCTGCGGTTACAGTTGTTCGCTGGTTAATCCCAGCAGAACCATCCTAGATTGAGTCAGAAAGTGAACTGCTCTTCTTAGGAGTTTTTAATAGAGCTCAGTGTGTAATTAAACCCAGACAGCAACTTTCTAATCCTGAGAGCAGTGCGGTGCTCGCTATTGTTTGACAAGAGTTTTCATTCTTTTCTGTTGAGAAATAATCCCGCCCTTATCTAGTTTTCTTTGAAGTCCAACTTGATTTTTATTTTCTTCAGTTGATCAGTAGGAATCAGATAGAAAAGCTGCTGCCGGACTCTGCTCAAAGGCAACAAGCTCACAGTGCTTGATTACAAGTGAGCAGCCACTCCGTGTTCTCTTCTACGCTCAGCACTGGGATGTCTTGTAAACAGCGGGGAAAACAGGCCGAAAGCGTGTGGTACAGTCACAGGAGGAACGCTGGCTTTCCTCGGATATCCTTCATTTAATCCGCCAGAACGGACTGAGTGCCTGTCACATGGAGAGGCATGGTGTGGTGCCTCCCTTCAAAGCGTACAATCCGGGGCAGTGTCTCTCGGCCGGTGGCACTATTTCCTCAAGTTGTTTCGACTTTCAGGCAGCACCCTGTTTGCCCTCTGGGTCTCGGCAGGCCCCAGAGACCAGATTCTGTGTGATTCTTACAAGCTTCTGTGGAACTCCGTCCCACTGTCTTTTGTAATAAGGAATCAAGAACACACTTATGTAATGTCTTTTTTCCCCGCTAGATCATAAGTTCCAGAAGGCCCGACTCGTGTCACAGCGGTACTCTCAGCACCTAGCACAGTCACGGGTACACACTGGGTACTTCACAGGTACCTCTGTAAAAATAATGAATGAAGAAGGGGGACCGGGATTCTTGGCATCCAGAGGTCGTGGCATCACTACTGGAGCATAGGTGTTCAGATAGCCAGCAACGAGCCTTGGAGAGTGTGTCTTAGGTTTGTCGGTGAACAGATCTGCTCAAGGCTGCCAGGCTTACAAAGCACCGCAAGTCCAAGATGATTTCTCGCTTCTTTTGTTCACTCTAAGTAGAAACTTAATGAGTACTGTGACGTGTTAGAGAAGGGAAAGAGAAGCATGAGACAATGAGGCTTTTCAGTGAATGATTAACCAAGTTTATATTGTATTCAGTATAGGTGTGCTTTGAGTTTAGTAAATGAGGAGGATTCACGAAGAAAATAGGGCTTGACTTTAGATCTGGAAATAAGAATAGTAATGATAATAATGGTAATTGCTAATACATGCAGCGCTTACTGTGTGCCAGGCATTCTTTATGTACACAGTGTTATTATTCCTGCAGTAATAACAGGTAAGGTGTAGAGCGAGCACAGAGCTGGAAGTGCTGAAGCCAGGATTTGAACTCAAGTAGTATTCTGAAGAGGGAAGGAGAGAGGTCTTTTCAGGCCAAGCATGGACATTTTTTAAATTTTAATTTTAATTTTTTTTAACATTTACTTATTTTTGAGAGACAGAAATAAGAGAGGGACAGAGCATGAATGGGGGAGGGTCAGAGAGAGGAAGACACAGAATCCAAAGCAGGCTCCAGTCTCTGAGCTGTCAGCACAGAGCCCGATGTAGGGCTCGAATTCACGAACCGTGAGATCATGACCTGAGCCGAAATCGGACGCTTCACCCACTGAGCCACCCAGGTGCCCCATTTTTTTTTTTTAATGTTTATTTTTGAGAGAGAGGGAGAAGTGTGTGCATGAGAGGGGGAGGAGCAGAGAGAGAAGGGGACAGAGGATCCAAAGCAGACTTTGTGCTGACAGCCTGACTGGGGCTCGAACTCAGAAATCATTGAAATCATGACCTGAGCCGAAGTTGGACTTTTAACTGACTGAGCCACCCAGGCGCCCTCAAGGCACGGAAGTTCTTAAGGGCACTCAGTTTTAAGCGCCTGATTTGAGTGTTTCAGCACAATTGTACACTTAAAGAGTTATAATCCTTGATAACTATGGCAGTTCCTTGGTTTAACAAATATTATTTTCAGCTCCTTTGGGACCATCTTTGCCCCTCTGAGGAGGGCAAATCGGTGGATACACAGGGGTCAGTGAGGAAAGTTACTGTAGTTAAAGTAGCAGACAAGATTCAGAGGATTGAGAGATAAATTTGGTAGGATGAGCAAATGGCTGGATGGCCTCGGAAGTTACATAGGAGTTTGGATATGATGCAGGAAGCCATCATATCTTCATGCGCAAATGCGAGACCTGTGCGAGACAGCATGTAATGCTAAATCTAACAATAGCTTTCGAATTGGAGTAGATATGGATAAACTTGGTCAGGGTTAGCATGCATTTTTTCTAAAGGACCAGATAGTAAATATTTTAGGCTTTGCAGGCCATAGTTTCTATCACAGCTAGTCAGTTCTGTCATTATATCAGGAAAGCAGTCATAGATGATATGTTGTTAAACAACAATTGTCCCATAAATGCTGATGAGCAGTTGCATATAGGACAAAGGTTAGACGTCCCTCCCAGCCAGCCTCTATGACCTTGTAACCAAGGTAGGGCAGTAGTGCAAAATTTCTCCTTCTCCTTCTCCTTCTTATGATTCTGACCGTGCACTTGTCCTGTGGCTCCCCACATGCCCCCACCTCCATTCTCTATAAGCCATGGTGGTAGCGCTCTGCAGATGATGTCAGTGGGAGACACTGTGGATTCACCTCCTGTCAGTCCCCATAAAGGAGACTCCCAGGCCTCTGGTTGACAGGTTGCTGTCTTCTCGTTTCTTTGAGATTTTTCTTTTGTGCTTTTCTCTAATTAATAAACCATTTGGAACTGTAAGCCGCTTCCAAATCTAACAGCTAAGTTCAAATTGTTTGCTTCAGGAATTTCTGCCTCCTAGGCAACTAGGAAATTTGATGAAATTCTTCAGTGTACCCAACTTTAAAAGCAGTCTGGCTCAGAATATTTGGTTTTTTTACAATTTTTTAAAATTTTTAAAAATTTAAATCCAAGTTAGTTGACATATAGTGTAGTAATGATTTTAGGAATAGAATTTAGTGATTCATCACTTACATATAACACCCAGTGCTTGTCCCAACAAGTGTCCTCCTTAATGCCCCCTGCCCATTTAACCCATCCCCCCACCCATCACCCCGCCAGCAACCTTCAGTTTGTTCTCTGTATTTAAGAGTCTCTTATGGTTTGTCTCCCTGTTTTTATGTTATTTTTGCTTTCCTTTCATTATGTTCGTCTCTTTTTTATCTTAAACTCCACATATGAGTGAAATCATAATGATCTTTTTATTTCTTATTTTATTTCATTTCATTTTATTTTATTTTATTTTATTTTATTTTATTTTATTTTATTTTATTTTATTTTATTTTATTTTATTGTCTTATTTTATTTAGCATAATACACTCTGTTCCATCCACATAGTTGCAAATGGCAAGGTTTCATTCTCTTTGATCACCGAGTAATATTCCATTGTGTGTATATACCACATCTTCTTTATCCATTCATCAGTTGATGGACATTTGGGCTCTTTCCATACTTTGGCTATTGTCGATAGTGCTGCTATAAACATGGGGGTGCATGTGCCCCTTTGAATCAGCACACCTGTATCCTTTGGATAAATACCTAGTAGTGCAATTGCTGGGTCATAGGGTAGTTCTATTTTTAATTTTTTGAGGAACCTCCATACTGTTTTCCAGAGTGGCTGCACCAGTTTGCATTCCCACCAGTAGTGCAAAAGGGTTCCTTTTTCTCTGCATCCTTGCCAACACCTGTTTTTTCCTGAATTGTTAATTTTAGCCATTATGACGGGTGTGAGGTGGTATCTCATAGTGGTTTTGATTTGTATTTCCCTGATGGTGAGTGATGTTGAGCATTTTTTCATGTGTCTGTTAGCCATCTGGATGTCTTCTTTGGAAAACTGTCTATTCATGTGTTTTGCCCATTTCTTCACTGGATTATTTGTTTTTTAGGTATTGACTTGGTAAGTTCTTTATAGATTTTTAGATACTAACCCATTTGCAAATATATTCTCCCCTTCTGTCAATTGCCTCTTAGCTTCACTGATTGTTTCCTTTGCTGTGCAGAAGCTTTTTATCTTGGGGTCCCAGTAGTTCATTTTTGCTTTTATTTCTCTTACCTCTGGAGACATGTCAAGTAAGAAATTGCTGCAGCCGAGGTCAGAGAGATTGTTGCCTGTTTTCTCCTCTAGGATGTTGATGGCTTCTTGTGTTATGTTTAGGTCTTTCATCCATTTTGAGTTTATTTTTGTGTATGGTGTGAAAAAGTGGTCCAGTTTCATTCTTCTGCATGTCGCTGTCCAGTTTTCGCAACACCATTTACTGAAGACACTGTCCTTTTTTCCATTGGATATTCTTCCCTGCTTTGTCAGAGATTAGTTGGCCATATGTTTGTGGATCCATTTCTGGGTTCTCTGTTCTGTTTCATTGATCTATGTGTCTGTTTTTGTACCGGTACCATGCTGTCTTGATGATTACAGTGTTGTAATACAGCTTGAAGTCCGAAGTTGTGATGCCTTAGGCTTTGGTTTTCTTTTTCAGGATTGCTTTGGCTATTTGGGGTCTTTCTGATTCCATACAAATTTTAGGATTGTTTGTTCTAGCCCTGTGAAAGAATGCGGGTGTTACTTTGATAGGGATTGCTCAGAATATTTCCGTACCATTCTTTCTTAAGCAGTGGAATTCTTGCAAATTACTGTGATAAGTGACTCTCTCCTTTGCCACATTTTAATAGTCATTTTAATGCTGCTATGAATCCTGGTAACTGAACTATCTTATCATTTCATTTGGAGATAAAGTTTTAATTGGAAATAATTTCACATATATTGGAAATGTATGGTAATTAGGCTCAAATGAAAGGTCTTGTTAATATTATTCTTTTTTATTTTTTAACGTGTATTTATTTTTGAGAGAGAGAGAGTGAAAGCAGGGTGGGGGGCTGGGGGAACAGGCAGAGAGAGAGGGAGACACACAATCCGAAGCAGGCTCCAGGCTCTGAGCTGTTAGCACAGACAGAGCCTGACCTGGGGCTCAGGCTCACAAACCGTGAGGTGAACCAACTGACCTGAGATGAACCAAGTGACCCACCCAGTTTATTTCACTAAACTTTATTTAATTTCTCACTTTAGGGGTATCGAATGGACAAGTTTGACTGGTTTTCTTTCCTTTGCTACTTCAACACCGAACAATATGGGATTAGTGAGAAATGAACTTCAGCTGGTTGATCTTCCAACAGGTTTGTGTATTTAGTCTATTAAAAGATTGAAAATGGTTTGTCATACTGATCAAAGATGTTGCTATTTATAAAACATGTTCCAGAAAAGTTTCTTTCAACTTGGAGTTTTTTTCTTGTATTCTGTATTTGTATATTCATTTTGTTGTTGTTTTGTCTGTAGTAATTGCTCTAGAAAGACTTGTTTGTATGCAAATTCTGTTAACATAAATGCATGGTAAATGGCATACCATTAGCCCGAACAGACAAATTCATAATTAAATACGGTATCAGTTCTACTTTAAGTACATTGTTATAGATAACCAGAAGTACAGTTTTTTTTTTTTTTTAATTTTTTTTAATGTTTTATTTATTTTTGAAGGAGAGACAGAATATGAGTGGGGGAGGGGCAGAGAGAGAGAGACAGAGAGACAGAGACAGAGACAGACAGACAGACAGAATCTGAAGCAGGCTCCAGGCTCTGAGCTGTCAGCACAGAGCCCGATGCGGGGCTTGAACTCACAGACTGCAAGATCGTGACCTGAGCCAAAGTCGGACGCTCAACCGACTGAGCCACCCAGGCGCCCCCAGAAGTACAGTTTTAAAATAAATCTTTGTATTAGGCTTTATTAGATTCTCTTTTATAACTTTTGGCCTTTGTAGGAAAACCTTTATAAATTTGTAGGTAAGGATTCTTGTTAAGTGCTCATATTTAAAACTTTTGGTAGTCTCTGGCTGACTGAATAGGGAAATTTGGGAGTTTAAAGACTACAATAGGAAACATTCCAGTAAACTAACTTGTTCAGAATTGTTTAAAAACCTACAACCCAGTGAATCTCAAAATGAAGAACTTGAAGAAAGAATAAGGTGAGAGTTTCAAATTATTTTATGGCACATGCATGATTTCAAATAGAATTCTTAACAAAATAGTCCTGAGTTTCTCTAAAATGGTGTGGCAACGAGAATATATATGTAGCTGGTTTAACCCTAAGATATGTATGTGTGTACGTGTGTGTGCGGTAAATCAAGTATATGGTTGTTTCCTTGTATTCTCCGTATGTATCTCCAGGGTATGGTTGTTCTTACTTACCAGAGTATGTTACTAAACCTCAGGGAATTAGCCCCACTGGAATCAGTTCAGTGTTCTGGTCTCAGTGGAAGTGGCCTGCCTAGTAAACCCTGCCCCCAGATTGGGGTTTCTCTAATTACATGGTAGCCTGGGGGTGAAATGCTGTTTTCTAGTGTCATTCATTTTTTCCCATCCCCCCCCCCCCCCCCCCCCCCCGCCCGGTCAGCTCAAGTTCAAGACTGTTAGTTAACTTAAAATCTTTCTTGCACGTATTTATTTTTCACGAACAAATTTCTAAGTCATAGTTACTGACTTGC